>NC_035170.2:21847189-22449189 GCF_001659605.2 Manihot esculenta
CGGATTTCCCAACATAAACCACCTTTGGGGGCCGAAAGGGAAGGTCCCGCGGCGGCACCACCTTCGGCGGCCGAACCTGGGGTTTTCCTTCAAAACTCTTTTTTTTTCTTTTTTTAACTCAAAACCTTTCTAATTTCAAATTCATTTTATAAAAAACCTTATTTTACTCTTCTAAGGAGATTCCAGCTTCAGAAATTTCGGGCTCCAACGGGGATTCTGTCGGAAGGTTGGAATTTCGACGCTGGAGTCTAGCCGGGTATTACAAAGAGCTACAAAACATGGCCCTCCAACTAGAAAACACTGCCTATTGGCTGGGGCAAATGTTACAGCAAAGGGGACTTAACACCCTATTGAGCATACCACCCGTGGCCGCGGGCTTCAACGTTAATGAACCCCATCCTACCTTGAACCACCAAGTTCCTCAGCAAAGTAGTAGGAGGACAGGGGAAGAAGATGGAGAGGCTTACAGAAGAAATGAGCCCACAGTTAGAGTAAAGGGCTGGGTAGTGAAAGAGCCCATCGAAAATGATGAAGTTGAAAACTATTCCTCTGAGCCAATGTGAGGATCAGGAAGTGAAGAGTTGGGGGGAGGCTACTGCTTGGAGAAGCGGCCGAGAAAGGAAGAGGCAGGTGTAGACCAAAAACTGAAGAGCCTGAGGGAGCAACTCTTGGCAGAACTGCGAGCACGGGATAACAAAAGCCCTTTGCTAACTATCTCATCCCCGTAGGCAAGATGGGTGCAGTAGGAGACTATTCCTAAGAAGTTTATGATGCCACCGATGGCCGCTGTAACGACCCGAAAACCGGTACCCCTCAGTAACGGTCCGAACCATCACTGGCACTAGGATCCAGATCGGCTTAAGGCCGCCGGGACCCGTAGTTAGCCAACTATACTTGCTGTGTACCTGATAAATCCCATACATGATACAGAATGACTCAACAATCCTGGAAAACTCTGTAGGCTTAACTACTGCTACTCAGATATGTCAATCTGAAATGGCCCTCAAGGCCTATACCAGGGACTACCATCTGCTGTGGCTCAAGGGATTGAAACCCTTTTTAATCTGTAACACATCCCACTGGTATCTCATCCAAGCCATGCATTAAGCCTAACTCACACATTTCTCATCAAGAAACGTAAAACAGGATTCATGTACAAGGGATTAATCATACATCACACTGTAGCAATGACACTAGGGAAAGCATAAGTCTATCCAGTATATGACAGTACATATCTATACATTACATTACAACTAATCTTTTAATTACATCATGTCCACTATGCTATTACAAACATACATTCATGCATAACTTTCCTCTGTACTCTTGCTGACTTTGACTTCCCATAGCTATCTCAGAACCTGCAAAACTGGGGTTAAGGGAGTGGGATGAGCTCTAGAGCCGAGTGAGGAGGAACAATAAAAACAGTTCATTCATTACATGCTCTCATGAAATGCATCACATCACAAACATGTCATCTCAAGGATGAATTTGTCACCAATAACCCTCAACTACATGTTATAATAATGCCAACTGTGCCAAGGAGACTATGTCATCACCTGGTCTACACTTATCTCTCTGAGATCATAACATGACCAACTGTGCCAAGGAGACGAGGTCTCACCTAGTCTACACTTAACTCTGATTTGACAGCCCAGCTGTCTCACTCATAGTACCAGGAGCGACCTGGACTATCCAGGGGCGACCTGGTATGGCTATCTCATGCCATAACTCTGTATCTGCTCTCTGTCAAGGGCTAAGGATCATCCAACATTCATCCACAGGAACAACAACATATGCAATGCATCATATTCGTGAATTCTAATGCAACACAACCTAATACATAACATGGCAGTTTATGATGCATGGATCATGCTCGAATCGTGTCATTTCTCAAGATAAAATATTCAGTTTAGTTCCACTCACATGTAGCCTCTGCTTGGCTACCTCTGGGCTACCTCTAACTCTGACGCAGCTACTACTGCTAAACTCTTCGGTTCCTCGAGTCCAATCCTACAATGGAGGACGCAAATGAGGCACCAAACAAACTCTATACAACTGATAAAACAACGTCCCAAAACCCCTCTAGAACACCTCGAAACATGCATGCAAAACAAGCAAAGGAAGGCTGGACAGAACACTTTCGGCGGCAGGTTCGGCGGCCGAATGTCCTCTCCAGAGCCGAAACTCAAGTACCTTCGGTGGCACCTTCGGCGGCCGAACCCTCCAAACAGAGCCGAACCTCCAAAACACTCGGGGGCAAGCTGTGGCAGTCAAAGCCACCATGCAAGGGGTTCGACGGCCGAATGCACCTTCGGCTGCCGAACCTGAGTTCATCAAGAACTCAGCTTCAAGCTTCAACCAGCCTCCCAACTCTTTCAATACTCCCCAAATCTTGCATTCAACCTCTCAAACTATACATATACTCATGTACATGCTTCAAGGGGTCCATAACTAACTTAAAACCCCAACAAAACAATACACATAACACATAATCATGCATAAACCATGAAAACACTAAAACTAACCTATATAAGCAACTCTACCCTTATCCTCTTTAAAAGCTGTTATAAACCATTAAAACAAGTTCAAAGCTTCCCTTACCTTTGGACAACAGAAGCTAAACAATCTGAACTCAAAGCTATGCACCAACACCTCTTCTTCTTCACTAACCCACCAAAGCTCTCCCTTTTTTCTCAAAAACGTTCAAAACACTTTACCACCCTCAAACCTGTGCATGGGTGATTAAAACTTTGCAGATGAGTCATAGGAGACGTGGCCTAACCTCTGGGAATGATGTGGAGGCAACACCTGTCCAAAACAGTGCCTGAGGAGTGCCCTTTCGTTAGCTGGCCAACTCAGCTTCGGCTGCCGAATCGCAGGCAAAACCATGCAATCTTCGGGGGCCGAACTTGAGTTTCGGGGCCGAACATTGGGCACTTTCGGCGGCCGAACTTACCTTCGGCGGCCGAACCTGGCCTTTGTCCCCTAAGCCTTTTCTTTTCAAAACTCAATCCTATTCTATTCAAAACCTTAAAACACGTGAACATATTGTAGAAAACGTTCTCTTACCCTTCCAGACACCTCTGACATCCTCGAATTCCACCGGACGGTAGGAATTCCGATGTCTGAATCTAGCCGGGTATTACATTCTTCCCCCCTTTAAGAACATTCGTCCTCGAATGTTCACACAACAAACACACATGCAAAGAAGCAATGACGGAAAGCCTAACACCTTCCTCTGGGAAGAGACACATATATTACTGGAGTAAAAACTCCCGGGTTATCTATACTTCCTGACTCTTAACTGCTTACTCTGTGTCCGCATGTTACACTGCTTGCTAACTTTTCTTTCTCTTTGGCTCTTTTTAGCTTTATTCACACTACTCTGGTTATACTATCTCTTTACTCAACCCGGTCAGAGGAGCAATAACTCTAAGGAAATGCTAGATGACTTGGTTATAGCTTTCTCTCTCTCCACTTACTTTAGAATGCGGAGGGTGACACATCACGAGTTACACAAACATGCCTCGAAGCCGAACTCAGATTACAGAACTTGGCCTCTATGCCGTGTTCTCTTAAAATCTACACCGCTTAGTAGATAATGGGCATGCTTCTCTGTTTCTCTGACCTATTCGACGCTTTTGCTGCGCACTCTGATCCTTGCCCGCCTTTCTTCTTCTGTACTATCCTGGCTTTTTCTTTCACTCTCTCTCTAATGCTCAACATCTAGTTCCCATCTCTTAGCTTTATCGTGGAGGATAATCAGCTCCAACTAGCTGTCTCCACTGATCATTACTCCTGCGTGGGAATATCCGTCCTTGGTAGTGACTTTGTGCAACTGTTCACAGTTGTGACAAAGTCTCTAGGTTTCCTCCTTCCGTTCTCACACCGACACTGGTACATTCCAGGGTGTGTAGTACTAAGTCGGATAGAATCCTTCGCTACCAAGTTCACACTGCTCTACTATCTTCTCACTTATGCAACTGCTTTTCTCGTTCTTACAACTTTTTCAACTTTTCGTAGGAAGAGGTGAAGATGAGTCTAGTCTCCATCCTCACTTAACGTCCAGACTCTATTGGTAATCCTGCTAGCTTATCTGGGATAACACATATAACTCTCTTTCTCTTTTTCTGTCTATGCGTACTGAGGCTGGTTCCCTGACCTGGCTATTCTGCTCTCAAACAAGAGCAAGAAAACCCCTGATTACCCTGCCTACACAATTCACGAGCCGGTAGGGCTGATATCAAACTTCTGGGAATGCTATGTTGTCCCCTCTAAGGACTAACTCTGATCCATCCGAGCCTCTGAACTCTGAACTCTCCTACCTTGTCTTTGCAGACTTAGGTAGTACCTCGAGTAGCTAGCCAATCCGCCCTAGATTGACATCACTAGTCAACTCTAGAACCATAAGGTCAGCTGGATTGCATCCACTACTCTCAACATACGCAACAGACTCTGAACTGAACCGACAGACTGACTCTGCCACAGATGGATCACACTCGGGTCTACCAACACAAAGAAAACTCTCTAAGCCCAGAAGTTATCAAACCCTCCTCTATCTATGGCTCTCAAAACAACAAGGAAAGAAACATCAGGGTCCAGTATAACTTACACATCTGAACACCCTCAAGTGACTGTATCTGATGTCACCGTGTTCGATGTGTTAGCTTCCTACTGAGTCAGGTTAAAGATCCAAGCTACAGCTACCGAATCTTCCTTCGGGAACCGACCAAAGAAAAGGAGAACTCTCTTCTCCTGCCTTAACCACTGTCCTGAAACATGGCTAGAGCTACAGGCTGAGTTACACTACTAGAAGTCATCTGCTGGGACTGTGCCAATCAGGGCCGCAGTAGGACACTCACATAACATGAGTCCTTCCTGCTCGCATCTATACATGCCGTAGTCCCATACTAACAGACCACTTTCGTGTCAACTCCACACCTCACGCATCCAGAACTATCTGAACCAGAGCTCATCGCCATCTAATCTCAGACCAAATTGAACTCTCCTTCTACTCTCATCAACAGATCTTCTAGGGTCCCTTGATGTACCTTCTCTGCTTACACTATCTGATGTTGCCCTTTGCAGAACGGGGAGATGAGCATCCATGTCCTCATCCTCCGGCGGAGCTCCTGTCAATCTAGCAGATCGACGAGTTCCTCTCATCCTGCCTCTGAAAAGCACAACATCACACACAATATCATCAAATGATCCATGTGAAAACACATGAATCCTTAACACATATCAAACATATCAATAATGCACATGCAACTCATCATGGCATTTCACATCAGCATGCAAGACAGGACTCCACATCCTATCCTAGTGGACATGATTTTAACTTATTGTGCTTCCCTTCCTATACAAAACAACACCTCTTTCCGATGTGGGATATCTCAACACACCGTACTCTTGAGGCCCTATGCTCTGATACCAATCTGTAACGACCCGAAAACCGGTACCCCTCAGTAACGGTCCGAACCATCACTGGCACTAGGATCCAGATCGGCTTAAGGCCGCCGGGACCCGTAGTTAGCCAACTATACTTGCTGTGTACCTGATAAATCCCATACATGATACAGAATGACTCAACAATCCTGGAAAACTCTGTAGGCTTAACTACTGCTACTCAGATATGTCAATCTGAAATGGCCCTCAGGGCCTATACCAGGGACTACCATCTGCTGTGGCTCAAGGGATTGAAACCCTTTTTAATCTGTAACACATCCCACTGGTATCTCATCCAAGCCATGCATTAAGCCTAACTCACACATTTCTCATCAAGAAACGTAAAACAAGATTCATGTACAAGGGATTAATCATACATCACACTGTAGCAATGACACTAGGGAAAGCATAAGTCTATCCAGTATATGACAGTACATATCTATACATTACATTACAACTAATCTTTTAATTACATCATGTCCACTGTGCTATTACAAACATACATTCATGCATAACTTTCCTCTGTACTCTTGCTGACTTTGACTTCCCATAGCTATCTCAGAACCTGCAAAACTGGGGTTAAGGGAGTGGGATGAGCTCTAGAGCCCAGTGAGGAGGAACAATAAAAATAGTTCATTCATTACATGCTCTCATGAAATGCATCACATCACAAACATGTCATCTCAAGGATGAATTTGTCACCAATAACCCTCAACTACATGTTATAATAATGCCAACTGTGCCAAGGAGACTATGTCATCACCTGGTCTACACTTATCTCTCTGAGATCATAACATGACCAACTGTGCCAAGGAGACGAGGTCTCACCTGGTCTACACTTAACTCTGATTTGACAGCCCAGCTGTCTCACTCATAGTACCAGGAGCGACCTGGACTATCCAGGGGCGACCTGGTATGGCTATCTCATGCCATAACTCTGTATCTGCTCTCTGTCAAGGGCTAAGGATCATCCAACATTCATCCACAGGAACAACAACATATGCAATGCATCATATTCGTGAATTCTGATGCAACACAACCTAATACATAACATGGCAGTTTATGATGCATGGATCATGCTCGAATCGTGTCATTTCTCAAGATAAAATATTCAGTTTAGTTCCACTCACCTGTAGCCTCTGCTTGGCTACCTCTGGGCTACCTCTAACTCTGACGCAGCTACTACTGCTAAACTCTTCGGTTCCTCGAGTCCAATCATACAATGGAGGACGCAAATGAGGCACCAAACAAACTCTATACAACTGATAAAACAACGTCCCAAAACCCCTCTAGAACACCTCGAAACATGCATGCAAAACAAGCAAAGGAAGGCTGGACAGAACACTTTCGGCGGCAGGTTCGGCGGCCGAATGTCCTCTCCAGAGCCGAAACTCAAGTACCTTCGGCGGCACCTTCGGCGGCCGAACCCTCCAAACAGAGCCGAACCTCCAAAACACTCGGGGGCAAGCTGTGGCAGTCAAAGCCACCATGCAAGGGGTTCGGCGGCCGAATGCACCTTCGGCTGCCGAACCTGAGTTCATCAAGAACTCAGTTTCAAGCTTCAACCAGCCTCCCAACTCTTTCCATACTCCCCAAATCTTGCATTCAACCTCTCAAACTATACATATACTCATGTACATGCTTCAAGGGGTCCATAACTAACTTAAAACCCCAACAAAACAATACACATAACACATAATCATGCATAAACCATGAAAACACTAAAACTAACCTATATAAGCAACTCTACCCTTATCCTCTTTAAAAGCTGTTATAAACCATTAAAACAAGTTCAAAGCTTCCCTTACCTTTGGACAACAGAAGCTAAACAATCTGAACTCAAAGCTATGCACCAACACCTCTTCTTCTTCACTAACCCACCAAAGCTCTCCCTTTTTTCTCAAAAACGTTCAAAACACTTTACCACCCTCAAACCTGTGCATGGGTGATTAAAACTTTGCAGATGAGTCATAGGAGACGTGGCCTAACCTCTGGGAATGATGTGGAGGCAACACCTGTCCAAAACAGTGCCTGAGGAGTGCCCTTTCGTTAGCTGGCCAACTCAGCTTCGGCTGCCGAATCGCAGGCAAAACCATGCAATCTTCGGGGGCCGAACATTGGGCACTTTCAGCGGCCGAACTTACCTTCGGCGGCCGAACCTGGCCTTTGTCCCCTAAGCCTTTTCTTTTCAAAACTCAATCCTATTCTATTCAAAACCTTAAAACACGTGAACATATTGTAGAAAACGTTCTCTTACCCTTCCAGACACCTCTGACATCCTCGAATTCCACCGGACGGTAGGAATTCCGATGTCTGAATCTAGCCGGGTATTACATTCGCATACGGTGGCACAGGAAACCTTGAGAGCATGTCCTCAACTACAAGACGTTTATAGAGCTTCAGACCCATTCTGATACTCTGATGTGCAAAGTCTTTCCTATCATCCTCACTAGACCAGCTTGGGCATGGTTTAATAGCCTAGAAGCAGGGAGCATTAAAAGCTTCTTGGACCTGGCTAGTGTATTTATCAGTAGATTCATTGCAGGAGTCCCGATAGAGAGAAAAATGAGCTACTTGGAGACAGTCAGGTAAGAAGGAATGAGTCTTTGAGGGAGTACATAGCCAGATTCAACTTTGAAGCCCTACAGATTCTCGAGCTTGATGAGGCCAGAGCGGTAGAGGCCATATAGAAAGAGACCATATCCCCAGAATTTTTCGGATCGTTATGCAGAAAGCCGCCTACCACTCTGGCCGAGCTGATGAAAAGGGCTGAGAAATATATAAGGCAAGATGACACCTTAACCACTAGTAGGTTCGTTAGGGAAATAGGAGATAGGGGGAAGACAGTGGAGGACCAACGACCTAAAAGGCAGGAGAGAAGACAAAATCAAGGGCTGGAGACGCTGAACAGGCACCCATGGGAGAGGAAAGAGCAAAGGCCATACTAGCCCCGGATCCCTGAGGAGATCACTCCTCTAAATGTGTTGAGGGCTGAGGTGCTTGTGGTTGTACAGGACAAGGACTTTATACAATGACCCAAACCCATGAAAGCTGAGTCTAGTCAAAGGGATCTAAAAAAGTACTTTCAATATCACCGGACGTATGGCCACGACACTAATGACTGCTACCAACTGATAAATGAGAAAGAGAGGCTCATCAGAAGGGGGCATCTCAGGAACTTGTGAAGAAACTAGAAGGGCCAAGACCTCAGCAAAATGCAGTAGCAGAGAGATCTCGCAGACAGATAGGAGGACCTATGAATGATGGTTCCAGCGGGATGATCAACATGATCGTAGGAGGAATTGGGGGATGAATGAGCAGGAAGGGGGAGAAGAGGAGCAGGAATGGAGAGGGGAGCAGTATCGAGATCATGTAGATAGTAGAACACTCCCTGTGACCATCTCTTTCTCTCCAGAAGATGCCCATGGCATCCAAATGCCTCATGATGACGCCCTGGTCATCGAGGCCATCATTCACAACTTTCGAGTTCATAAAGTTCTGATGGACTGATAGAGCATATTTTAGTCCACTTTATCATTATGTTCTTGATGTTTATTTGCATCTTTTCTGCCTAATTTTGTGGTTTTAATCATGTTTTGCAGATATTAGGTGTAAAGAGACAATCTGGAGAAAATGCTCTTAACACTGCCAAAAAAGTGCCAAATATGGAAAGTGCCAAAAAAGGAAAGTTTTCAAATAAGAAAAGTTTTCAAATAAGAAAAGTTTTCAGAAAAGGAAAGTCTTCAAATAAGAAAAGTGTAGAAGCAAAAGCAAATAAGGAAAGCTCAGTCAAAAGATTATTTGAAATTCAAAATGCAGATCTTTCTTTCCTTATTCAAAGATGAGCACACACTGTAGCAGTCATATCTTCCTATTTAGGCAGCAAGATTTCATGAAGACGCACTTGCCTCTTCTGCATTTCAGCATTCAAAATTCAAACAAAGGCTCCACCTAAAAAGGAAAGACAGGACAAATATCTTTCCACTTCTGCACAATCAATGATCCACGCTCCACTGCCTCTTCTGAAAGCATGGGTATGCCACCTACCTTTTGAAGACCAAGGCGCGTCTCTTTCCTCTTCTGAATCCCTTGGTACATGCCTATTTCCTTCTAAGCTCAAGCCACGCCTCTCCTTCCTCTTCTGAATCCAAGCCGCGCGCACACCTTCCTTCTTCAGTGCAAGCCACGCGTCTCCTTCCTTCTGGAGAGTTTGCAATGTGATTCTTTCCTTTTCAGCACCTTGGGCAGCCTCTTCACTAATAAGGAAGCAAGTATGACCTAGGGCAACACTTTTTAACTATAAAAAGACACATAAGGAGCCTCCCCATGCTCTTTACACTCCCCCTTGGAGGCACCTACGGGATTCACATCTCTTCTTCTACCTTTCTTCTTTTCTTTTATTTTTGGTTTTTGTTTCAGCCGTGTGAGGCTGAAATCTTTTATTCTAGTTGAAGATTAGGTGATGCTTTAGTTGTTTTATGGATTGGGAGACTTGATCAAACATTGTTTATCTTTTGTTATTCAATATTCATACAATCTCATGCTTAATTCCATTGTTGTTTTATTGTTTTAATCAATATGGCCAATTGATTCTTGATTGCAAGGTAATAATATGTTAGTTTGGGTAATTTAAGTCCGTAATTGCTTGGATTATTCAAACATAAGAACACTTGGTGTAAAAACCAAGAAAATTGTATGATCTAGCAACATCTCATGCGTTTGAGTAGTTAGGATTAGATCTCTCTCTTTCTTCATGCAATTAACAATTGTTTGATGCCTAAGGTCCAAGGACGTTCCTTGGTAATTTTTTAATTAGTAATTAATTAGAGGACGTTCCCTAATTGGTTTAATCATAAGGAGAGACATGGTGGTGAGAAGCGTCTTCTATCTCCATAACTAATCTATTGAATCAATCAAAAGAAACTAAGTGTCAATGATCAATCCCAACAACTGAAGTGGATCCAATTCTTCAACTAGAGCTTTCTTATTATTTATTTATCTTTTATTTTATTATTCGCTTATTTTAATTGCTTTCAGTAGTTTGTTAATCAAATCAATCTCAAACCCCCCCATTTTACTTTTACTGCAATTTATTTTTATTCCGCTTTCAGTTTATTTCGCTTTCAGTTTATCTCGCTTTCAGTTTATCTCGCTTTTAGTTTATCTCGTTTCAGTTTACTTTGCTTTCAGTTTATTTTTATTTCAGTTTATTCTCTTGGTCTTGATAAGGAAAATAGGTAAGTTTTCAATTCCCTGTGGATTCGATCCTTTCACCACTATCTGCAGTTGTAAATTGTTGATAACCAGAAAGGTTATTTTTGACCGGTTTCGACAACTGCGAGTCATGGACGATGGGAGCAAAGTAAATCTGCTACCTTATCGGGTCTTTCAACATATGAACATACCTGAAGAGCAAATGGTAAGGGATCAAGCCCCAATTAAAGGGATAGGCAGAATCTCCGTGGCGGTAGAAGGGAAGGTGAAAGTAGCTCTGACACTGGGAGAACCACCCCTGTCCCACACCCACTGTGTAGTGTTCCTTGTGGTGAAGGTGCCCTTGAATTACAATGCTATTTTAGGAAGGCCAATGTTGTACGACTTCAAGGTAGTAACCAGCATCCG
The DNA here is from genome assembly GCF_001659605.2 of Manihot esculenta. NCBI lineage: Eukaryota > Viridiplantae > Streptophyta > Magnoliopsida > Malpighiales > Euphorbiaceae > Manihot > Manihot esculenta. The sequence goes on from NC_035170.2 coordinate 21,858,263, forward strand.
GTACTTGACCATGAAGTTCCCAATAGAGTCAAGGGTGGGCATAGTGCGAGGAAGGCAGGAGGAGGCACGGGCTGTATATTTGGCCACTGTAGAAGAAACAAGCACCCTGCCAGAAGAAAAACCCGAATATTATGGAGGTCCGGGATGAGAAGAAGGAAGCCAGGACAGAGCTGGTTGATAAGCTGGAGACATTTCCACTATTTGAGGAGGAAAGCGACAAGGTCTTCAATATCAATGCGAGCCTTAAAAAAGACCAGAAAGAGACAGCAATGGCTTTTATCAAAGGGCATGCCTCAAGTTTTGCCTGGAGGCCTTTGGACATGTCGGGGATAGACCCCAAGGTGATGACACACAAGTTGAATTTTCTCCCCGGAGCCAAACCAATAAAGCAGAAGAAAAGAGTGTTCGAGAAGGAGAAGTAGCAGGCCATAAGAAAAGAGGTACATAAGTTGGAGGAAGTAGGATTCATTAGGGAAGTCATGTATCCACAGTGGTTAGCCAACCCTGTGCTAGTCAAAAAGGCAATGAGAAATATAGAATGTGTATAGACTTTACCGATCTTAATCAGGCCTGCCCAAAAGATTGTTATCCTCTTCCCGATATTAATAAAATGGCTGATTCTATAGCCAGTTTTGATTACATGTCGTCGCTTTATGCAATATCAGTGTACCACCAGATCCCCACGGACAGGTCAGATGAAGAAAAGACCTCATTCATTACTGAAGATGGGACGTACTGTTATAAGGCCATGCCTTTCGGGCTGAAAAACATAGGGGCGACATACCAACGGTTGATGAATAAGATCTTTAAGGATCAGATAGGAAGGAACGTGGAAATTTACGTTGATTACATGGTAGCAAAGAGCCAAACTTTCAAACAACACCTAGCCGACCTAAAAGAGGTGTTCGAAGTGCTACAGTGATATAAAATAAGGTTAAACCTGGCGAAGTGTTCCTTCTTTATCAAAGGGGGAAAGTTCTTGGGCTACATGGTTAGTGGGAAGGGCATAGAGCCAAACCCGGAGAAGGTGGAGGCCATACTGAGAATGCCAAAACCGACTTACGTGAGGGATGTGCAAAAACTTAGAGGAAGAGTAATTGTAACATCCTCTAGGCCCACACCAGTGAATATTGTCCGTTTTGGTTTAAGGAATTGGCACCCTGTCTTCCCTCACGGTTTTGTTTCCGGGTCAAGGGATTGGTTACCCTGTCTTCCCAAAACGCGTCCATTGGGGTGTCAAGGTGATAGTGCATATTTTAGTCCATATTATCATGATCTTATTGATGTTTATTTACACCTTTTCTACCTAACTTTGTGGTTTTAATCATGTTTTGCAAATATTAGGTGTAAAGGAACAATCCGGAGAAAATGCTCTTAAAAATGCCAAAAAGTGCCAAAAACAGAAAAGCCACCTTCGGAAGCACTTTCGGAAGCCGAAAGTCAAGTCCAGAGCCGAAACTCAACCACCTTCGAAAGCACCTTCGGCAGCCAAAAGTCACCCACTTTCAGAAGCACTTTCGGAAGCCGAAAGTCACCCACCTTCGGAGGCACCTTCGGCCGCCGAACCTTCACTCCAGAGCCGAAAGTCCAGCCTCCGAAACTAATCTTAGGCGGCCGAAAGTCCCTCCGAACAGCCTCCTCGTTCAATAAGCCAAATTTTGAAGATCACATGTTTCCCACTTTATGCCATGCACATTCAAAATTCAAATCAAGGCTCCACCTTCCTCTTTAGTGCATGAATAATGTGAAGAAGACTTCTTGGACACACTTGGACAACAATTAAAAGACCAAAAAGGGCTTGCAACCCCACACATGCACATAGGAGACACAAGGGCACTTTGGGTAACCTCTAAAAGATGCATGGACACCCAAGAAACCCTAGGCAGCCTCTCAACACCTATTTAAAGGCTTCAAGATCACAAGAACAAGCATAATTCAACTCTCCAAATTCGGCCAAGCAAGGGCAACCACACTCCAAGGCTTCTCCCCTTTGGTTCTTCATCTTCTTGCTTTCTTTTCTTTTATTTTCTGTTTTGGTTCAGCCATGAGTGGCTGAAACCCTTAATTCTAGTTGAAGTTTGGTTGAAACTAAGGTTGTTTAAAGGGTTGTGAGATCTGAACATAAAGTGTTTGCTTTTGGTTTATTCAATATTCATGCAATTGTGCTTAATTCTAAGATTGCTTTGTTGTTTTGATCAAATTGGCCACTTGAGTCTTGATTGCAAAGTTAATTGATTGTTAGTTAGGATATTTGTTAGTCCGTAATTGCTGGAAATATTCTGACCTAAGAACACTTGGTGTAAAAACTAAGGAATTGCATGATCTAGCAACATCTCATGCGTTTGAGTAGCTAGAATTGGATCTCTCTCATTCTTTATGCAATTGACAATTGTTTTGATGCCTAAGGCCCAAGGACGTTCCTTGGCAATGTGTTAATTAGTAATTGATTAGAGGACGTTCCCTAATTAATTTGATCATAAGGAGAGACATGGTGGTGAGAAGTGTTTTCCACCACCATAACTAATCTATTGAATCAATCAAGAAAACCTAAGTTTCAATGATCAACCCAAACAACCAAAGTGGATCCATATCTTCAACTAGACCTTTCTCATATTGATTCCCTCTTTTATTTTAATTACATGCTATTTTAATTGCTTTCAATAGTTGTTAGTCAAATCATCTCAAAACCCCCCTTTTTTTACTTTTATTGCACTTTACTTTCATTCAGCTTTCAATTACTTGCTTTCAATTGTGTTTTCAATTAGTTCTCTTGGTCTTGATTGAGAAAAATAAATAGGTAATCAATTCTCTGTGGATTCGATCCTTCATCACTATCTGCAGTTGTAAATTGTTGATAATCAAGAAGGTTATTTTTGACCGGCTTCGACAACCGCGAGTCACAAGGGCATGCCCCTTATAAGGCCCTGCCCCTTCTAACCTCTTTTCGATGTGGGATACCTTTGATCCACCTACATAGGGTTCCTTCCCCCCATACAGGCCTGAGTATCCTTGCTCAGCACTCCATACTCTGTAATGACCCGAAAACCGGACCGTTACCGGTGCTAGGATTCAGATCAACTTAAGATCGCCAGAACCCGTAGCAAGCCTACTATAAGATATTACATGTCCACAACTATTCTATTACATTAAAACTGTACCAAAAGCTATGTCGACTCTCCCAAGCTATCTGCGCTCCTGCAAACCTGGGGTTAGGAGAAAGGGATAAGCTACAAAAGCCTAGTGAGCAGAACATAAAAACAGTTTAATAAACATATGCTCTTTATAGAATGCGTCACAACACAAACAATTCACAACAAGATGGACTTGTCACCAGAAACCCTCTACATAATCCAATGTGCCAGACCCTTAACGGAGCTCTTCAGGACTTTTGCTTAAACATAACATATTCATAAATGCCAGGAGCGTAGAATGGGCAGCCCTAGTCTTTCTCTTACATAGTGCCTGGGCGCGTAGAATGGGCAGCCCTGGTCTTCCGTATCCATCATAACATAACCTGCTCGAGGGCTAGTGGGTCATCCAATATCCATCCACAACAACAGTAATTTATGCAATGCATCATATTCGTGAATTCTAATGCAAACAACCTATTACATAACATAGCATTCGTGATGCATGAACATGCTAAAAAAGTTTGATTACTTTAAAACAAGAGATTAGTTCAGTTCTACTCACTTCTGGCTGACACTTGACTAAAACTGTATTAGCCGACTCACTGCTGGTCTCTACGGTCTCTCAAATCCGATCCTACACAGGTGGACTCAAGTGAGGGACCAAACATAACTCTTACAAGACTCTAAACAACTCCCCAAAAACATAACAAAACATGTATAGGAAACAAGCAAAGGAAGGCTGGGCAAGGGACTTTCGGCGGCAAGTTCGGCGGCCGAAGGTCCCTTCCAGATCCGAAAGTCAGGGACTTTCGGGGGCAAGTTCGATGGCCGAAAGCATTTCACAGATCTGAAAGTCACTAACTTTCGGGGGCAGGTTCGGCGGCCTAACCCCTTCACAGATTCGAAAGTCCATCCTTTTGGGGGAAGGTTAGGCGGCCAAAGGCTGCCTCCACAGACAGGTTTGGCGGCTGAATCTTATTTCGGCGGCCGAACCTGGGTTCTCCAGAATGATAGAGCCCGATTCTGCCTTAAGCACTCAGCCACCAAAACTCTCCAAATCCTCACACCCAACTCCTCAAAACATGCATACTCACTTATCAAGCATAAAGGGCATAAAAACTAGCCTAAACCCCAACCAGTAACAATAAAAACTCATAAGAGCAGACATTCATCATCAAAACTAACACAAACCCTAACACTTTAGATCTAACCATTTCATGCATTTTTAACCCTTAACCCTTTTTAAAACTTATTTAAAACATAGGAAAAGGCAAGGATCTACACTTACCTCTTGAAGATCTAAGGTAGGTGCGGCCCAAGCTTGGAGTTGAGGAGAAACGGTCTCCAGAAGTCTCCAAACTTTAAAATCTTGGATTCAAGCTTAAAACTACAAAAACAAGAGAAAACTCATAAGTTTTCTAGGAGATTTGAAGGAAAATCAACAAGATCATCAAAGGGTGGCGAGGACTCACCTTTGGCCAAAAATGGAGAGAAAAACTCTCATTTTCTGGCTGGAGGCCTTTTATAGGTGGCTGGACAAAACCACCTTCGGGGGCCGAAAAGGGAGGTCCCGCGACAGCACCACCTTCGACGGCCGAACCTGGATTTTCCCTCAAACTCTTCTCTTCCATTTTTTTTTCAAAACAAATCTTCAAATTCATTTTAAGAAAACCTTATTTTTTTACCCTTCTAAGGGATTTTGACCTCGAGATTCTGAATTCCAACGGAGATTCCGTCGGAAGGTTGGAATTCCGACGCTGGAGCTTAGCCGGGTATTACATTCTCCCACCCTGAGAGAACATGGCTTGTATGCCAAGTTCTCTAAATGTGAGTTCTGGTTGAGGAGCATCTCTTTCTTGGGGCATGTAGTGTTAGAAAAGGAAATCGAGGTGGACCCTAAGAAAGTAGAGGCCGTAGCTAACTGGCCCAGACCCACTTCAGTAACAGAGATTAAAAGCTTTTTGGGTTTGGTAGGTTACTACAGGAGATTCGTGCAGAGCTTCTCCAAAATTGCCTCTACTATGACCAGGTTGACTAAAAAGAATTAGAGGCTTGTTTGGTCAGAACAGTGTGAAGAGAGCTTCGAAGAGCTGAAGAAAAGACTGACGTCAGCATCGGTGTTAGCTCTGCCTACAAGTGATGAAGATTTCATAGTGTTTTGTGATGCGTCCCGAGTGAGACTAGGTTGTGTGTTGATGCAGAATGAGAGGGTAATTGCTTATGCTTCTAAACAGCTGAAGAAGCACGAGTTGAATTATTCTACACACGATCTAGAGATGGCAGCTGTGATTTTTGCACTCAAGATGTGGAGGCATTACCTATATGGGGTCAAATGTGAGATCTTTACAGATCATAAGAGTTTGCAGTACATCTTAAGTCAGAAAGAGCTGAACTTGAGGCAGAGGAGATGGGTAGAACTGCTTAGTGATTATGATTACAAGATCCAATATCATCCGGGTAAGGCAAATGTAGTGGCAGATGCTCTTAGCCGGAAATCACTTGGCAGTTTATCCCACATTTTAGTAGAGAGAAGACCGGTGGTGAGGGAATTCTACAAGCTCATTAATGAAGGGTTACAGCTAGAGTTGTCTGGTACAGGTGCACTAATAGCTCAAATGATAGTGACACCTGTGTTTCTGGAGCAAGTGGCACAGAAACATCACGAGGACCCAGAGTTGTTAAAAATAGCGAGGACTGTTCAGACAGGCAAGAATGGCAAGTTTAGATTCGACAACAAAGGGATCCTCCATTACGGGACCAGATTATGTGTACCAGATGACGTAAGTTTGAAGGGAGACATTATGAGGGAAGCTCATAATGCCAGGTATAGTGTTCACCCTGGAGCCACCAAAATGTACCAGGATCTAAAGAGAGTTTATTGGTGGCCAGCTATGAAAAGGGAAATGGCGCGGTTTGTGTCCGCTTGTGAGGTATGTCAGAGGGTGAAGCTGGAACATTAGAAGCCAACTGGGATGCTCAACCCACTATCGATTCTAGAGTGGAAATGGGAAAACGTGGCTATGGATTTCGTGGTGGGATTACCAGCAACGTCCAATTGATTAGACTCTATATAGGTAATAGTGGACAGATTGACCAAATCTGCTCACTTTATCCCTGTCAGGAGTGGCTACTTTATGGACAAATTGGCACAGGTATATGTTGAAGAGATTATCAGGCTGCATGGGCCTCCAGTATCAATAGTGTTAGATCGGGGATCCCAGTTTACCTCCAGGTTTTGGCTGAGTCTGCAGAATGCTATGGACACAAGGCTAGACTTTAGCACTGCTTTCCATCCACAGACTGACGGACAGTCAGAGAGGACCATCCAAACTATAGAAGACATGTTAAGAATGTGTGTGCTAGATTTTGGCGGTTCATGGAGGCAACATCTACCACTGGTGGAGTTTGCCTACAATAACAGTTATCATGCTAGCATAGGGATGGCTCCTTATGAAGCTCTATATGGGAGGAAGTGCAGGTCACCTGTCTGCTGGGAAGAAGTGGGAGAAAGGGCTCTAGCAGGGCCAGAATTAGTTGAGATCACCAGCAGGGTAGTGCCTATTATCGGAGAATGAATCAGAACTGCTGTGAGTCAGCAGAAGAGCTATGCAGATGTCCGCAGAAAACATGTTGTGTTCCAGAAGGGAGATATGGTGTTGCTCAAGGTGTCTACCTTCGAAATTTTATAAAAGATTGGGAATGTATCTTACAAGTTAGATTTACCTGCTTCTATGGAGAGAATCCATCTGGTTTTCCATGTTTCCATGTCATGAAAGTTCGTGTCAAATCGGGCAAGGTTCTTAATGAACCTGATGTAGAGATCCTAGGAGATCTCACCTATGTTGAGTAGCCAGTGTAGATCATGGACACGCAAATCAAAAAGTTAAGGAACAAGGAAATTGCGATGGTGAAAGTCCTTTGGAATCACCACAACATGGAAGAGTGCACCTGGGAGACCCGGGAGTCCATGCTCCAGCAATACCCCTATCTCTTTTAAGGTAAGTGTTTTAAGTTTTATGTGTTTTCTTGATGTTTATGTTTGCTTGTAAAACATTCGGGGACGAATGTTCTTAAGGGGGGAGAATGTAATACCCGGCTAAGTTTCAGCGTCGGAATTCCAACCTTCCGACGGAATCTCCGTTGGAATTCGGAATCCCTTAGAAGGGTAAAAGAAAAAAAGGTTTTCTTAAAATGAATTTGAAGATTTGTTTTGAACAAAAAATGGAAGAGAAGAGTTTGAGGGAAAATCCAGGTTCGATCGCCGAACCTTGAAGTTCAGCCGCCGAAGGTGGTACTGCCATGGGACCTCCTCTTTCGGCCCCCGAAGGTGATTTTGTCCAGCCACTTATAAGAGGCCTCCAGCCCAAAAATGAGAGAGTTTTTCTCTCCATTTCCCGAAAAAGGTGAGTCCTCGCCACCTCTTGATGATCTTATTGATTTTCCTTCAAATCTCCTAGAAAACTTACGAGTTTTCTCTTATTTTTGAAGTTTTCAGCTTGAATCCAAGATTTTAAAGTTTGGAGACCTCCGGAGACCGTTTCTCCTCAACTCCAAGCTTTGTTCGCACCTGCCTTAGATCTTTAAGAGGTAAGTGAAGATCCTTGCCTTTTCCTATGTTTTAAGTAAGTTTTAAAAAGGGTTAAGGGTTAAAAATGTATGAAATGGTTAGATCTAAAGTGTTAGGGTTTGTGTTAGTTTTGATGATGAATGTCTGCTCTTATGAGTTTTTATTGTTGTTGGTTAGGGTTTAGGCTAGTTTTTATGCCCCTTTAGGCTTGATAAGTGAGTATGCATGTTTTGAGGAGTTGGGTGTGAGAATTCAGAAAGTTTTGGTGGCTGAGTGCTTAAGGCAGAATCGGGTTTCGCCATTCTGGAGAACCCAAGTTCGGCCGCCGAAACTACCTGTGGAGGTAGCCTTTGGCCGCCTAACTTGCCTCCAAAAGGATGGACTTTCGGATCTGTGAAGAGGTTAGATCGCTGAACCTGCCCTCGAAAGTTAGTGACTTTCGGATCTATGAAAGGCTTTCGGCTGCCGAACTTACCCCCGAAAGTCCCTGACTTTCAGATCTGGAAGGGACCTTCGGCCACCAAACCTGTCGCCGAAAGTCTCTTGCCCAGCCTTCCTTTGCTTGTTTCCTATACATGTTTTGTCATGTTTTAGGGGGTTTTTGGGGAGTTGTTTAGAGTCTTGTTAGAGTTATGTTTGGTCCCTCACTTGAGTCCACCTGTGTAGGATCGAATCTGAGAGACCGTAGAGGCCAGCAGTGAGTCAGCTGCTACAGTTTTAGTCAAGCGTCAGCCAGAGGTGAGCAGAATTGAACTAATCTCTTATTTTAAAGTAATCAAGCTTTTTGAGCATGTTCATGCATCACAAATGCCATGTTATGTAATAGGTTGTTTGCATTAGAATTCATGAATATAATGCATTGCATAATTTACTGTTGTTGTGAATGGTTAGTGGATGACCGACTAGCCCTCGAGTAGGTTATGTTATGATGGATATGGAAGACTAGGGCTGCCCATTCTACGCGCCCTGGCACTATGTAAGAGAAAGACCAGGGCTGCCCATTCTACGCCCCTGGCATTTATGGATATGTTATGTTTAAGCAAAAGTTCTGAGGAGCTCCGTCGAGGGCCGGGCACATTGGATTATGTAGAGGGTTACTGGTGATAAGTCCATCTTGTTGTGAATTATTTGTGCTGTGACGCATCCCATATGAGCATATGTTTATTAAACTATTTTTATGTTATGCTCACTAGGTTTTTGTAGCTTATCTCTTTCCCCTAACCCCAGGTTTGTAGGAGCGCAGATAGCTTGGGAAAGTCGGCATAGCTTTTGGTACAGTTTTAATGTAATAGAATAGTTGTGGACATGTAATATCTTATGGATTAGAATTGTGCTTTGCCCTAATGATAGTTTTGTAATCCCGGTTTGCATGATATTTATGTAAAAGTTTTATGTATTCGTTATGTTGAACCAAGTTAAGGCATGTATATTAACCATACTGGAGCATATGATGAGGGCTCTAGTATGGGTTTTATGTTTTTAATTTATGATAATACCCAGGTTAAGCTTGGTTTCATGAAATGTTTAAGTTGTTTTATAAATGTATAATCATGTATGGGATTTTATCAGGTACACAGGATGTATAGTAGGCTTGCTACGGGTTCTGGCGACCTTAAGTCGATCTGAATTCTAGTGCCGGTAGCAGTCCGGTTTTTGAGTCGTTACAGTAGTGGCGCTCAACCAGTGATCAGACTAAATTTAGATCTATTTTTCATGTTTTTATTAATGTTAATTTACACATTTTCTGTTTAATTCTATGGTTTTGATCTTATTTTGCAGAAAATAGTATAAAGAGGTAATTTGGTGAAAATACTCTTAAAACTGCCTAAAAGAGGATAAAGGAGAACAAGCATTGTTTGCCCAAGCCAAGTTGTAGCTGAAGTGAAGATAAATAAGGAAAGTGCAGACAACAGAGTAATTTGAAATTCAAATTTCAAATTTTCAAGAAGTCTTTCCCTTATTAAAAATGTGAAGACACCTCAGCATTGAATTCAGCTTATTCAGGAAGCCAAATCTCAAGAAGGTGCACTTGCCTCCCAATAATTCAAAATTCAAAATTCAAAAGAGAACATTCAAAATTCAAAATTCAAAAGAGAACATTCAAAATTCAAAATTCAAAAGAAGGTTCCACCTCATCAAGGAAACCTAGGGCAACACTTTCAGCTATAAAAGCATCATAAGAGCCGCACATCACCCTTCTTCTCCCATTTTCGGATTGCAAACCTCCTTCTCCAAGCTGCCGGCCACTTCTTCTTCTTCTTCTCTTTCTTTTATTTTTTTGTTTCGTTTCAGCCATGAGTGGCTGAAACCTCTTTTTCTAGTTGAAAATTAGGTGAAACTTTAGTTGTTTTATGGATTGGGAGATCTGAACATAAATTGTTTATCTTTTGTTTATCAATATTTATGCAATTTCATGCTTAATTCCATTGTTGCTTTGTTGTTTAGATCAATAAGGCCCATTGATTCTTGATTGCAAAGTAATAATTTGTTAGTTTGAATAGTTTTAAGTCCGTAATTGCTTGAATTATTCAAACACAAGTAACTCTTTGTGTAAAAACTAAGGAAATTGAATGATCTAGCAATATCACCATGCGTTTGGGTACCTAGAATTAGGTCTCTCTATTTCTTAATGCAATTGACAATTGTTAGATGCCAAAGGCCCAAGGACGTTCCTTGGCAACTTGTTGATTAATAATTAATTAAAGGACGTTCCCTAATTGATTTATGCTTAAGGAGGGATATGGTGGTGAGAAGCATCTTCCACCTCCATAACTAATTTATTGAATCAAATAAAGGAATCTTTGTGTCAATGATCAATCCCAACAACTGAAGTAGATCCAATTCAACAACTGAAGTAGATCCAATTCAACAACTGAAGTGGATCCAATTCTTCAAATAGAGCCTTTTTCATATTTGAATCTTCTTTACTTTAATTATTTGCTTTACTTTATTGCTTTTAATTCTAGTTTAACTCATCAATCTCAATTCTTCAAATAGAGCCTTTCTCAACACTTGCAGCAGTATCTAGACAATATGGAGATGAAAGGCATCTTCCAAGAAGAGTCAATGAGGTAAGTACTTCTGCTCTTACTTCTCAAATTTTTGAACTAACCTCTGCTGTGAGAAGTCTTGTCATAGGTTAAGCTCAACAGGCTCAACAACTTCAACAAATTAGACCATATGGGATATGTGCACATGTAGGACACCCAATTGATCAATGTCCTACACTTCAAGAGGATGACCAGCAAGTAAATGCAATTGGAGGATTCAATGGCCAGCCAAGATATGATTCCTACTCTAATACTTACAATCTAGGTTAGAGGGACCATCCGAACTTCAGTTATGCTAGGGCTAACAACTACCAAAACTATTAAAGAAATCCAGCCCAAATAGCACCTCAAGGGTCCAACATGCACCTTGAGGAGATGATGAAGTCATTGGCAAACACTGTGCAAAGTCTCCAACAGCAAATGGGACAAATAGTCACCTCAATGAGCAAGCTTGAATCTCAAGGAAAGTTGCCATCGCAAACAAAGGTCAATTCCAAGCAAAATGTAAGTGCAATCATGTTAAGGAGTGGGAAAGAGCTTCAGGATATCAAGGCTGATGATGGAAGTTCACAAGTGCAAAGACAAGCTGCTGAAGAAAAACAGCTAGAAAATTGCTTGTCTAAACAAACTAGTCAAACAGAACCAGAACACTAGCAGAATACGAACCAACAAGTAAGCTTCAAGATTCCACCTCCCTTTCCAAAAAGGTTTGAAAAATCACAAAAAGAAAAAGAAGAAAGAGAGATCCTTGAAACCTTTAGGAAAGTGGAGATCAACATACCTTTGCTTGACGCTGTGAAAAAAATTTCAAGCTATGCAAAATTCTTGAAAGAACTGTGCACTAACCGAAGGGAGCTTGCTGAGAAAGAAAAGGTAAGTGTGTGAGAAGTTGTGATAGCTGTCATAAGGAGAGAACTCCCAGCCAAGTGCAAAGATAGAGGGATGTCTTATGTCTCTTGCAAAATTGGCAATGTGGGCATCAAAAAGGCCATGTGTGACTTAGGTGCATCAATTAATGTTATGCCTCTTTCTATTTATAATTCTTTGAATGCAAGTGCACTTAAAGACACTAGAGTGGTCATTCAATTGGCTGACACATCTATAGTATATCCAAAAGAAGTTTTAGAAGATGCCTAGTGCAAGTAGATCAACTTGTCTTTCCAGCAGATTTCTATGTGATTGATATGGAGGAAGACAATAGCAACACTACATCAGACATCCTACTTGGAAGACCTTTCTTGAGCACAACCAGAACTAAGATAGATGTGCATGATGGCATATTGACCATGAAATTTGAAGGGAAAGTAATAAAATTTAATGTTTATGATGCCATGAAATATCCCCATGATATGTCCCCTGTTTATGGTTTAGATATCATTGATTGTTTGAGCCAAGAAGTTTTTGATATGAATCAAGATGATATGCTAAGCAATGACCTTTGCAGGGAGGCTAGCCAAAAAGATGAAGGAAACCAAAGGGAGCTGAAACTGCAAGCAACAGTCTGCTGCATTCAGCAGACTGACTGCACCAATGTACAGATGGACAATGGATCGCCCGCTCCACTTCAACAAGCAGAACTCAGATCGCAGGTTAGATCGTCCAAACAAAAGGAGAAAGCGGAATCCAGTTTAGCCAGACATCCAATACAGACAGACACTTGTCTACCTAGACAGCAAATTACAGGTCAGAAAATTTCAAAACCAGATCTAAAGCCTCTTCCTGGCCACTTGAAATATATATACTTGGGAGCTGAAAAGACACTTCCAGTGATAGTGTCAAATCAATTAAGCCAACATGAAGAAGAAAGCCTCCTAAAAGTACTGAAGAAACACAAGGGAGCCATAGGATGGACCATAGATGATATAAAAGGCATCTCCCCCACCACCTGCATGCATAGAATACATGTGGAGGAGGAATGCAAGCCTATCCGAGATGCTCAAAGAAGATTAAATCCTCCTATGATGGAAGTGGTGAAAAAGGATATAGTCAAGCTTCTGGACGCAGGAATCATCTACCCTATCTCTGATAGCAAATGCGTAAGTCCTATGCATGTAGTCCCAAAGAAAACTGGGATCACCATTGTACCAACCGCTGAAGAAGAACTTGTTCCAACTCGAGTTTAGAATGGGTGGAGAGTATGCATGGACTATAGGAAGCTAAATTCAGCAACAAGGAAAGATCACTTCCCCTTACCTTTCATTGATCAGATGCTAGAAGACTTGCAGGTAAGTCCCACTATTGCTGTCTAGATGATTTTTCAGGGTTTTATCAAATTCCAGTGGCAAGAGAAGACCAAGAGAAGACCACCTTCACTTGTTCGTTTGGTACCTTTGCATTTAGAAGAATGTCGTTTGGGCTATGCAATGCTCCTGCTACCTTCCAACGCTGTATGATGAGCATATTTTCAGATTATGTGGAGAAAATCATTGAAGTCTTCATGGATGACTTCACAGTGTACGATAACTCCTTCGAAGAATGCCTTGCCAATCTGGAAAAGATCCTACAAAGATGCCTTAAATCAAATCTTATACTTAACTATGAGAAATGCCACTTTATGGTTAACCAAGGTCTAGTATTAGGCCATATTGTTTCAGCTAAAGGAATTGAAGTGGACAAAGCCAAGGTGGTTACCATAAAAAATCTGCCTTATCCCATAAATGTTAGAGAGTTCTGCTCTTTCTTTGGCCATGCAGGATTCTATAGAAGATTCATAAAAGATTTCTCAAAAATCACACAGCCATTATGCAGATTACTCCAGCAAGATATAACATTTGATTTTGATGCAGGTTGCAAGACAACATTTGATCTGATAAAGGAATTACTTGTGACTGCCCCAATCATTTAGGCACCTGATTGGAACTTGACCTTTGAAATCATGTGCGATGCAAGCAACTACGCTGTGGGGGCAGTCTTGGGACAACGTGTAGGGAACTCACTATGCATCTCGCACATTGGACGCTGCCCAAAGCAACTATTCAACAATAGAAAAGGAGCTCTTAGAGAAATTCAGACCATACCTCCTGGGGACTAAAGTCATAATTTACTCAGACCATACAGCCTTGCAATACTTGATCAAGAAAAAGGAGGCAAAATCGAGACTCATTGGATGGATTCTGCTATTACAAGAGTTCGATCTAGAGATACGAGACAAGAAAGGGAAGGAGAACCTAGTGGCTGATCACCTAAGCCAACTCCTTACTAGTTCCACGCCATGTCCAATCAAGGAAGACTTTCTAGACGAACATCTGTTCGTCTCTAAGCTTGCTTAGTGGATCACACCAAACAAACCACACCAAGGGAGTACTCAGTTTCCTTTGAACTTTAATATTTCCAATACATTGGGGACAATACATGAATTAGGTGTGGGGGCGCATATCTCTAAATTTTTAAGTCCATTTTAGCTTTAATTTTTAGTTAGCATAAATTAGGTGAATTTTTATCATTTTTATTATTTTTGTTTTTAATGCACACACATATAGCCACAATTTTTTTTTTTTCTGTTTTGGTATGCTTTACTCAAATACATAGGCTGTGTTGAATGAGCTTTCTTTCCATGACCCCATTGATGTGATGACTCTTTAAACCTAAGTTGAATCAATTGCAGTGAGTTGTATTCATTGTTGGGAATTTCCTTTTGAATTGAATCTTTGAGCTTACTGATAGCGGTTGTCGAAGTCGTCAAAAATAAACCTATTATCAATCAACAAATAATTTGTAGATAGTGGCAATAGGGTCGAACCACAGGGATTTGACACTATGGATTTTCCTAATAATGACTAAGGTAAACAAATAAATTAAAAAGAGGGGGATTTGATTTGATGAATTAAAACTAAATAGCAAGAGAAAGCAATAATTTAAAAAGATGAGAATTCAAATGGGAGAAGGATTCTAGTTGAAGCATGGATCTATTTCAGTTTGTTTAGAATTGATCATTGACTCTTTAATACTCCTATTTATTTCAATAAATTAGTTTAGGATGTGGAAGATGCTTCTCACAATCCAAATTCCTCCTTAGTTCTAGTTTGATCAGGAAACGTTCGCTAATCAAACACTAGTTAACAAGTTGCCAAGGAACGTCCTTGGGGATTTTTACTTTTCAACTGTTAACTGCCTTAAGACTTAGAGAAACCTAATTCTATCCTTGCCAACCACGTGGTCAAGTTTAGATTATGCAACCGATTATACTTGAGTTTAAACAACCTACGCAATTACGGACCTAAATCATTCAAACAATATATTACTCAAGTGATTAAAAGCAATAGGCCTTAATTGATTCTAAAAGCAAAGTAATAATAATAGAAAGATCAAGTTGCATAAATATTGAAAATAAAGAAGAGTTTAATAATGGAGATTTAAATCTCCCAATTCATCACAAACTGAATTTTTTCAACTTCAACTAGAAAAGAAAAGTGTTTAGCCACTCATGGTGGACAAAATACACAAAAAGAAAGGAGAAAAGTAGAAGAAGAGAGGCTGCTGGAATTCTGCAGTGTTGCCGATGAGATTCTGTAGAAGATCTGATGATTTTTGCTGGTTTGGGGCTGTCTCCTTTTATAGGTGAAGAGTCCTAGTCCAATTAGGATTTGGAATCCTAATTTGACTTGGTCTTTTATAGTCTTTTATTCCTTCTTTGCTTTTGTATTTAATTATTGTAACGACCCCAAAATGGACCGTCACCGGCGCTAGGATTCAGGTCGGCTTAAGGCTGCCAGAACCCGTAGCAAGCCTGCTATACTCTCTGTGTACCTGTAAACCTCATACATGATCATACATTTTCTGTGAAAATAAAAACTCTTTTCTGACCCAAGGCTTAACCTGTGCATGCACTATCTCTGTACTCTGTACTCATGTACTCTGTACTCTGTATCCCTGACTAGAGCTTGCTCTAGATGGGTTAACTCATACCTGTTAAGCCTGGTTTTCACATACAGAAAAACATATATACATATACAGATCATGTACAAAACATACATCACTAGGTCAAGCACATTTCTAACTGTATACACAACTATTACATCTCTTTAATATTACATGTCCACTCTAAGCTATTACAAATCTCTTTACTCTTCCTGTACTCTGCTGAACTGTCCCTGTACACTGTACACTGAACCTGCAAAACTGGGGTTAAGGGAGTGGGATGAGCTCTATAGCCCAGTGAGTAGAACAGTATAACATCTCAGTAAAATATGATCTCATGGAATGCACCATAGCACAGACAAGCCACATCAAGAGTAAACCTGTCACCACATAGTCCCAGTAACTCTGTGCCAGGGTGTAGAATCGAGCACCTGGTCTTCCTGTCATATATGTATATGTGTATATAACACCTCTGTACTTACCATTGCCAGGGCGTAGTCAAAGGCTCCTGGACTTTACTATATACCTGCCATGGCGTAGTCAAAGGCTCCTGGACTTCTCTATACCTGCCAGGGCGTAGTCAAAGGCTCCTGGACTTCCTGTCTGAGACTATTGGATCATTCAGCATTCACCCACATCAACAAAGAATTATGCAATGCACCATATTCGTGGTTACTAATGCACTCAACCTATGGCATAATCATGATGCATGAGATATGCTAAAACATTCCATTGTGCAAGTATAAGAAGTAAGTTTAGTTCCACTCACCTCTGGCTATCTGGACTGACTGACTCTGGAGGCTCTGAAACTCTGGAGCAGTACTCACTGCTGCTCTCTCTGGTTCCTCTGGTCTGTACCTATATAGATGGACTCAAATGAGGGACCAAACAAGCTTATGAATAACTCTCTGACACTCCCCAAGAATCCCCTGAAACTATCCATGCAAAACATGCAAAAGAAAGCTGGACAGGACACTTTCAGCGGCAGGTTCGGCGGCCGAAAGTCCTCTCCAGAGATGAAACTCAAGCACCTTCGGCGGCCAAATCTCAAGCTTCAGCGGCCGAACCCTTTCGGGGGCAAGTTTCGGGGGCCAAAAGGCACTCTAGAGACGAAAGTCTCTAACCTTCGGCGGCCGAATCCCCCAAACAGAGCTGAACATGCAAAACTTGCGGGGGCAAGCTGTGGCAGCCTAAGCCACCATGCAAGAGGTTCGGCGGCCGAATGAACCTTCAGCTGCCGAACCTGAGTTCATCCAGAACTCAGCCCTGACTGCAAACAAGCTCCTCCATCCCTTCAATCTCGCCAAACATGCAAACTTCAACTCCTCAACACACATATACTCATGTATATGTACAAAGGGGTCCAAAACTACCTAAAAACCCCAACAAACACATCAAACAGAACACATAATCATGCTTACAAGCTAAACCATCAAAAACACCCTTTGTCACCTAAGCATGCATTCTCTACCCAAACCGTCAGAAAACCTCTATCAAACAGTAAAACATGTTCACGATCTTCACTTACCTCCTGTAAACAAGAAGATGACCGATCTGAACAAAGAAAATGGATCACCTTCTCTTCACACTCATAAACACTCAAAACTAAGCTTTTTCACTTCAAAACCCTCAAAAACTTTTGAAAACCAACAAACACTCTGCATGAGCTGGGCTTGCAAATAAATCATGGGAGACGTGGCCAATCTTCTGGACAGGGTTTGGAGCCAACACCTGTCCAAAATGCTGACTAAGGAATGCTCAATAGGTGGCTAGCCATCTCAGCTTCGGCTGCCGAATCGCATGCAAAACCATGCAACATTCGGGGGCCGAACCTGAACTTCGGAAGCCAAACATTGGGCACTTTCTGTAACGACCCGAAAACCGATACCCCTCTGTAACGGCCCGAACCATCACCGGCGCTAGGATCCAGATCGGCTTAAGGCCGCCGGGACCCGTAGCAAGCCAAACATACATACTGTTACCTGGTCAAATCCCATACATGATTAAAAACTTTAACATAAAACCTGTAAAACTGAACATACACCAAGCTTGATCCGTATGCTACAACATAACTGTGAACATAAACTTCCCCATGCTAGAGCCCTCATCAAATGCTCTAGCTGGGTCAACATTACATACAACAAGCCTGGTTCTCAACTCAACATAAAAACATTACATAACCATGCATCAACGGGGATTAACCAGTCTATAGGGCCAAGCACACTCTAATCCATAAACATAAACTCTACTATCAGTTACATACATTATCTCAAATTACATTACATCAACTTATATTACATGTCCACTTCTAAAACTACTAAACTGATACATAAACATAAACTATGCTATTACAACATGCATATCTTAACCTTGACTTTGCCCTGCTGACTCTGGACTCTGACTTAAACCTGCAACACTGGGGTTAGGGGAAAGGGGTGAGCTAAAAAGCCCAGTGAGTAGAAACAGAGAAAACAGTTCATTAATTATGATTTCATTTTACTAAAAACATTTGCTTTAATTCCTCCATTTTTAGGTATATTATTATTCATTTAACTTCTTCTTTCTTTTTCTTATTCATGCTTTCATGAAATGCGCCATAACACAGAGAAATCACATAATCTTGTCCGCCTCGGGGCTTATGCAATATGTATTCCCCACGGACCCTGGTTTCTGAGAGTCTGACTTTTTGCATGCATCTTTCCTCTCAGAGGATGGACATGACATCAAAAATCCCTCTGTCGGTGCCCGGCTCCCCCATAGGAGCTCACAAAGGCCTGTAACATACATGACATGGTGTCTGGTCCACAGAGAGCTCACATGGACTTTCCTACATGTACTTGTCCGGCTCTCAAAGGACTAAGACAAGACTCGTGACAGATATGGGCTATTGAAGTCGCCTCGGTCCACCCTACCTCAGCATCAACATGAAATAATGCAATGCAACATATTCGTGAACTAGTGCAATCAACCTACTATACATAATCATGATGCATGCTCATGCTTTAGGCATTAGATTTTGTGCATAAAAGATTAAGTTTAGTTCTACTCACCTCCTAGCAGACGCTGACTGACTCTGCAACTGCTAACACTGATGGCCTCCTCGGTCTCTCGGGTCCGATCCTACACAGGTGGACTCGAATGAGGTGCCAAACACATTCTAACAACTCATAAACAACTCCCCAAAAACCCCTCTAAACATCACTTAAACCTGCATGGAAAACACCCAAGAAACGGCTGGACAGGGCACTTTCGGCGGCACCTTCGGCGGCCGAAAGTCCCTTCCAGAGACGAAACTCGGGTAGGTTCGGCGGCAGGTTCGGCGGCCGAAACCCTAGGACAGAAACGAAAGTCCCTCCTTCGGGGGCACATTTGGCAGCCTAAAGACTGCCTCCCATGCAGGTTCGGCGGCCGAAACTCCTTTCGGCGGCCGAACCTGGTCCCCTCTGGATGACAGGTCCGATTCTGCCAAGCCAAAAACCAAACTCAAATATACCCAAATCCTCACATACTCTCTCCCAATCATGCATACTCACTCCCATAAGCATAAAGGAGCATAAACTAACATCAACTCCTCAACACAAACATCACATAACGTACATTGGGTATAAAACCCACATAAACCTAAACATGCATATCTACCCATACTCAACCATCAAAAACTTCATAAAACTTCATGAAAACACTAGGGAAACAAGGATCTACACTTACCTCTTGAAGATCGAGGGTGGTGTGACCCCTAACTCGGAGGTGTGGAGAATCCAAGCTCCAAAAGCTCCAAGCTCCCAAAACTCCTTTTAAGCTTTAAATCTTCAAACACAAGGGTAGAAATCATGAAAAACTTGAGAGATGGGTAGAGAAAACACGAAAACGACCAAAAGAGCACAAGAACTCACCTGAGCTCGAGAATGGGGAGGAAACTCACCCATTTCCGATTTGAGGGCCCTTTATAGGTGGCTTGGTCGAAGACCTTCGGCAGCCTAACGTGCCCCCTAAACTCATGCATGTTCGGCGGCCGAACTTGACTTTCGGCGGCCGAACCTTGGCTCGTTTAAACAAGACTTTCGGAGGCCAAAGGCGCTCCCGAAGCCTTCCCATGTTCGGCGGCCGAACTTCACTTTCGGCGGCCGAACCTGGCAATTGCCTCCTTGGTCTTTTTCCTTTCAAAACTAAATTTATTTCCTTTTAAAACCATGAAATCATGTGAAAAACATTTTAGAAAACACATTTTACCCCTTCTAGAGAGATCCAACACCCTAGATTCCGCCGGAAGGCAGGAATCCCGATGCCGGATTCTAGCCGGGTATTACATTCTACCCCCCTTACAAAAACATTCGTCCCCGAATGTCAAAACAACAAACACAAGCATGCAAGCAAGCAAGCGAATCCTAAAGCTTCTCTCCAAAGAGAGACACCAAACGCTGGAGTAAGAACTCCCAGGTTCCTAAACTCCACAAGCTTCTGCTGCGCTACTCTGATCCTTCTCTATCTTCCTCCTTCTCTGCTCTTACTCTTCTCTTCTCATCTTTACTAACTGGCTTCTTCTCACAACTAACCCAAAACTAACTCTAACTCTCACAGGTAGTACCCGAATTTCAGATCTATCTTGGTAAACAAACAGCCTCTGCTAGTTGTCCCAATAGATCATCCATCCTACATGGGAATACCTGCCCTTGGTAGTGACCTTGTTTAACCGCTTACAGTCGTTACAAAGTCTCAAGGATTCATCCTTCGTTTCCCACAACCATACTGGAGCAATCCAGAGTGAGGTACTAGGTCGGACAAAACCCCTTGTCTACCAAGTCTCGCCTCTACTCTACTGCTACCTCTCTCTATGCAGGCGCCATCCTATAGGGAAGGGTAGAAATGGTTCTGCGTCCAGACACCACTCCTATACCAAACTCTAACTCCCTGACAGATGGTAAACCTGACAACTCGCCTGGGAAGACATCTAAGAATTCTCTCTAACAACTGGCACTGAGGCTGGTTCCCCGACCCAACTACTAACTTTCCAGCAAGAACTAGAACCCTCTGACAACCCCTCCTACGCACCCTATGAGCCTGACAGGCTGACATCAAACTTCTAGGCAACCTACACTGTCCCCTCAAAAGACTACCTCTGACCCATCCTGTCCTCTGAACCTGGCCACCTAGTCTCTACGGACCAAGGTAGCACCACAAGTAGAAACCCAATCCATTCCGAGAGTGACGTCTGAACATTCAAGTCCAAGACCTCAAAATCGGGTGGATGGATTCTACCCTCAGTTGACCCCTGAACTGAACCGGCAGACTGACTCTGCCTCAGATGGATCACACTTGGGTCCACTGACCCTGAGAGAACACTCTAGCCTAGAAGTTATCAACCCAACCCCTCGACGACTCTTTAGAGTAACTAAGGAAAGAGAAACACCAAGGTTCACAAAAGCATGCACATCAGAACATCAAAGTGAGCGTACCTGACACCACCGTGTTCGATGTGTCTGCCTCCTGCTGAGCCTGGACGAAGATCCGAGCCGGAGCTGACGGACCTCCTCTAAGGGAACCTGCTGAAGAAGAGGCTGCCCCTCTCCCTCTGCCTCGACCACTAGCCAGAAACATGGTTGGAGCTACTGGCTGAGCTGTTCTACCAGGAGCTGCTGATTGAGACTGAGCTGACCGGAGCGCATTAGGACACTCACGTGCCATGTGCCCCTCCTGTCTGCATCTAAAACACACTGTCGTCCCAGCCAGACAAACTCCCTGGTGTGTCTTACCACACCTCCTGCAACGAGTTGCACCCGAACCAGAGCTCGAACCACCAAAACCCAGACTGGCCTTCAAATTCTGCCAAAACTTCTTCTGCGACTTCCTGAGACCTCTCTTCCATTTCTTACCTCTCGTGGCAGCTGTACTCAGAGTGGAGGGATCAATCCCTCCTGAACCCGAGATTCTAGAATCCTGGGTCTGAGCATCTTCCTGGGAATCTCCCATACCTTCTCCAAACATAGCCACATCCAAACTCATATCTCTCCTCTGAACATCCATCTCAGGCCCTCTCATACTAGCTGACATCCTCCTTAGATCCATACCTTCTCTGCTTGCATCAAAAGACCTCCTAGGGTCCCTTGATATCCTCCATCTACTGACTCCCCACGACTGCGCTCTCGGCAGGGTAGGGGGAAAGGTGTCCATACCTTCCCTCTCTGACGGAACTCCTGTCGATTCCACAGATCGACGAGTACCCCACATCCTGACTCCTCTGAAGCACACACACAAGCATGCAAACAACATCAGCATCATACGGTCCATGTGGAAACACATGAACCTACATCATACATACATAGCATACATAACATGTCATACATCATAGCATTTATGCACATGCATGAAATCATGGCATATCACATCATCATAGCAAGACAGGACTCGACATCCTATCCTAGTGGACATGCTCTTACTCTTAATCTTTCTTAATGTGCTTGCCCTACTAACACCACCTCTATGACAACCTCTTTCCGATGTGAGATATCTCAAATCCCTGAGCACATCGCTCAACACATCGTACTCTTGAGGCCCTAAGCTCTGATACCATTCTGTAACGACCCGAAAACCGATACCCCTCTGTAACGGCCCGAACCATCACCGGCGCTAGGATCCAGATCGGCTTAAGGCCGCCGGGACCCGTAGCAAGCCAAACATACATACTGTTACCTGGTCAAATCCCATACATGATTAAAAACTTTAACATAAAACCTGTAAAACTGAACATACACCAAGCTTGATCCGTATGCTACAACATAACTGTGAACATAAACTTCCCCATGCTAGAGCCCTCATCAAATGCTCTAGCTGGGTCAACATTACATACAACAAGCCTGGTTCTCAACTCAACATAAAAACATTACATAACCATGCATCAACGGGGATTAACCAGTCTATAGGGCCAAGCACACTCTAATCCATAAACATAAACTCTACTATCAGTTACATACATTATCTCAAATTACATTACATCAACTTATATTACATGTCCACTTCTAAAACTACTAAACTGATACATAAACATAAACTATGCTATTACAACATGCATATCTTAACCTTGACTTTGCCCTGCTGACTCTGGACTCTGACTTAAACCTGCAACACTGGGGTTAGGGGAAAGGGGTGAGCTAAAAAGCCCAGTGAGTAGAAACAGAGAAAACAGTTCATTAATTATGATTTCATTTTACTAAAAACATTTGCTTTAATTCCTCCATTTTTAGGTATATTATTATTCATTTAACTTCTTCTTTCTTTTTCTTATTCATGCTTTCATGAAATGCGCCATAACACAGAGAAATCACATAATCTTGTCCGCCTCGGGGCTTATGCAATATGTATTCCCCACGGACCCTGGTTTCTGAGAGTCTGACTTTTTGCATGCATCTTTCCTCTCAGAGGATGGACATGACATCAAAAATCCCTCTGTCGGTGCCCGGCTCCCCCATAGGAGCTCACAAAGGCCTGTAACATACATGACATGGTGTCTGGTCCACAGAGAGCTCACATGGACTTTCCTACATGTACTTGTCCGGCTCTCAAAGGACTAAGACAAGACTCGTGACAGATATGGGCTATTGAAGTCGCCTCGGTCCACCCTACCTCAGCATCAACATGAAATAATGCAATGCAACATATTCGTGAACTAGTGCAATCAACCTACTATACATAATCATGATGCATGCTCATGCTTTAGGCATTAGATTTTGTGCATAAAAGATTAAGTTTAGTTCTACTCACCTCCTAGCAGACGCTGACTGACTCTGCAACTGCTAACACTGATGGCCTCCTCGGTCTCTCGGGTCCGATCCTACACAGGTGGACTCGAATGAGGTGCCAAACACATTCTAACAACTCATAAACAACTCCCCAAAAACCCCTCTAAACATCACTTAAACCTGCATGGAAAACACCCAAGAAACGGCTGGACAGGGCACTTTCGGCGGCACCTTCGGCGGCCGAAAGTCCCTTCCAGAGACGAAACTCGGGTAGGTTCGGCGGCAGGTTCGGCGGCCGAAACCCTAGGACAGAAACGAAAGTCCCTCCTTCGGGGGCACATTTGGCAGCCTAAAGACTGCCTCCCATGCAGGTTCGGCGGCCGAAACTCCTTTCGGCGGCCGAACCTGGTCCCCTCTGGATGACAGGTCCGATTCTGCCAAGCCAAAAACCAAACTCAAATATACCCAAATCCTCACATACTCTCTCCCAATCATGCATACTCACTCCCATAAGCATAAAGGAGCATAAACTAACATCAACTCCTCAACACAAACATCACATAACGTACATTGGGTATAAAACCCACATAAACCTAAACATGCATATCTACCCATACTCAACCATCAAAAACTTCATAAAACTTCATGAAAACACTAGGGAAACAAGGATCTACACTTACCTCTTGAAGATCGAGGGTGGTGTGACCCCTAACTCGGAGGTGTGGAGAATCCAAGCTCCAAAAGCTCCAAGCTCCCAAAACTCCTTTTAAGCTTTAAATCTTCAAACACAAGGGTAGAAATCATGAAAAACTTGAGAGATGGGTAGAGAAAACACGAAAACGACCAAAAGAGCACAAGAACTCACCTGAGCTCGAGAATGGGGAGGAAACTCACCCATTTCCGATTTGAGGGCCCTTTATAGGTGGCTTGGTCGAAGACCTTCGGCAGCCTAACGTGCCCCCTAAACTCATGCATGTTCGGCGGCCGAACTTGACTTTCGGCGGCCGAACCTTGGCTCGTTTAAACAAGACTTTCGGAGGCCAAAGGCGCTCCCGAAGCCTTCCCATGTTCGGCGGCCGAACTTCACTTTCGGCGGCCGAACCTGGCAATTGCCTCCTTGGTCTTTTTCCTTTCAAAACTAAATTTATTTCCTTTTAAAACCATGAAATCATGTGAAAAACATTTTAGAAAACACATTTTACCCCTTCTAGAGAGATCCAACACCCTAGATTCCGCCGGAAGGCAGGAATCCCGATGCCGGATTCTAGCCGGGTATTACACTTTCGGCGGCCGAACTTACCTTCGGCGGCCGAACTTGGCAAAAAGTCTCCATAGACTTTTCTCTTCACAACTCAAATCAACTCAAACCAATGCAACGAAAAACCTTAAAATACATCATAACACTGTAGGAAAACATATATCCTACCCTTCTATAGAATTCCGACACCCCGGATTCCACCGGACGACAGGAATTCCGGTGCTGGATTCTAGCCGGGTATTACATTCTCCCCCCCTTAAAAACATTCGTCCTCGAATGTTCCTAAAACCAACAATTAACACATAAAAAGGAGGAAACTAACCTCAAAACAAAAATGGATACTGCTGGAGCATAGACTCCCGCGTCTCTCAGGTGCACTCTTCTAGATTATGGTGGTTCCATAGAACTTTCACCATCGGAATCTCCTTGTTCCTTAGCTGTCTGATCTGCGTGTCCAGAATCCGCACTGGCTGCTCTATATAGGTGAGATCCGTATGAATCTCCACCTCAGGCTCACTCAGAACCTGATTCGGATCTGACACAAACTGCCGTAGCATTGAAACATGAAATACCGGGTGAATTCTCTCCATAGAAGCAGGTAAATCCAGCTTATACGACACATTGCCGATCCTCTGCAACACCTCAAAGGGTCCAATGTACCGTGGAGCTAATTTACCCTTCGTCCCAAAACGAACCACCCCTTTCATTGGAGACACTTTCAGCAATACCCAATTACCCGTTTGAAACTCTAACTGCTTTATGCGAACGTCTGCATAACTTTTCTGTCTGCTCTGCGCTGTTCTGATTCTCTCTCTGATTATGGGCACCACTCTACTGGTAAGTTCTACTAACTCTGGCCCTGCAAGAGCCCTCTCTCCTATCTCTTCCCAGCAAACAGGGGATCTGCACTTCCTCCCATACAACGCTTCATAAGGAGCCATCCCGATGCTAGCATGATGGCTGTTATTGTAGGCAAACTCCACCAGAGGTAGATGCTGCCTCCAAGAACCGCCAAAGTCTAACACACACAATCGAAGCATATCCTCTATGGTCTGGATGGTCCTCTCTGACTGTCCATCAGTCTGTGGGTGGAAAGCAGTGCTAAAATCCAATCGCGTGCCCATCGCACTCTGCAGACTCCGCCAAAAGCGGGAGGTAAACTGAGGTCCTCTGTCTGAAACTATAGACACTGGAACTCCATGTAATCTCACGATCTCATCTAGATAGACCTGTGCCAACTTATCCACAGAATAGTTACTCCGTACTGGAAGAAAATGAGCAGATTTCGTGAGTCTGTCCACAATCACCCATATAGAGTCTATCCTGTTGGACGTAGCTGGTAAACCCACTACAAAATCCATGGCTATGTTCTCCCATTTCCACTCTGGAATCGGTAATGGGTTAAGCATTCCGGCTGGTTTCTGATGCTCTAGTTTCACCCTCTGGCAAACCTCACAGGCTGTCACGAACTGCGCCACTTCTTTCTTCATGGCTGGCCACCAATAGACCCTTTTCAGATCCTGATACATCTTGGTGGCTCCTGGGTGAACACTATACCTCGCATTATGAGCTTCCCTCATAATGTCTTCCTTCACACTGCCCCTATCTGGTACACAAAGTCGACTCCCATAGCGAAGGATCCCTTTACTGTCAAATCTGAACCCTACACTGTTGCCTGACTGAACAGTCCTGGCAATTTTCATCAACTCAGGGTCCTCATGCTGTCTCTGAGCTATCTGCTCCAGAAACACAGGTGTCACTCTCATCTGTGCTATCAACGCACCTGTACCAGACAACTCTAGCTGTAATCCCTCGTCTAAGAGCTTATAAAGCTCCATCACAACTGGTCTCCGCTCTGCTACTATATGGGATAGACTGCCTAGTGACTTCCGGCTTAGGGCGTCTGCCACAACATTCGCCTTACCCGGATGATACTGGATCTTACAATCATAATCACTGAGCAATTCTACCCATCTCCGCTGCCTCAAATTCAGCTCTCTCTGACTCAAGATGTACTGTAAACTCTTGTGATCAGTGAAGATCTCGCATTTAACCCCGTAGAGGTAATGCCGCCACATCTTAAGTGCAAAGATAACTGCTGCCATCTCTAGGTCATGGGTAGGGTAATTCAACTCGTGCTTCTTCAACTGTCTAGAAGCATAAGCTATCACCCTATCACTCTGCATCAATACACACCCCAATCCCACTCGAGATGCATCACAGAACACTGTGAAATCCTCATTACTGACAGGCAAAGCTAACACTGGTGCTGTGGTCAAGCTCCGCTTGAGCTCCCCAAAGCTCTCTTCACACTGATCTGACAAGACAAACTTCTGGTTCTTCTGAGTTAATTTGGTCATCGGAGCTGCTATCTTTGAGAAGTTCTGAATGAACCTCCTGTAGTAACCTGCCAGTCCCAGAAAGCTTTTAATCTCAGTCACTGTCGTGGGTCTGGGCCAGTTAGCTACAGCCTCTATCTTCTTGGGGTCTACCTCAATACCCTCGGCTGATACCACATGTCCCAAGAAGGCAATGCTCCTCAACCAAAACTCACACTTTGAGAACTTGGCATACAAACCATGCTCTCTCAGTGTCTGCAGAACAATCCTCAGATGCTGGGCATGCTCCTCTGCATCTCTGGAATACACTAAGATATCATCGATGAACACAATGACAAAGTGATCCAGAAACTCACTGAATACCCTGTTCATGAGATCCATAAATGCTGCAGGGGCGTTAGTCAACCCGAACGGCATCACTAAGAACTCATAATGCCCATATCTGGTTCTGAAAGCTGTCTTAAGCACATCTGCCTCTCTGACTCTCAATTGATGATACCCGGATCTCAGATCTATTTTCGAGAAACAACCTGCTCCAGCTAGCTGGTCAAATAGATCATCAATCCTAGGTAGAGGATACCTATTCTTGATAGTGACCTTGTTCAACTGTCTGTAGTCGATACAAAGTCTAAGGGATCCATCCTTCTTTCTAACAAAGAGCACTGGAGCACCCCAAGGTGAGGTACTAGGGCGGATGAAACCCTTATCTACCAAGTCCTGCAACTGTTCTTTCAACTCTTTTAACTCTGCTGGCGCCATCCTGTAGGGAGGAATAGAGATAGGTCTGGTACCTGGCAGTAATTCAATTTCAAACCCTATCTCCCTATCAGGTGGTAGTCCTGGCAAATCGTCTGGGAAAACATCGAGAAACTCTCGGACTACTGGTACTGTGGCTGGTTCCCTCACCTGACTGTCTAGCTCTCTCACAAGAGCTAGAAACCCCTGACAACCCCTCCTAAGCAAACGACGAGCCTGAAGGGCTGAAATCATACCTCTGGGTGTACCTCTCCTATCTCCTCTGAAGACACACTCTGACCCATCCTGGTCTCTGAGACTCACTAGCTTCTCTCTACAGTCCAAAGTAGCACTATATGTAGATAACCAATCCATCCCTAGAATGACATCAAAATCCGTCAAATCTAGAACCACAAGGTCAGCTGGAAGGTATCTACCCTCTATAAACACTGGACTGAAACGACAGACTGACACTGCCACTGATGGGTCACACTTAGGTCCACTGACCCAGAGAGGATACTCTAACTCAGAACTGATCAGACCCAATCTCTCTATGGCTCTCGAAGTAATAAAGGAATGAGAAGCACCGGGGTCCATCAAAGCATACACATCTGAACACCCCATGATGAGATTACCTGACACCACTGTGTTCGACGTGTTAGCCTCCTCCTGTGTCACTGTCAAAATCTGTGCTGGGGCTACCGGATTTCCACCTCGGGAACCTGCTGCTGAAGTAGAGGCTGCCCCTCTCCCTCTACCTCTGCCACTACTCTGAGGCATGACTGGAGCTACTGGCTGACCAACTGGCTGTACCACACTGCCTGAACTCATCTGCTGGGATGGTGCAAAAGTCATCTACGGACAATCCCGAGCAATATGCCCTTCCTGTCCACATCGAAAACAAGCTGTAGATCCCAACCGACAAACTCCTCCATGTGGTTTTCCGCATCGTCTGCATACTAGAGCTGTGCCAGAGCTTGAGCCACTACCTATTCCCAGACCTGACTTGACTTTACTCCAGAACTTATTCTTTGTTCCTTTTGCTCTGTCCCATCTCTTGCTGCCTGAAGTGCCTGCACTGGGGGCCTTAGAACCCGAAGCCTGTGCCTTTGACTGTTTCTGAATATTGGCACTAGCTTCCATTTTCCTGGCTGCGTCCACTATGGTATGGAAACTCTCCTTTTCTGCTGGAAGAATCAAGGAAGCATACCTGGGATGCAGTCTCATCGTATATCTCCTTGCCTTCTTCTGATCAGTATCATAGGCTTGACCCACATACTGAAGCAAATCCAGGAACTTATCTGTGAATTCATCAACACTCATCTCATCTGTTTGTCGCAACTGTTCAAATTCTATTACTTTCATCTCCCTGGAACTATCAGGAAAAGCCCACCCTGCAAACTCATTGGCGAACTCTCCCCATGACATGCTGTCCATTCTAGGCTCCACATAATTCTTAAACCATTCTCTGTCTTTCTTGCATTTTAATGTGAAACCTGCCATCTCAATGGCTCTCCTATCATATGCTCCCATTCACTGGTTATCATCCTAACTGCTCTGAGGTAATCAAATGGATCATCTCCCGTGTTGTATTTAGGAGCATCCAATTTCAAGTACTCTGTCATTTGTACTTTACCTCCAGATGAGCTAGGTGGATGTCTGTCAACAACAGGGGCTACTGGTTCTGGTGGTGGTACTGGTTCATTTGGCTCTAGGTGTGCTGCACTTGGATGGGTAGGGGAAGAGGGATACATAGGATATGGTGGATAGTAAGGATAAGGCATATAAGGCATGTAAGGAGGATATGGCACAAAACTCGAGTACTCCGACATACCTCCCATCGGATACTCTGGATAGCCAAAACCTGAGGTCTGAGCGCCTCCCTGCGACTCTCCCATACCTTCCTCAAAGCTGCCTATACCCATGCTGTCATCTCTAGACTGATCAATCTCCATAGCTTCCCTCCTTTCCTCTGATCTTCCTCCCCTAGCTGTTCCTCTTCTGCTCTCGTCGACAGACCTTCTAGGGTCTATTGACATACCTTCCCTGCTAGATCTCTGAGACCTTGCCCTTGGCAATGCAGGAGGACGAGCAGCTGGTCTCTCATTCTCTGGTGGGACTCCAGTCAATCGAGCTGACCGACGAGTTCCTCTCATCTTTACTCTGGAAACACAACATATAACATAACACTTTAGCACATAAACATCACATATCAAATACGGCACATGCAAAACTCATGGCCTATCATAGTAGTAAACAGATAGGACTCAACACCCTATCCTAGTGGACATGATTTCCTATTGTGCGTGACCACTCTGAGCCCGACACTATCTCTATAGGTCCGATCATGTGAACCTAGGGCTCTGATACCAATCTGTAACGACCCCAAAATGGACCGTCACCGGCGCTAGGATTCAGGTCGGCTTAAGGCCGCCAGAACCCGTAGCAAGCCTGCTATACTCTCTGTGTACCTGTAAACCTCATACATGATCATACATTTTCTGTGAAAATAAAAACTCTTTTCTGACCCAAGGCTTAACCTGTGCATGCACTATCTCTGTACTCTGTACTCATGTACTCTGTACTCTGTATCCCTGACTAGAGCTTGCTCTAGATGGGTTAACTCATACCTGTTAAGCCTGGTTTTCACATACAGAAAAACATATATACATATACAGATCATGTACAAAACATACATCACTAGGTCAAGCACATTTCTAACTGTATACACAACTATTATATCTCTTTAATATTACATGTCCACTCTAAGCTATTACAAATCTCTTTACTCTTCCTGTACTCTGCTGAACTGTCCCTGTACACTGTACACTGAACCTGCAAAACTGGGGTTAAGGGAGTGGGATGAGCTCTATAGCCCAGTGAGTAGAACAGTAAAACATCTCAGTAAAATATGATCTCATGGAATGCACCATAGCACAGACAAGCCACATCAAGAGTAAACCTGTCACCACATAGTCCCAGTAACTCTGTGCCAGGGCGTAGAATCGAGCACCTGGTCTTCCTGTCATATATGTATATGTGTATATAACACCTCTGTACTTACCATTGCCAGGGCGTAGTCAAAGGCTCCTGGACTTTACTATATACCTGCCAGGGCGTAGTCAAAGGCTCCTGGACTTCTCTATACCTGCCAGGGCGTAGTCAAAGGCTCCTGGACTTCCTGTCTGAGACTATTGGATCATTCAGCATTCACCCACATCAACAAAGAATTATGCAATGCACCATAGTCGTGGTTACTAATGCACTCAACCTATGGCATAATCATGATGCATGAGATATGCTAAAACATTCCATTGTGCAAGTACAAGAAGTAAGTTTAGTTCCACTCACCTCTAGCTATCTGGACTGACTGACTCTGCAGGCTCTGAAACTCTGGAGCAGTACTCACTGCTGCTCTCTCTGGTTCCTCTGGTCTGTACCTATACAGATGGACTCAAATGAGGGACCAAACAAGCTTATGAATAACTCTCTGACACTCCCCAAGAATCCCCTGAAACTATCCATGCAAAACATGCAAAAGAAAGCTAGATAGGACACTTTCGGCGGCAGGTTCGGCGGCCGAAAGTGCTCTCCAGAGACGAAACTCAAGCACCTTCGGCGGCCGAATCCCCCAAACAGAGCTGAACATGCAAAACTTGCGGGGGCAAGCTGTGGCAGCCTAAGCCACCATGCAAGAGGTTCGGCGGCCGAATGAACCTTCGGCTGCCGAACCTGAGTTCATCCAAAACTCAGCCCCGACGGCAAACAAGCTCCTCCATCCCTTCAATCTCGCCAAACATGCAAACTTCAACTCCTCAACACACATATACTCATGTATATGTACAAAGGGGTCCAAAACTACCTAAAAACCCCAACAAACACATCAAACAGAACACATAATCATGCTTACAAGCTAAACCATCAAAAACACCCTTTGTCACCTAAGCATGCATTCTCTACCCAAACCGTCAGAAAACCTCTATCAAACAGTAAAACATGTTCACGATCTTCACTTACCTCCTGTAAACAAGAAGATGACCGATCTGAACAAAGAAAATGGATCACCTTCTCTTCACACTCATAAACACTCAAAACTAAGCTTTTTCACTTCAAAACCCTCAAAAACTTTTGAAAACCAACAAACACTCTGCATGAGCTGGGCTTGCAAATAAATCATGGGAGACGTGGCCAATCTTCTGGACAGGGTTTGGAGCCAACACCTATCCAAAATGCTGACTAAGGAATGCTCAATAGGTGGCTAGCCATCTCAGCTTCGGCTGCCGAATCGCATGCAAAACCATGCAACATTCGGGGGCCGAACCTGAACTTCGGAAGCCAAACATTGGGCACTTTCGGCGGCCGAACTTACCTTCGGCGGCCGAACTTGGCAAAAAGTCTCCATAGACTTTTCTCTTCACAACTCAAATCAACTCAAACCAATGCAACGAAAAACCTTAAAATACATCATAACACTGTAGGAAAACATATATCCTACCCTTCTATAGAATTCCGACACCCCGGATTCCACCGGACGACAGGAATTCCGGTGCTGGATTCTAGCCGGGTATTACAATTATGAATGAATTCTTCTTCTTGAGAAAGTCTTTCTTAGGAGTGACTCTTGTAGATGTCCTAGGATTGATCTTGAAGTGTTTGAAGTAGGATAAAACTTCAATGCTTTTGAAATTTGAAATTTGCCTCTTTCCCGCGCTGCTGTCCGCCTCTGCTCCAAATTGATTTGGGCAGTTGATTTGCCCAAATCACTTACCCCAATCGCTCGCGCAAGTCAGTCCCAATTTTCTGCTTTAGCTCCCTGTGAGTGATTTGGCCAAATCACTTCGACCCAATTACTTTTCCAGCTTTTTCTGCACTTTTTCTCCAACTTTCCATTTTCTTCCTTTTCTGCAAAAACATGATAAAAACCATAAATTAAGCTGGAAAATGTGTAATTAAACAGTAATAAAGATAATAAAAATGTGGCTAAATTATGTTTGATCACTTGCCATGGTGAAAAATATATGACATTTGACTCGCGGTTGTTGAAGTCGGTCAAAAATAACATTTCCGGTTATCAACAATTTTACAACTGCAGATAGTGGTTGATAGAGCATATTTTAGTCCATATTATCATGATCTTATTGATATTTATTTACACTTTTTCTGCCTAATTTTGTGGTTTTAATTATATTTTACAGATATTAGGTGTAAGGAGACAATCAAGAGAAAATGCTATCAAAACTGCCAAAAAGTGCCAAAATTGGAAAAACCACATTCGGAAGCACTTTCGGAAGCCGAAAGTCTCGTCCAGAGCCGAAAGTCACCCATCTTCGGCGGTACCTTCGGCGGCCGAAAGTCTGCTCCAGAGTCGAAAGTCCAGCTTCCGAAAACAAGTTTAGGCGGCCGAAAGTCCCCCCGAATTGCCTCTTCCTTATTCAAGAAGCCAAATCTTGGAGATCACATGTTTCCCACTTCATGCCATGCACATTCAAAATTCAAAAGGAGGCTCCACCTTCCTCTTTAGTGCATGAATGGAAAGAATAATGTGAAGAAGGCTTCTTGAACACACCTTGGACAGCAATTAAAAGACCAAAAAGTCCTTGCAACTTCCCACATGCACATAGAAGGCACATATTAGACCAAGGGCACTTTGGGCAACCTCTAAAAGATACATGGACACCCAAAAAACCCTATGCAGCCCCCCAAGACTTATTTAAAGGCCTTATGAAGAAAAGAAGTGGCAGATTTGAAGACTTGAATCTCCCAACCTCTCCAAAGGTTCGGCCGCCGATCTGCTTCACCTTGTGCCACCGCCGGTTCCACCTTCCCTCTTCTCTTCTTCTATTTTCTGTTTTGGTTCAGCCATGAGTGGCTGAAACCCTTAATTCTAGTTGAAGTTTGGTTGAAACTAAGGTTGTTTAAGGGATTATAAGATCTGAACATAAAGTGTTTGCTTTTGATTTGTTCAATATTCATACAATTGTGTGCTTAATTCTAAGATTGCTTTGTTGCTTTGATCAAATTGGCCACTTGATTCTTGATTGAAAATTTAATTGATTATTAGTTAGGATATTTTTTTGGTCCGTAATTGCTGGAAATATTCTGACCTAAGAACACTTGGTGTAAAAATTAAGGAATTGTATGATCTAGCAACATCTCATGCGTTTGAGTAGCTAGGGTTGGATCTCTCTCTTTCTTCATGCAATTGACAGTTGTTTTGATGCCTAAGGCCCAAGGACGTTCCTTGGCAATTTGTTAATTAGTAATTGATTATAGGACGTTCCCTAATTGATTTAATCATAAGGAGAGACATGGTGGTGAGAAGCGTTTTCCATCCCCATAACCAATCTATTGAACCAATTAAGAGAACATAAGTTTCAATGATCAATCCAAACAACCAAAGTGGATCCATATCTTCAACTAGACCTTTCTCATATTGATTTCCTTAATTTATTTCAATTGCTTGCTGTTTTAATTGCTTTCAATAGTTGTTAGTCAAATCAATCTCAAAACCCCCTTTTACTTTATTGCACTTTACTTTTGCTCTACTTGCTTTCAATTGTACTTTCAGTTGATCCTCTTGATCTTGTTTGGGAAAAATAGATAAGTACTCAATTCTCTGTGGATTCGATCCTTTACCACTATCTGCAGTTGTAAGATTGTTGATAACCGTAGAGGTTATTTTTGACCGGCTTCGACAACCGCGAGTCAGTGGTAAAGGATCGAATCCACAGAGAATTGAAAACTTATCTATTCTTCTCAACAAGACCAAGAGATTCAACTGAATAAGTAACTGAAAGCAAGTAACTGAAAGCGGAATAAAAGTAAAGTGCAATAAAAGTAAAAGGGGGGGATTTTGAGATTGATTTGATTAGCAAACTACTGAAAGCAATTAAATGAGCAAGTAATTAAAATAAAGGAGAAATTCGATATGAGAAAGGTCTAGTTGAAGAGATGGATCCACTTTGGTTGTTTGGATTGATCATTGAAACTTATGTTCACCTGATTGATTCAATAGATTAGTTATGGAGGTGGAAAACGCTTCTCACCACCATGTCTCTCCTTATGATTAAATCAATTAGGGAACGTCCTCTAATCAATTACTAATTAACAAATTGCCAAGGAACATCCTTGGGCCTTAGGCATCAAAACAATTGTCAATTGCATGAAGAAATAGAGAGATCCAATCCTAGCTACCCAAACGCATGGAGATGTTGCTAGATCATACAATTCCTTAGTTGTTACACCAAGTGTTCTTATGTTTGAATAATTCGAGCAATTACGGACTAAAAATTATCCAAACTAACAATCAATTACCTTACAATCAAGAATCAAGTGGCCAATTTGATCAAAACAACAAAGTAATAATAGATTCAAGCACCAAATTGTATGAATATTGAACAAATCAAAGACAAATAGTTTATGTTCAGATCTCACAATCCATAAAACAACCTTAGTTTCAACCAAACTTCGCCATCCCACATTCAGCCATCCCAACTTCCCAACATGCATTCAACTATTCTAAAACATGCATAAACACTTATTCAAGTATATAGGTGCATAAAACTAGCCTATACCCCAACAAACATCACATTAAGCATACATTTAACATCTAACTAACATAAACCCTAACATTTTACAACTAGCCTAAACATGCATCAAAACCCCTTAACCCTTCATAAAACTTACTTAAAAACGTAAGAGAAGATGAGTATCTACACTTACCTCTTGAAGATCGAGAGGAGATGCGATCCCAAACTTAGAGATATGAAGGAACGAGCTCCAAGGGTCTCCAAGCCTCAAAACTTTGATCTTAGCTTAAAATCTTCAAAACATGGTAAAAACTCATAAAAATCTTGAAGGATTTGAGGAGAAAACACAAGATCAACAAGAGGGTGGCGGAGACTCACCTTGCCCGGAAATGGAGAGAGAAAACTCGCCCATTTTCGGACAAGGGGCCTTTTATAGGTGGCTGACCAGACCACCTTCGGAGGCCAGAAGTGCCTCCGCAACTCCACCATGTTCGGCGGCCGAACTTGAGGTTCGGCGGCCGAACCTGGGTTTCTCCTCCAAAATATTTTCTTTCAAAACTCAATTTTCTTTCATTAAAACCATAAAAATATATAAAACATTTTAGAAAACCTTTATTTTACCCTTCTAGAAGGCTCCGACATCCGAGAAATTCCAGATTCCAACGGAGATTCCGCCGGAAGGTGGGAATTCCGATGCCGGAGTCTAGCTGGGTATTACATCTAGAGTAAGAGCTTAAGTGGAAATAAGGATTAAGTAGCAAAGAGAGCTTGTTTAACTAAGTTTATTTGCTTGAGGACAAGCAAAAGGCTAGGTGTGGGGGTATTTGATAGAGCCAAATTTAGACCAATTTATCATGACATTATTAATGATCATTCATACTTTTTCTGCCTAATTTTGTGATTTTAATCTCATTTGGCAGAAAATGGTGTAAAGAAGTGATTTGGAGAAAATGCCCCTAAAACTGCCTAAAATGGAGTAAAGGAAAATCTCTAGAAGATGCACATTCAAATTTGAAATTCAAATTCAGCTTGTCAAGGAAGCCAAAGAAGACATACTTGCCCCCCAAGTCTTGCACATTCAAAATTCAAAATTCAAAAGAGAGGCTCCACCTCATTAATGTGCACATGGGCGGCATGGGCAGCACCTAGGGCAGCAAGGCAACAACTTGGGTAACAAGGAGCACCTAGGGCAGCACCTAAACACTATTTAAACCTCTCTTTCAAGGCTGCCGTCCATTGTCTCCTCTCTCAACTCTCCACATTCGGCCGCCTCAGGCTCTCCACTCCAAGACCATTCAGTTCATCTTCCTCTTCCCCTTTTCTTTTTTTTCTTGTTTTGTTTCAGCCATGAGTGGCTTAAACCTTTAATTCTAGTTGAAGATTGGTTGAAACTTAAGTTGTTTTATGGATTGGGAGATCTGAACATACATTGTTTAACTTTTGTTTATTCAATATTTATGCAATTTCATGCTTGATTCCATTATTGCTTTATTATTTTGATCAATGTGGCCAATTGATTCTTGATTGCAAGGTAATATATTGTTAGTTTGAATAGTTTTAAGTCCGTAATTGCTTGGATTGTTCAAACACAAGAACACTTGGTGTAAAAACTAAAGAAATTGCATAATCTGGCAATGTCACCATGCGTTTGGGTATCTAGAATTAGGTCTCTCTATTCCTTAATGCAATTGACAATTGTTTAGATGCCAAAGGCCCAAGGACGTTCCTTGGCAACTTATGGATTAGTAATTGATTAGAGGACGTTCCCTAATTGATTTATGCCTAAGGAGAGATATGGTGGTGAGAAGCATCTACCATCTCCATAACTAATTTATTGAATTAGACAAAGGAACTTAAGTATCAATGATCAATCCCAACAACTAAAGTGGATCCAATGCTTCAACTAGAACCTTTCTCATTATTGAATCTCTTTATTTTTATTAATTGCTTTACTTTATTTGCTCTTATCATTAGTTTAATTGAATCAACTTCAAACCCCCCTTTTTACTTTACTTGCAGTCTATTTACTTTTAGTTTCTTTACTTTTAGTTTATTTTCTTGGTCTTGATAAGAAAGATAGGTAAGTGTCAATTCCCTGTGGATTTGATCCTTTCACCACTAGCTGTAGTTGTAAAATTGTTGATAACTGAAAAGGTTATTTTTGACCGGCTTCGACAACCGACAGTCAATATGTGTCCTATCCTTCAGGAAGGAGAGCAATAGGTAAATGCCATTGGAGGGTTTAATGAATAATAAAGGAAGTATGACCCATTTTCAAGTACGTATAATCCAGAGTGGAGAGATCATCTAAACCTTAGTTATGAGAATAGACAGCAGAACTACCAGCCAAAAACCAACTATCAAGCTGTAAAATCAAATATGTCTTTAGAAGACATTGTTCAATCCCTTGCTAATAGCACTCTTGCTTTTCAACAGGAAACAAAATCGAGTATACAAAATTTGGAGAATCAAATGAGCCAACTTGCTACATTAGTGAGCAAGCTGGAATCTCAAGGGAAACTGCCCTCCCAAACTGTGCTAAAGCCGAAACAGAATGCAAGCGCAATTACGCTGCGAAGTGGGAAGGAGTTAGAATCTACCAGCCCAAAGAGGCTTACCTAAGGCAGTATGACAGGCCTGAAGGCAGAAGTAGAAATAGAAATTCCAACAGAGAATCAGCCTCATAAATCATAGGTATAACAACCTCCAATTCAAGTAATACGTCCTCCTTTTCCTAAAAGATTTGCTCAATTAAAAAGAGAAAAGGAAGAAAAAGAGATCTTGGAGATTTTTTGCAAAGTCCAGGTAAACATGCCCCTTGTTGAAACCATAAAGCAAATACCCAGGTATGCGAAATTTCTAAAAGACCTTTGCACTAATAAAAGAAAATTATATGGGCACAAAAAGATTAAAGTGGGGGAGAATGTATCAGCTGTACTTCAAAGAAAGTTTCCACAAAAATGTAAAGATAAAGGCATATTAGCAATATCATGTAAAGTTGAGAAGGCAATGTGTGATTTAGGAGCTTCCATAAATGTTATGCCTTTGTCAGTTTATTTATCTTTGGATGCAAGTCCTTTGAAACAAATAGGAATCACACTCCAACTCGCCAATTGACAGTGCGGTTGTCGAAGCCGGTCAAAAATAACCTTCTTGGTTATCAACAATTTACAACTGCAGATAGTGGTGAAGGATCGAATCCACAGAGAATTGATTAACTATTTATTTTTCTCAATCAAGACCAAGAGAACTAATTGAAAACACAAGAGAAAGCAAGTAAATCAAAAGTTGAATGAAAGTAAAGTGCAATAAAAGTAAAAAAGGGGGGGTTTTGAGATTGATTTTTCTAACAACTATTGAAAGCAAGTAAAACAGCAAGTAATCAAAATAAAAGAGGAAATCAATATGAGATAAGTCTAGTTGAAGATATGGATCCATTTTGGTTGCTTGGGTTGATCATTGAAACTTAGGTTTTCTTGATTGATTCAATAGATTAGTTATGGGGATGGAAGAAGCTTCTCACCACCATGTCTCTCCTTATGATTAAATTAATTAGGGAACGTCCTCTAATCAATTACTAATTAACAAATTGCCAAGGAACGTCCTTGGGCCTTAGGCATCAAAACAATTGTCAATTGCATAAAGAATGAGAGAGATCTAACCCTAGCTACTCAAACGCATGAGATGTTGCTAGATCATGTAATTCCCTAGTTTTTACACCAAGTGTTCTATGGACAGAATATTTCCAGCAATTACGGACTAACAAATATCCTAACCAACAATCAATTAACTTTGCAATCAAGAATCAAGTGGCCAATTTGATCAAAACAACAAAGCAATCTTAGAATTAAGCACAATTGCATGAATATTGAATAAACCAAAATCAAACACTTTATGTTCAGATCTCACAACCTTTTAAACAACCTTAGTTTCAACCAAACTTCAACTAAAATAAGGGTTTCAGCCACTCATGACTGAACCAAAACAGAAAATAAAAGAGAAGAATGCAAGAAGATGAAGAACTAAGGGGAAGAACCCTTGGAGAGCCTTGGAGAATTTGTGTGGATCCAAATCTTGAATGTTGCCTCTTCTTGTGTTCTTGAGGCCTTTAAATAGGAGTTGAGAGGCTGCCTAGGGTTTCTTGGATGTCCATCCATCTTTTGGAGGTTGCCCAAAGTGCCCTTGGTCCAAGATGTGCATGTGAAGGCAAGGGAGAGGCTTTTTGGTCTTTTAATTGCTGTCCAAGGTGTGTCCAAGAAGATTTATGCACTAAAGAGGAAGGTGAAGCCTTGTTTTGAATCTTGAATGTGCATGGCACTATGTGGGAAACATGTGATCTTCAAGATTTGGCTTCTTGAATAAGGAGGAGGCTGTTCGGGGGCACTTTCGGCCGCCTAATATGAGTTTTGGAGGCTGGACTTTCGGCTCTGGATGCAAAGTTCGGCGGCCGAAGGTGCCGCCGAAGGTGGGTGAATTTCGGCTTCCGAAAGTGCTTTCGAAGGTGCTTCTGAAGGTGGTTGAATTTCGGCACTTTTTGGCATTTTTAAGAGCATTTTCTCCAAATTGTTCCTTTACACCTAATATCTGTAAAACATGATTAAAACCACAAAATTAGGTAGAATAGGTGCAAATAAACATCAATAAGATCATGATAATATGGACTAAAATATGCTCTATCACCAATAGATCAATAGTTTATCCTAAAAGTGTGTTTGAGGATGTTTTGGTCCAAGTGGAGAAATTAATTTTTCCAGCAGACTTTTTTGTCTTGGATATGGAAGAGGACAGTTCATCCAACTCTACAGATTTATTGCTAGGAAGACCATTCCTTAGCACAGCTAGAACGAAGATCGACGTACATGAAGGCACCCTCACAATGGAGTTTGATGGAGAAGAGGTAAAATTTAGTGTCTACGATGCAATAAAATATTCTAATGATAATTTTTCTCTTTACAGCATAGACATTGTTAATCCTCTTGCTCAAGTGGCATTTGGATTAAGCAAGGAAGACAAGTTAGAGGTAGTTTTAACCGAAAACTTGATAATGGACTGCCTTGACAATAGCACATCACAATTTAATGAAGAAATCATAGAAACAGTCTACTCATTGGACACTTTGAACCACAAGGTACTAAAACTTGAGTTAAAAATGCTTCTAGCTCATTTAAAATATGCATTTATTAGAAGTAATAACACACTTCCAATCATATCATCTCCAAGTTGAATCCTTTAAAAGCAATGAAGTTGATTTGGGTGCTAAATGAATATGAAGATGGAAGTGGATGAAGCTTAACATGCCACTGAAATCTACCCTAGGACAATAAACAAGGGCATTGCTTGGGAGACAACCCAGAGTTACAGGCTTCCTTAAGCCTGTAGAGTCACAAGTAAGTTTCTTTTAATTTTTCTTTTTTAATTAATTTATCTATTATTTTTGGAGCAGATTAGACCTTCTAGGCAATTCAGGACTTTAGAGAAACTTTTTGGAGGTAAGTTGTTATTTCTAAATTGCTCCGAAAAGGAAGGTAAGTTTTGTTATATTGGATCTTATTTTTTAATTCATAAAATAATAATAAAAAAAATAATAAAAATAATAAATAATATATATATATATATATATATATATAAATTAAAACCTAATTTCTTTCTCTCTCCTTATTTTTCTTCTTTCTCTCGTGCTCCTTTCAATCTGCAGGATGGTAAAGACTGTTGACACCACCGAGGCCACTCCTCTTGAGACTGCCGACGCCGCCACTTCAACTGAAAGGCACCACTCATCGCATCGCCGCTGGACTGCGCCAAAGACTCCAATAGCCGCGGAGATCGGATCTCGCACGCATCACGGAACCACGACCTCGATCGCACATCCTTCCGCGCCCTCCCTGCCGATCACTGAGCCCATTGCACGTTCTTTCGTGCCTTCACCGCTGCTACCAGTCTCCTCGTCGACCACAACCACGTGACAAATGCATTCACAAGTGAAAGAAGATGCACCACAGTGATGCCAAATTGGATGTCATTCTCTCTCACTTCGAGTTGCCCACACCCCAACCACCACCAGCTTAAGTTCTATGCGATTTACTCCTTAAGGAAGTTCTCTTTGGCTTACTTTTATTTTTTGAATTTCCTCCGTTTGATTGAATTTTTTTCACATTGAGGATGTAACGACCCGAAAATCGGACCGCTACCGGCGCTAGGATCCAGATCGGCATAAGGCCGTCGGGAACCGTAGCAAGCCTGACATATAACCTGTAAACCTGTTCAATCCCATACATGATCATACATAACATAAACCTATAGTCTCTCTCATATATCAACCAAGCATAACCTGTACATAAACATAAACGTGAACATAAACCTCCACTGGAGTCCTCATCAAATGCCCAATGGGGTATCTCATCATACATAAACTTGGTTGAATCATAAACATTATAAACATATCTATAGATCATGTATCAAAAGGGATAACAATACTCATAGGGTCAAGCACATCTATAACCTCAAAATACCTCATTACATAACATACTGTAATCTCTTTCATTACATCATAGTACAATTGTCATGTCCACAATCTAACTATTACATAAACATACTTCAAAACTCTGGCTAACCTCCTGGTCTACCCTGTACCTGCACATTTGGGGTTAGGGGAGAGGGGTGAGCTACAAAGCCCAGTGAGCAGAATAGAGAAATCATATATTAAAATTTCATGCTATTATGTAATGCAACACATCACAACTAATCACATCTCGGATGGTATTGTCACCAATAGTCCTCTACATAGTCCAACTGTGCCGGGACGTAGAATGGGTACAACCGGTCTTTCTCTTATCATAACATATCATAACATACCAATGTGCCAGGGACGTAGAATGGGTACAACCTGGACTTTCTCTTACATCGTGCCAGGGACGTAGAATGGGTACAACCTGGACTTCCATACCATATCATGCCGTAACATCATCATACCATATGAGGACTAAAGGATCATCCAATAACCAATCCACATCAACATCATAAATGCAATGCAACATATTCATGAATACTAATGCAAACAACCTACTATATCTCATGGCATTCATGATGCATGGATCATGCTCAAAATTCATATTTCATTTATTTTAAAACTTAAAGTTTATTCCACTCACCTCTGGCTAGCTCTGACAAACTCTGTAGCAGCTGGCTCACTGCTGGGGTCCTCGATTCCTCGGGTCCGAACCTACACAGGTGGACTCCAATGAGGGACCAAACACACATAAACATAACTCTAATATACTCCCCAAAAACCCCCTAAAACATCATAAAACAACTATATAAAAACATGCAAGAAATGGCTGGACAGGGCACTTTCGGCGGTAGGTTCGGCGGCCAAAAGTCCCTCCAGAGCCGAAAGTCAGGCAGGTTCGGTGGCACCTTCGGCGGCCGAAACTCCCAGACAGAGGCGAAACTCATGCATGTTCGGCGGCACCTTCGGCGGCCGAAAGTCCCAGACAGAGACGAAAGTCTCTTTTCGGGGGCAACTTCGGCAGCCGAAAAGCCTGCCTCCTCAGCCATGTTCGGCGGCCGAAAGTCCCTTCGGCTGCCGAACCTGGTTTCTGCCAAAGGGCAGAAACTTGGCTCCCTTATGCATTTGTGCCTCCAAAACTAACCAATCATGCATAAACCTATTCTACAACATTCCCAAGCATTCACAAGCAAACATACAAGCTCCTAGGGGCATCAAACCAACAAAAACCCCAACTACAACACACAAGCAACTCACATTGTTCAAAAACATAACATTTGCTTAAAAACTCATACAACCCTATACATGCCATTCTACCCCATAAAACAACTTAAAACTTACTTAAAACATACAATGAGCTTAAGATCGGCTCTTACCTCTTGAAGATCGAGAGAGAGACGACCTAAACTCGGAGATCCAAGCAAATGAGCTCCTGAGTTCCCAAAGCTCCAAAACTTGTCTTAAATGCTCAAAACTTGCAATGAGAGGTGAAAACTCAAGAAAGATGGAGGAGATTTGGAGAAAGAACACAAGATCTGGGGAGAGGGAGGTCGGAAGCTAGCTGTGGCCGAAAATGGGAGAAAGCTCGCCCATTTCGGCTAAGTGACCCTTTTATAGGTGGCTGGCCAGGCCACGTTCGGGGGCCGAAAGTGCCTCCGCATGCATGCCATGTTCGGCGGCCGAACTTGGGTTTCGGCGGCCGAACCTGGACTTCCCTCACTCATGCTTTCGGGGGCCTAACGTGCCTCCAAAACGCATGCATGTTCGGCGGCCGAACTTGACTTTCGGCGGCCGAACCTGGGTTTTCCTCCAAAGACTTTTCATGCAAAAACTCATTTAATTTTCATACTTAAAACCATGAAATACCTTAAAACATTTTATGAAAACATGTTTCTACCCTACTAGAGGCTTCCAACATCCGAGATTCCACCGGACGGTAGGAATTCCGATACCGGAGTCTAGCCGGGTATTACATTCTCCCCCCCTTAAGAACGTTCGTCCCCGAATGTACCTCAACTAGCACACATAGCATGGCATAAAACATAACATACATACATAGCACATAAACACATAGAGATCTAACCTTAAAAGAGATGAGGGTACTGCTGGAGCATAGACACCCGTGTCTCCCAAGTGCATTCCTCCAAATTGTGGTGGTTCCACAGGACTTTCACCATCTGGATTTCCTTGTTTCTTAACTTTCTTATCTGGGTGTCTATGATCCGAACTGGCTGTTCAACATAGGTGAGATCCTCTTGGACCTCCACATCAGGCTCACTAAGAACCTTGCTCGGATCTGACACAAACTTCCTCAACATTGAAACATGGAAAACCGGATGGATTCTTTCCATTGAAGCAGGCAAATCCAGCTTGTACGACACATTCCCGATCTTTTGCAAGATTTCAAAGGGTCCGATGTATCGTGGGGCTAGTTTACCTTTCTTCCCGAAGCGAACCACTCCCTTCATTGGAGACACCTTGAGCAATACAAGATCCCCCTCCTGAAACTCTAACTGTCTTCTGCGGACGTCTGCATAGCTCTTCTGTCTGCTGGCAGCAGTCTAGATTCTCTCTCTGATTATGGGTACCATCCTGCTGGTGATCTGTACTAGCTCAGGCCCTGCCAAGGCCTTTTCTCCAACTTCCTCCCAGCAAACAGGTGATCTGCACTTCCTTCCGTACAAAGCTTCATATGGAGCCATCCCGATGCTAGCATGATGGCTGTTGTTGTAGGCAAACTCCACCAAAGGTAGATGCTGCCTCCAAGAACCGCCAAAGTCCAGCACACACATTCTGAGCATATCCTCGATAGTCTGGATGGTCCTTTCTGACTGTCCGTCAGTCTGGGGGTGGAAGGCAGTACTGAAATCCAACCTAGTACCCATGGCATTTTGCAGACTCCGCCAA
This sequence comes from Manihot esculenta, assembly GCF_001659605.2. Taxonomy (NCBI): domain Eukaryota; kingdom Viridiplantae; phylum Streptophyta; class Magnoliopsida; order Malpighiales; family Euphorbiaceae; genus Manihot; species Manihot esculenta. Next base: position 21,902,874 of record NC_035170.2, read on the forward strand.
AACCTGGAGGTGAACTGGGGCTCTCTATCAGACACTATCGAAACAGGAACCCCATGCAGCCTGACGATCTCATCCACATATACCTGCGCCAACTTGTCCACAGAGTAGCCACTCCTGACAGGAATGAAGTGAGCAGATTTGGTGAGTCTGTCCACAATCACCCATATGGAGTCCACTCTGTTGGACGCCGCCGGTAACCCCACTACGAAGTCCATAGCTATATTTTCCCATTTCCACTCTGGAATAGGTAGCGGGTTAAGCATTCCAGCCGGCTTCTGATGTTCCAGCTTCACCCTCTGACACACTTCGCAGGCTGACACGAACTGTGCCACTTCTTTCTTCATCGCTGGCCACCAATAAACTTTCTTTAGATCTTGATACATCTTGGTGGCTCCGGGGTGAATGCTGTATCTTGCATTATGAGCCTCCCTCATAATGTCTCCTTTTAGCCCTATGTCATCTGGTACACATAGTCTGCTCCCATAGCGGAGGATCCCCTTACTGTCGAATCTGAACTCACTATCATTGCCTGACTGAACAGTCCTGGCAATCTTCACTAACTCCGGGTCCTCATGCTGTTTCTGAGCCACCTGCTCCAGAAACACGGGTGCCACTCTCATCTGGGCCACCAAGGCACCTGTACCAGACAACTCCATCTGTAGACCTTCCTCAATGAGCTTGTAAAACTCCTTCACCACTGGTCTCCTCTCTGCCGTGATGTGGGATAGACTGCCTAGTGACTTTCGGCTTAGGGCGTCTGCCACGACATTCGCCTTACCCGGATGATACTGAATCTTGCAATCATAGTCACTCAGCAGCTCCACCCATCTCCTCTGCCTCAGATTCAGATCCCTCTGACTCAAGATGTACTGCAGGCTTTTATGATCTGTGAAGATCTCACATTTCACCCCATAGAGGTAGTGCCTCCACATCTTGAGTGCAAAGATTACTGCTGCCATCTCCAGGTCATGTGTGGGGTAATTCAACTCATGCTTCTTCAGCTGCCTAGAGGCATAAGTGATCACCCTCTCCTTCTGCATTAGTACACAACCCAGTCCCACACGGGATGCATCACAAAAGACCGTAAAGTCCTCATCACTAGATGGCAGAGCTAAAACTGGTGCTGAAGTCAACCTCTTCTTAAGCTCTTCAAAACTCTCTTCGCACTGGTCGGTCCACAGAAACTTCTGATTCTTCCTGGTTAGTCTGGTCAGAGGAGCTGCTATCTTTGAGAAGTCCTGAACGAACCTCCTGTAGTAACCTGCCAAACCCAAGAAACTCCTGATCTCCGTCACTGAAGTGGGTCTAGGCCAGTTAGCCACAGTTTCTGTCTTCTTGGGGTCCACCTCAATCCCATTCTCTGACACTACATGCCCCAAGAACGAAATGTTCCTCAGCCAGAATTCACATTTAGAGAACTTGGCATACAAGCCATGTTCCCTCAAAGTCTGCAAGACCAACCGCAGATGATGGGCATGCTCCTCTGCATTTCTGGAATACACTAAGATATCATCTATGAAGACAATAACAAAGTGATCCAGGTACTGGCTAAACACTCTGTTCATGAGATCCATGAATGCTGCAGGGGCGTTTGTTAACCCGAACGGCATTACAAGGAACTCAAAATGCCCATATCTGGTCCTGAAAGCTGTCTTCGGCACATCTTCATCCCTTATCCTTAGCTGATGGTACCCCGATCTTAGATCTATTTTGGAGAAACAACCCACTCCTGCTAGCTGGTCGAATAGATCATCTATCCTTGGCAGAGGGTACCTATTCTTGGTAGTGACTTTGTTCAACTGCCTGTAGTCGATACAAAGTCTAAGGGATCCATCCTTCTTCCTCACAAACAAGACCGGAGCACCCCAAGGTGAGGTACTCTGTCGGATGAAACCCTTTTCTACCAGCTCTTGCAACTGCTCTTTCAACTCCTTTAACTCGGCCGGGGCCATCCTGTAGGGAGGGATAGAGATCGGTCTAGTTCCAGGCACCAACTCTATCTCGAACTCTATCTCCCTAGCAGGTGGTAAACCTGGAAGCTCATCTGGAAAGACATCCTGAAACTCTCTGACAACTGGCACCGAGGTCGGCTCCCTGACCTGACTGTCTAGCTCTCTCACATGAGCTAAGTACCCCTGACATCCCTTCCTAAGCAACCTACGAGCCTGAAGAGCTGATATCAGACCTCTAGGTGTGCCCCTCATGTCTCCTCTGAAGACGACCTCTGACCCGTTCTGATCTCTGAACCTGACTACCTTGTCCCTGCAGTCCAAGGTAGCACCATGGGTAGATAGCCAATCCATCCCTAGAATGACGTCAAAATCTGTCAAATCTAGAACCACAAGGTCGGCGGAGAGGCATCTTCCCTCAACAAAAACTGGACTGTACTGGCAGACTGACACTGCCACTGACGGGTCACACTTGGGTCCACTGACCCATAGGGGACACTCTAACCCAGAGACTATCAGACCCAACCTCTCAACGGCTCTCGGAGCAATAAATGAATGAGATGCACCCGGGTCCATTAATGCATACACATCAGAACACCCAATGACGAGATTACCTGACACCACGGTGTTGGATGTGTTAGCCTCCTGGTGTGTCATGGTGAAGATCCTGGCTGGAGCTGATGGACCTTCACCTCGGGAACCAGAAGAAGAGGCTGCCCCTCTCCCTCTACCTCTGCCACTGCCCTGAGTTGTGGCTGGAACTGCTGGCTGTGCCACACTACCAGAAGCTGTCTGCTAGGACTGGCCCATAAAAGGCGCTCTAGGACACTCCCGAGCTATGTGTCCCTCCTGTCCACATCTGAAACATGTATTAGTCCCAGCTCGACACACTCCCCTGTGCGGTCTTCCACATCTCTGGCATTCTGTACCATCTGAGCCTGAGCTCGAGCCACCGCCAAATCCCAGACCGGATTTCAACTTGTTCCAAAACTTATTCTTCTTCGGCTTCCTGGTGGTGTTATCCCACCTCTTCTTACCTGAGCTCTGAGAAGAGAGACCTGGCCCTCCTCTGCCTGGGGTCTTAACCCCTGAAGACTGGGTCACTGACTGCTTCACTGACCCCTCAACTATAGCACTTGCTTCCATTCTTCGAGCCATATCCACCACAGTGTGGAAACTTTCTCTCTCAGCTGACTGAATTAACGAGGAGTACCTGGAATGCAGCTTCATAACATACCTCTTGGCTTTCTTCGTATCTGTATCTAGAGCTTGCCCTGAAAAAGGCAATAGCTCCAAGAATTTATCCGTGAACTCCTCTACACCCATGTGCTCTGACTGCCTCAGTTGCTCAAACTCAATCATCTTCAGTTCTCTGGAACTGTCTGGAAAAGCCCATCCAGCGAACTCATTCGCAAATTCTTCCCATGTCATACCGTCTAGTCTCGGGTCCACATAACACTTGAACCATTCCCGTGCCTTCTTGCACTTTAAAGTGAACCCTGCCATCTGAATGGCCCTGCTGTCACTTGCCCCTAGCTCATCAGTTATTGTCTTCACCACTCTCAGATACTTAAAGGGGTCATCCCCTGACTTGTATTTGGGAGCATCCAGCTTGAGGTAATCTGTCATCTTTACTTTGCTCCCATCGGCTGAGCTAGGTCTGGGAGGTTGAGTAACTGGGGCTGCTGGTTCTGTAGGTGGTGGAGGTGGAGGTGCAGCATTCCCCGAGGTGGGGTTTGCCGGGTTTGGATAGAAGGGTGAGGGTGGATAAGCTGGGTACTGTGTGTAAGGTGGATAGAAAGGTGGATAAGGCATGTAGGTAGGGTAGGGGTTAAAGCTGGAGTAATCCGATGTACCTCCCATCGGATACCCTGAACCCTGTGGGAAGGGTGGATAATGGGGTGGAAAACCATACCCCGAGGCCTGAACGCCTCCCTGTGACTCCCCTGTCCCTTCTTCCTCCATGCTCACATCCAGGTTCCCATCCCTCCTCTGATCCTCTTCCATAACCTCCCTCACATCTGAAGAACTTCCTCCTCTATCTGTCCCCCTTCTGCTAGCATCAAAAGACCTTCTAGGGTCCCTTGACACTCTTTCTCTGTTGGCTCTACAAGACATTGCCCTAGGCAATGTAGGAGGACGGGCGCTCGTGCCCTCATCCTCAGGTGGTACTCCAGTCAATCTTGCCGATCGACGGGTTCCTCTCATCCTATTTTCTGAAAAATAGTACACATCATACAAACATTAGCATCATATGGTTCATGTGGGCACACATGAACCCTCATCACATATACATCATTCATATCATAGCATCAATGCACATGTATATAATCATGGCATTTCACATCATCATACAAGACAAGACTCCACATCCTATCCTAGTGGACATGATCTTCCTATTGTGCTTGACCTTCTATAACATCTATGAGCCCGACACTCTAGGTTCGACCATATGAACCTAGGGCTCTGATACCATTCTGTAACGACCCGAAAATCGGACCGCTACCGGCGCTAGGATTCAGATCGGCATAAGGCCGCCGGGAACCGTAGCAAGCCTGACATATAACCTGTAAACCTGTTCAATCCCATACATGATCATACATAACATAAACCTGTAGTCTCTCTCATATATCAACCAAGCATAACCTGTACATAAACATAAACGTGAACATAAACCTCCACTGGAGTCCTCATCAAATGCTCCAATGGGGTATCTCATCATACATAAACTTGGTTGAATCATAAACATTATAAACATATCTATAGATCATGTATCAAAAGGGATAACAATACTCATAGGGTCAAGCACATCTATAACCTCAAAATACCTCATTACATAACATACTGTAATCTCTTTCATTACATCATAGTACAATTGTCATGTCCACAATCTAACTATTACATAAACATACTTCAAAACTCTGGCTAACCTCCTGGTCTACCCTGTACCTGCACATTTGGGGTTAGGGGAGAGGGGTGAGCTACAAAGCCCAGTGAGCAGAATAGAGAAATCATATATTAAAATTTCATGCTATTATGTAATGCAACACATCACAACTAATCACATCTCGGATGGTATTGTCACCAATAGTCCTCTACATAGTCCAACTGTGCCGGGACGTAGAATGGGTACAACCGGTCTTTCTCTTATCATAACATATCATAACATACCAATGTGCCAGGGACGTAGAATGGGTACAACCTGGACTTTCTCTTACATCGTGCCAGGGACGTAGAATGGGTACAACCTGGACTTCCATACCATATCATTCCGTAACATCATCATACCATATGAGGACTAAAGGATCATCCAATAACCAATCCACATCAACATCATAAATGCAATGCAACATATTCGTGAATACTAATGCAAACAACCTACTATATCTCATGGCATTCATGATGCATGGATCATGCTCAAAATTCATATTTCATTTATTTTAAAACTTAAAGTTTATTCCACTCACCTCTGGCTAGCTCTGACAAACTCTGTAGCAGCTGGCTCACTGCTGGGGTCCTCGGTTCCTCAGGTCCGAACCTACACAGGTGGACTCCAATGAGGGACCAAACACACATAAACATAACTCTAATATACTCCCCAAAAATCCCCTAAAACATCATAAAATAACTATATAAAAACATGCAAGAAATGGCTAGACAGGGCACTTTCGGCGGCAGGTTCGGCGGCTGAAAGTCCCTTCAGAGCCGAAAGTCAGGCAGGTTCGGCGGCACCTTCGGTGGCCGAAACTCCCAGACAGAGGCGAAACTCATGCATGTTCGGCGGCACCTTCGGCGGCCGAAAGTCCCAGACAGAGACGAAAGTCTCTTTTCGGGGGCAACTTCGGCAGCCGAAAGGCCTGCCTCCTCAGCCATGTTCGGCGGCCGAAAGTCCCTTCGGCTGCCGAACCTGGTTTCTGCCAAAGGGCAGAAACTTGGCTCCCTTATGCATTTGTGCCTCCAAAACTAACCAATCATGCATAAACCTATTCTACAACATTCTCAAGCATTCACAAGCAAACATACAAGCTCCTAGGGGCATCAAACCAACAAAAACCCCAACTACAACACACAAGCAACTCACATTGTTCAAAAACATAACATTTGCTTAAAAACTCATACAACCCTATACATGCCATTCTACCCCATAAAACAACTTAAAACTTACTTAAAACATACAATGAGCTTAAGATCGGCTCTTACCTCTTGAAGATCGAGAGAGAGACGACCTAAACTCGGAGATCCAAGCAAATGAGCTCCTGAGTTCCCAAAGCTCCAAAACTTGTCTTAAATGCTCAAAACTTGCAATGAGAGGTGAAAACTCAAGAAAGATGGAGGAGATTTGGAGAAAGAACACAAGATCTGGGGAGAGGGAGGTCGGAAGCTAGCTGTGGCCGAAAATGGGAGAAAGCTCGCCCATTTCGGCTAAGTGACCCTTTTATAGGTGGCTGGCCAGGCCACGTTCGGGGGCCGAAAGTGCCTCCGCATGCATGCCATGTTCGGCGGCCGAACTTGGGTTTCGGCGGCCGAACCTGGACTTCCCTCACTCATGCTTTCGGGGGCCTAACGTGCCTCCAAAACGCATGCATGTTCGGCGGCCGAACTTGACTTTCGGCGGCCGAACCTGGGTTTTCCTCCAAAGACTTTTCATGCAAAAACTTATTTAATTTTCATACTTAAAACCATGAAATACCTTAAAAAATTTTATGAAAACATGTTTCTACCCTACTAGAGGCTTCCGACATCCGAGATTCCACCGGACGGTAGGAATTCCGATACCGGAGTCTAGCCGGGTATTACAGAGGATAATATGAGGAGTAAGTGTGGGGGGAGATATGGTTAGAATAGAAATAGAAGTGTTTTTGTGATTGATAAGATTGATTGGTTCTGGATATATTTTTGCTGTGTTATTTTTAATTCTTCTCTGCGTTTTTGCTGTTTGAGCTAGAGGCTTGCCCAAACCTATAAACACTTAAAATGTTTTTATGATTTTCAGCAGTTTCTTAACACTTGCACTTGTTAAATTATTTCTCAAATTTAATTTTTTATGACTTCCAGTATTAGTATCATTTTATTCAAAAAATAAAAAAATAAAAATAAAAAATAAAAAAAAAATTTTACAGCTCCTTACTTGCCATGAGAAATTGATATATCCTTTATCATAGAATTCAAGTTCTGGCTTAAATAAAATAAATTCATTATTGTTCATTTTGTTGGTTTTATTTTTAAGACATATTTTAAAAACTCATGAAATATGGTCCTTATTAAAAAGAAAATGATAATGAATGCATGTTATTTTAAATGAGTTGTTGCCCTTTGTTGAGAATGATTTAAAATACATTATTTAAACTATGTGTTTATGTGAAAATTAAGGGATGTCATGAAATCTTAAAAAAAAGAAATTGAAAAAGAAAAAGTAAAATTAAAAGCACTCCTATGACACACTCATCTAGTTGCTTGATTAATTGGTTACCAACCCGATGGTCCAAGTAGTGCGGTACTTGGTAACCCCTTAAGGCGATTTCGTACGAAAAAATCAGTGTTTGGGAGAGTATCACTCCTTTATGGGTCATTTAAACACTCGCCCCATACCTTTTAATCTGGTGACCATGAGTGGAGCTAGTAGCCACCTGAGCTGAATAACCTGAGGCAAATGACTTAATAACCATTTATTTTACATTCACTTTATCGGTTTCAGGTAAGATATAGTAGAAAGTGTAAGAAAATAATAAACCCCCAAATCTTTAAATTTTTTATGGTCTAATCAAAAGTTCCTAAGAATCTATTTTTTCAAAAGGGCATTTTAATATTATATGGCATTCTAATATTTTATGTGCTTGAAATTGAATTGAGGATCAACTTTATATCTTGAGAAACACACTTTAAACATGAAATTTGTTGAAGTGAACTTTGGTGAAATTAAGTTATTTCTGCTATCATCCTATTGCATGACAATTTGATTCTTTATTTTGGACAAATTAAATTTGAGAATGGTTGAGGACAGAGCTGTGTTTTATTATTAGATTTGAATTTTTATGCTTGAGAACAAGTAAAAGTATAAGTGTGGTGGAATTCGGTTACCACGTTTTTCTTATTAAATTCCATGTCATTCGATGATGGGTTAGATAAACATCTACTCATTTTAATCGGCAGCACTTAGATTCATCGCTCAACAGCTGCATGTGCATGCATGTTCTTTAGCTCATATGCCCTTGAGGAGGGTAGAAGAAATAATCATTATAAAAATTACTCATTTTTTTTAATATAAAGTTATGATATAATCACATGTTCAGATAATGTTAATGGATATCTAATTATTAAATTAAATAGAAATTAATTGCGCAAATTAAATAGAATGAGAAGTAAAGCATTCACCTTTTGCCAGCCGCTATCGTAATGGAATAAAAGTGATTATTGCGCGCATCGTTGCTGATTAATCACTCAATTTGCTGTTCTAAACTTTAAGGAAATTAAAGCTAAATCCTAATTAAGAAGCTGGCGGGAATGTCCTCCTCAAGTATCGTGATGAAGATGCATGCATCTTTGTCTTTAAGGTTGTCATAATATAGGTTAATTTTAGTCTTGTACTTTGAGGCAGACATGTCAGAACATGATTCGTCCAAAGTCTTTAATAACACAATCATCACTTGATCGAAAATGGAGTTCATGAATGTCAGAAGAAAATCTACCTTATCCCAACATCTGGATCCAAATCCTCCACATTTTATTAACACTAGCATTAACAACTAATTAACAAGTGAACTTGAATAATATTAATTATAAATGGGTCTCCTGTTTAGAAACATGCACGGGCTGATACATAACCACCATGAAACCTAGGGTTTATATATGTAGAAATGCCATGTTTTTTGAGCTGGAATGAAATCTATTTCAAATTATGTATGCATTGAATTTGGAAAGTGGGGAGGAATAATCCAGGGTGTTTTGATCAGATGAGGGTGTGATGAACGGTGGTGGGTTTTAGAGAGGGTTGGGTGGTGGTGAAAGAATCATGTGGTTGCATGTGCATTGAGCTGGAGAACATGCCCAAAGCAAGAAGCAAACACCCTTCTGTACGCGTGGCTCTTCCTAATTCATTTATCCCCATTCCCTTGGAGTCCTCTGAAATTGTGCTGTGGACCCTACCTTTCCCCCTTTTTTTTTCTAAGTTGTATTATCCTCATTGGCTACCAACTCTATACCCCAAACACCATATAAATTCATGTCCTCAATTCTTGTATCTACGACTACGTGCTTCCTTATCCTAAGGTCTTCTCTAGGCAACCAAACATTTGGAAGGTGTGCTTAAAATTCTCAGGAATAAGGAGAAGCTAGTTCCATAATTTTTATTTGGAATTTGATTTTGGACATATTTTTAAGTGGACATTAAAAAAAAGAATGAAAAGAGACTGAATTAAAAGATTTTAGGACTGAGAGGTTACAGCCTTGGGCAAGTCTGTAGCTCAATGCAATGGAAAGCCACCTCAGCCCGATTTCGCCACCTAACCAAGAATAAGATCAGCTTCAAGTTGGATCAAATACAATCTGATTAGGATAGAGATAAGATAGGAGCAGTAGAGTTTATTTTAAATTATTAAATTTTATCTTCTTTTGTCTATAAAAACTCCTAGAATTAAACCTAGGCATGATATATTTTTTTCCTCTCTCCCTCCTCCTCTCTTGGTGTTGTCGCCCCCCTTTCTTCTTCTCCATCTTCTTCTTTTTTTTTCTTCTTTTTCTTTAACTTTTGCAATTTTATTATGGCACTTAAAGGCTAAACAATTTTTTCAGTTGAAAGTTAATTTAAATTGAGATTTTATTCAAGTTGTGAGATTATGTATTTTAACTCTTTTCATCTTATTTCTATTTTCTGTTAATTTCTGAGTTCGGGGACACTACCTCCATTGTTATTTTCTTGAGAATTCAAGGGGTCAATTGAATAAGACAATATATTGCTAATTAATCCAATTAAATCTATAATTGTTTAATTGGATTAATAACTAGTAGTAATTAACATATTAGTTTATGTTAAGAAATTAGTATATTTGATTTAAATAAATCATGTGCTTTTATTGATAAAGTTTGGGGTTATTCTCTCTTAATGCAGTTGACTAATTAAATTTACAGGCGTGTTGGGATTGTTAGTTAACTAAGAATTAATTTAAGCGCGAAGCGGATTAATTTAATCATAAAAAAGAATTAATGGGATTTGCGTGTTTGACCATTATAACCAAATAATATATAATAAAATGAATTATTTCTCTAATCGATAATCAACTGCAAAACACTTTAATTTGATTATTTTAGCTGAATTTTTAATTAATTATTTATTTCTCAAATTTAATTGTATTGTTTATTTTTTTAAAGTATTTTTGGCTTGCCCAAGATAAAAAAAAATTAATTTCATAAAAAACTCTCTTCTTTTCACTTAACTACTCTTCTATTTTAACTAGTCATCTAAATTAAACAAGTTAAAATCTTTGTGGGATCGATACTCACTTGCTCTATCTACAAGTTCATATTAAATCAAGGAAAGGGAAGTAAATTTTAATTGACGAATTCGACACCCGTCAAGTAAAAGCAGAAGCATTCCTAGAGTCACGCGGTTATAAATGTGGTTTTGGAATTTACCACCTATTAATCATGAAATAATTAATGAGCACGTAAGTCTGTTCTCTAGCACGCAGCCTAGACTACGCTCGGACAGGCCAGGTAGAATAGGGCTCGGGTGTCCTCTAGCACGCAGCCCAAGCCACACTCGGATAGGCCGGGCAGAGTAGGGCTCGAGTTCAACGGAGAAAGATCTAGCTCACCTGATTTAATGGATCAGTGGGGAACATACCCCTCTACATTTGGAATCATGTTAGCACAGGTATCGAAGGGAATTAAAAAGCCGCCTGATGAGGATAGAGCTGTGTGCTGTTGAGGGACCACTTCACACAGAAAAGAAGGAACAATTTATAGCTCTTTTTCTTTTCTTTTATGTTTTTTTTTCTCCTCAATTTATTTTTCTTTATGTTTCCTTTTTGTACATCGCAGAGCTGTGTTAAAAAAAAAGGGAGAATACTGAAAAAGAAATTATTGCATGACAAAATATCCCACTATAGAGAATTTAATGTGAATTTCCAGTCTTAACCCACTACTTTTTATAAGCAAATTTTATTGAAATTAAATACTTCAACTTAGCATGAGTGCATTTATAATTTACTTTTTTAATTTAATATATTAAAATACCTTTAATATAAATCTCATCATGTAAAAGAAAACTACAGAGAAAGCCGATATAGACAGACTAAATCTTAAGATAAATATACCATATGGCTACCCGTAATATAAGATGAATCAGTATATTAGTTTACTTCAAAATTCACGATAAAATTCAATTAAAAAAAGAATAATTTTATAATTATTAATAATTTAATTAAATTCAAATTAATCATTTTCAAAATATCCAATACCATTCGTAACACCCGTAGTATTTATCTCGATATTCATATTACTGTCTGATCTCTCTCTTAACTATCTCAATCTTAACTATCTCAATGTTTCTTTTAATATCAAAATCTCAAATTAATTAAGCGAAAATAATCTATATAATAAAATTTTCCTATACTATCTATAATTAATACTGCAAATAAAACTATATTTTCTCACCCATAGAGATTAGCATTCACATTACACTTTCTTCTATTAAATTAATTTTACATCAAATAATTGATAAAATGATATCAATTTTAGTCATATATTTTTGGACTTTAGATTATTCAAATTTCACCTTCTTCTATTAATTTAGATTAAATTGTTTCAAAATCTAATTGTTTTAAATTATATATATTTTTTAAAATTAAGTGTTGATTCAAATTATTTGTTGAATAACTAATGGGAAATTTTTAAAATTAAATTTTGAATTAATTTATATCTTATGGATAATTTTAGATAAATAATTTTTATTCATTAATTTATAAATAATTATAGATTGATTTAAGTGAATTAATTTCAATTCATAATATAGGAATTAGTGAGTTAATTTTATATAGAGATAAACTGATATTTTTGTCAACTTCAAACTTTAATTATTTCAAATTTTATTCTATTGCCCTGCTGGAACATATTAAAGATATGTTTCACATTGTTATTAAATTTGCTGTTAGAACAATATTTTTTAAAATATATTAATTATAAAGTTTTAAAAAAATTAAAAATAAATTTAACGTATTTTAATTATAAAAATATTAAAATAACAATATAGACTTTTACAAATTATTTCTTTAAAATAATTTTTGTACCATGCACTTTTTGCTCAGGATCTCATTATCACATAAGCACTAAACAATACCTGACAATCAATAAATAAATTATATAACACAAGTTTTCAGACTAAAATTAATCAACACTAAAGACTTATATTTATATGAAAGTTGAAATTTAATTTAAATTTATTCATGATTCATTTTAGAAAAAGAAAATTCAAATAATTCTTACGAAACAATGGAAAATTTCAATTTTTCAAAGGAAAAAATTTTAAGTTAAACAAAATTAAATTGTTTCATTTCTAAAAAAAAAAAAATTATCAGAAAATAAATCAGTTAAATTGAATTTTCGTCAAATTTTTTTATTTCAAATGACGGATTAAATTTTAAAATTTTTTTTAATTGCTGATATCTGGTCCTATCATTATCATCAATTAATGCTGTCTTCTTCCTATATAATTGATGTAGTGGATACGAGTTTCTCGCATAACTGGTTCTTGAGGCTTTTTTGCTATATTTCATGGAATCATCTTCCATTCCTTCCAGAGAGAGTGATGTTCCAGATTCAGCATCTCCTTATCATGCAAAATATAAGGAGATCATCTCAAGCCTTCCTCGAATTGAAAATGGGTGGGGAGTATCTCAGTATCTCCATCAATACCAAGGCTTTTGGATCAACACAAATTTGCTTGAAGGGATCATCTATGCTCAACACTGCTTAAAAGCTCAACCTACTGATATTTTCATTTGCAGCCATCCAAAAGCTGGAACAACTTGGCTTAAAGCCCTCTCATTTGCCATTCTTACAAGAAAACTTTACAGCAATGCCTCTACAAATCCTTTGTTTTCCGAGGTTCCACATGATGTTATGCCCTTCATTGATGTGTTAGCTTTTACTGATATTATTACTAGAGACCCCAAACTTCCATTTTTGTCCACTCACATCCCTTACCCTTCATTGCCCAAGTCCATTGTTGAGTGCAAGTGCAAAATTATTTACATCTGCAGGGATCCCAAGGATTTGTTTACTTCGTTTTGGCACTTTTCTGAGAAGCTGAGAGGTACAAGCACAAAGACCTTGCCATTGGAGGAGGCGTATCGGGATTTTTGTGAAGCACACTATCCTTATGGGCCTTATTGGGATCATGTTTTGGGGTACTGGAAAGCGAGCCTTCAATTTCCTGAGAGAATTCTCTTTATCAAATATGAAGATCTGCAGAATGACACGTTCTCCTATGTCAAGAGAATGGCAGAGTTTATGGGTTGCCCTTTCTCCATTGAAGAAGAAAGTCAAGGATTTGTGCAAAAAGTTGTCGACTTGTGTAGCTTTGAGAAGCTTAGCAATTTGGAGGTGAATAAGAGTAAAAATCCCAGCTCTTCAACAGGATTTTTGAAAATAGAAAAGAATGCATTTTTTAGAAAAGGTAAGGTTGGTGATTGGGAGAACTATTTGACGGCTGAAATGGCAGCTGAAATTGACCAAATAACTGAGCAGAAGTTCAGTAGTTCCGGCTTGTTTTTATGATCTCCATCGAACATCTCTGTCTTTGTGTCATGATTTTAATCTTGTGGTGTTGCTCTCCCATGTATGTGTTGAAAACTGATTTAAACGTATTCAAAGTATGTTCCTATTTTTGCTGGGTCCCTGTTTTTGTTTTATGTTCTGAAAATAATGTCATCGTGGGATGATTTTCTGTTTTGCACGTTGCCGTGCACGTTTGTTTTGTTTCCTTGCAAATCTGAGTTTGTTATTTAAGATTTCCTTGTACTTGCCTGTATAAAAAGGGCACTTTGCATTCAATAAAAGTGTTGCAGTTGAAACACAAGTATTTCTCAGTTATATTTCCGCAATCGTATATTCTTTTGATTCAACAAAGTGGTATCAGAGCCAGGTTCCTTCTTAGCTGGGCGTTTGAGAGTTTTGTAAGAATTAGTGATAGAGCATATTTTAGTCCTTTTTATCTTAATATTATTGATGATTATTTACATGATTTCTGCTTAATTTATTACTCTTGGCATTGTTTTGCAGAAATCGGTGTAAAATGACATTTTGGAGAAAATCCCCCTAAAACTGCCTTATTTGGAGCAAAAGGGAGCAAGCCTGCCAAGTTGAAATCAAGTCAAGCTAAATAAGGAAAGTTCTAATAAGGAAAGTGGTAAATATGGAAAGAACATTCCGCCAAGCCAATTTGAAATTCAAATTTCAAATTTCAAATCTCCAAGTAGCCTTTTCCTTATTCAAGAAGCCATATCTCAAGCTGCCATATATAGAGAGCCAAATGAGGAAAGTATTTTGAAATTCAAATCCCCAATATTCATATTCAGATTGTCGATTTCAAGATCCAGCTTATTAAGGAAGCCAAATCCAAAGATCACATGTTTCCCACTTCATGCCTTGCACATTCAAAATTCAAATGGCAAAAGGAGGCTCCACCTTCCTTAATTGTGAATGGGCGGCAAGGGGATGTGAAGAGGCACCTTGGGCAGCAACTTGAACACCTTGGGTAGCATCTTGAAGACCTTGGGCAGCAATTAAAAGACCAAAGAGCCCATCCCTTGCAATTTGATACATGCTCCACGTTTTTCCCTTCACACATGCACATAGAAGGCACATATTGGACCAAGGGCACTTTGGGCAGCCTCTAAAAGATGCATGGACAGCCAACAAACCCTAGGCAGCCTCTCAAGACATATTTAAAGGCCTTAAGAAGACAAGAAGGGCAGAATTGATCACCCCCCACTCCTCCAAGGTTCGGCCGCCGCTCCACCTCCTTCTCCTCCACCGCCGGTTCACCTTCTCCTACTCTCTTCTTCTATTTTCTGTTTTGGTTCAGCCATGAGTGGCTGAAACCCTAATTCTAGTTGAAGATTGGTTGAAACTAAGGTTTTTTTATGCATTGTGAGATCTGAACATAAACTATTTGTCTTTGATTAGTTCAATATTCATACAATTGTGTGCTTGAATCTATGATTGCTTTGTTGTTTAGATCAAATTGGCCACTTGGTTCTTGATTGCAAGGCAATTGATTGTTAGTTGGGATAATTTTTAGTCTGTTGTAATACCCGGCTAGACTCCGGTATCGGAATCCCTACCGTCCGGTGGAATCTCGGATGTTGAAAACCTCTAGAAGGGTAAAAACCATGTTTTCATAAAATGTTTTAATGTATTTTATGGTTTTAAGCAAGAAAGGAAATGAGTTTTGTATGAAAATAGCCTTGGAGGAAAACTCAGGTTCGGCCGCCGAACCTCAAGTTCGGCTGCCGAACATGCATGCGCTTCGGGAGTTCTTTAGGCCCCCGAAGGCATAAGTGAGGGAAGTCCAGGTTCGGCCGCCGAACCTTATGTTCGGCCTCCGAACATGGCATGCATGCGGAGGCACGTTAGGCCCCCAAAAGTGGCCTGGCCAGCCACCTATAAAGGGGTCCCCATGTCCGAACGGGTGAGCTTTTCTCCCCGTTTTCGGCCAAGGTGAGTTCTCTGCCGTCCCTCATCGATTTTGAGCTTCTTCCTTCGAATCTTCATGATTTTCTTATGAGTTTTCACTTGGTTTGAAGATATTTGAGCAAAAGAGCAAGTTTTGAAGCTTGGAGACCAAAAAGTTTATTTCTCCCCATCTCCAAGCTAGGATCATCTTTCCTCTCGATCTTCAAGAGGTAAGCTTAGATCCAACCTTCCTTATATGTTTTAAACAAGTTTTATGAAGATTTATGGGGTAGAAATGCACGTTTAGGTTATTGTTGAGTTTATGGGTTTATGTTATGTTTATGAGCAATGTGGGTTGTTTGATGTGTTTTGGTTGGGGTTTAAGTTAGTTTGAGACCCCTATGTGCTTGTTGGCTTGAGTTTGCATGTTGTAGACTAGGTAAATGCATGATGGAATGGTTTGGGAGGCATTTGTGCATGAAAGAGGCTGAGTTCTGCTCTTTAGAAGAACTCAGGTTCGGCAGCCGAAGGGACTTTCGGCCGCCGAACCTGCCTGTGGAGGCCAACCTTTGGCTGCCGAACCCTGCCCCCGAAAGTGGACTTTCGGCTCTGGAAGGGACTTTTGGCCGCCAAAGGTGCCGCCGAACATGCATGAGTTTCGTCTTTAGAGGGAACCTTCGGCCGCCGAAGGTGCATGACTTTCGGCTCTGGAGGGCCTTTCGGCCGCCGAACCTGCCGCCGAAAGTGCCCTGTGCAGCCCTCATTTGCATGTTTTCTATGATTGTTTTGAGGTGTTTTAGGGGGATTTTGGGGAGTATTTTAGAGTCATGTTCTTGTATGTTTGGTCCCTCATTTGAGTCCACCTGTGTAGGTTCGGACCCGAGGAACCGAGGACCCCAGCAGTGAGTCAGCTGCTCCAGTGTCTGGTCTAAGTTAACCAGAGGTGAGTGGAATAACTCTTTATATTTTAAAGTAAATAATGAATATTTCAGCATGATTCACGCATCATGGATACCATGTGATATGTTAGGGTGCTTGCATTAGTATTCACGAATATGTTGCATTGCATATTATGTTGTATTGCATATTATGTTGCTGATGTGGATGAATGTTGAGTGATCCATTAGCCCTCATATGTTATGTCATGATATGATGATGATACTGTATGGAAGTCCAGGAAGACCCATTCTATGTCCCTGGCACTATGTAAGAGAAAGTCCAGGAAGACCCATTCTACGTCCCTGGCACTATGTAAGAGAAAGTCCAAGAAGACCCATTCTACGTCCCTGACATCTTGGAATGTTATGTTATGTTATGTAAGAGAAAGACCAGGACCCATTCTACGTTCTGACACTAATGGAAATGTAGAGGGCTATTGGTGACAAATTCATCCTTGATGTGATTTGTTGTGATGTGATGCATTTCATGAAAGCATGAACTTTTAATATAATGTTTTATTATTCTGCTCACTGGGCTTTTTAGCTCACCCCTCTCCCTTAACCCCCAGGTGTGCAGGTACGGGATAGACCAGGAGGTCAGCTAGAGTAAAGTTATGGTCATGTAATAGCTAATGGTGGACATGATAAATGTTGAAATGTAATGTTTAGTACAGTCATGTAATGAATAGTAATAATCAGTTATGTAATGTAATAATGTTATTGAGGATAGAATTGTGCTTGACCCTAGTATGTTGTTAATCCCTGTGAGAGCATGATTTTAATGATGCTTATGTAAACCAAACTTAATACATGTTATGTCACCCCATTGGAGCATTGATGAGGACTCCAAAGAGGGGTTAATGTTTATGATTATGTTTATGAATAGTGCATACACAGGTTGAGTTTGGTGATTAAATGAAAAGAAAAGTTCAAAATTTTTATGTATGTGTTGATCATGTATGGGATTAAACAGGTGTACAGGTTGTATGTTAGGCTTGTTACGGGTCCCGGCGGCCTTATGCCGATCTGGATCCTAGCGCCGGTAGCGGTCCGGATTCCGGGTCGTTATAGATTGGTATCAGAGCCCTAGGTTCATATGATCGGACCTATAGAGAATGTCGTGCTCATAGATGTTCTAGAAGGTCAAGCACAATAGGAAAATCATGTCCACTAGGATAGGATGTAGAGTCCTGTCTTGAATGATGATGTGAAATGCCATGATATGATGTATGTGCATTAATGATATGCTATGTATGTGATGTATGTGATGCGGGTTCATGTGTTTGCACATGAACCATTTGATGGTAATGTTTATGTGATGGGTGTTGTTTTCAGTAAGCAAAGATGAGAGGAACTCATCGATCTGCACGATTGACTGGAGTGCCACCCCAGGACGAGGGCGCGGATGCCCGTCCTCCTGCATTGCCTAAAGCAATGTCAAGTAGGTCCAGCAGAGAAAGAGCAGTAAGAGACCCTAGAAGGTCTTTGGATCTGGGTAGAAGCATATCAGTGAGGGGAACAGTGCAAGGAGGAATGTCAGAAGATGTGGGGGATGAGATGGATGTAAATCAGAGGAGGGATGGCAGTCTTGGAGTGAGTATGTCGGAGGAGGGTATAGGAGAGTCCCAAGGAGGCACTCAGGCCTCGGGATTTGTTCAGCCACCCCAGTACCCACCCTTTTCTCAGAATCCCGGGTATTCGATGGGAGGTACATCGGATTACCCCAGCTTTAGCCCTTACCACTCACACATGCCATACCCACCTTTCTACCCACCATACCCACAGTACCCTATGTACCCACCCCCATCTTTCTACCCAGGTACAGCAAACTCTACCCCAGGGGATGCTGCACCTCCTCCACCACCAGCAGAACCTACTGTCCCAGTAACCCAAATGCCTAAACCTAGCTCATCTGGAGGGAGCAAGGTCAAGATGACTGACTACATGAAGCTGGGTGCTCCCCAGTATGAAACAGGTGATGACCCGTTTGTGTACCTTGAGAGAGTCAAGATGATAACAGATGAGATAGGAGCTGATGACAGTAGAGCCATTCATATGGCTGGGTTCACACTAAAATGCAAGAAGGCCCGAGAGTGGTTTAAAAACTATGTGAACCCGAGGTTGGACAGCCTATCATGGGAGGAGTTTGCAAATGAGTTTGCAGGATGGGCTTTCCCTGACAGTTCAAGAGAGTTGAAGATGATTGAATTTGAGCAGTTGAGGCAGACAGATGAAATGAGTGTGGATGAGTATACAGACAGATTCTTGGAGCTGTTACCGTTTGCTGGGCAGAATCTGGACACAGATCAGAAGAAGTCAATGAGGTATATCATGAGGCTCCATTCTAGGTATTCCTCCTTGATCCAGTCAGCAGAGAGGGAGAGTTTCCATGCCATAATGGATATGGCTCGGAGAATGGAGGCTAGTGCAATAATTGAGGGAAAAGTCAAGCAGTCAGTGACACAGCCTTCTAGTTCCAAGACCCCAGGTGGGGGAAGATTAGACCCTTCTTCTCTGAGTTCAGGCAGCAAAAGGTGGAGCAATACCACTAAGAAGTCAAAAAAGAACAAGTTCTGGAACAAGATCAAGTCCGGTCTGGGATTAGGAAGTGGCTCTGTAACGACCCGAAAATCGGACCGCTACCGGCGCTAGGATCCGGGTCGACTTAAGGCCGCCGGGACCCGTAGCAAGCCTGACATAAAACCTGTAAACCTGTATAATCCCATACATGATCAACAACATGCATAAAAATTTAAACTTTTCTTCATACATACTGTCATCAACTAACTCAACCTGTGCATACTCTGAACATATACATAACATAGTCCCTCTGTGGGATCTCATCAAGCCTTAAAGGCAAAACAACCTGTGTTGAGTTAGTTTACATAAACATCATAACATAAGATCATGTATGTACAAAAAGGGATTAACAATATAATATGGTCAAGCACAACTCTATCCTCAATGACCTCATTACATAACATCCTGAATATTTTTACATTTCATCATAATACAATTGTCATGTCCACAAACTAACTATTACATACATATGACTTTTTCTTCTGGCCTTCTCTATCTATCCCGTACCTGCAAACCTGGGGGTTAGGGGAGAGGGGTGAGCTACAAAGCCCAGTGAGTAGAACTATAAAAAGAATATTTAAAACATGCTATCATGAAATGCGTCACTGCACAAATAAATCACACCACGGATGGACTGATTCAAAAATCCCTCAACTCCATGCCCGGCCCTATTATGGGCACCACAGGACTTCGTATTGCCCGGCCCTATTATGGGCACCACAGGACTTCGTACTCGGAGTTATTGCCCGGCCCTATTATGGGCACCACAGGACTTCGTATTGCCCGGCCCTATTGTGGGCACCACAGGACTTCGTATTTAGAAGGCTAATGAATCATCCTAATGTCCATCCACTATCATCTATCACAACAATACAATGCGGCATAGTCGTGAATTCTAATGCAAACAACCTATAATATGATCATGATGCATGAAGCATGATAAAAGCATTTCATTTCTCAATTTAAAAGGTTAAGTTTAGTTCCACTCACCTCTGGCTGACTCTGACAAACTCTGTAGCAGCTGGCTCACTGCTGGGGTCCTTGGTTCCTCGGGTCCGAACCTACACAGGTGGACTCCAATGAGGGACCAAACATACATAAACATAACTCTAATATATTCCCCAAAAACCCCCTAAAACATCCTGAAAATATCTCATAGAGATATGCATGAAGTGGCTGAACAGGGCACTTTCGGCGGCACCTTCGGCGGCCGAAAGTGCCAGACAGAGACGAAAGTCTCTTTTCGGGGGCAACTTCGGCAGCCGAAAGGCCTGCCTCCCCAGCCATGTTCGGCGGCCGAAAGTGCCTTCGGCTGCCGAACCTGGTTTCTGTCAAAGGGCAGAAACTTGGCTCCTTTGTGCATTTTCGCCTCCAAACTCACCAATCATGCATATATCTCAACCAAAACAAGCATACAAGTTCCTAGGGGCCTCAAAACAACAAATACCCCAACTACAACACTTCAAACATACTCAAACATGCCACATTGCTCAAAAATCACATAAAACCTAACATAGCTCAACTAACTTAAACATGCATTTCTACCCCATAAAACTTCTTAAAACTTCTTTAAAACATATAAGGAGCTTAAGATCGGCCCTTACCTCTTGAAGATCGAGAGGAAGACGACCCAAACTTGGAGATCCACGAAAATGAGCTCCTGAGTTCCCAAAGCTCCAAAACTTGGTTTAAAAGCTCAAAACCTTCAATGCAAGCTTAAAACTCAAGAAAAATGGTGGGGATTTGGAGGAAAAACACTAGATTTGGAAGAGGGAGGTCGGAAGCTAGCTGTGGCCGAAAATGGGAGAAAGCTCGCCCATTTCGGCTAAGTGCCCCTTTTATAGGTGGCTGGCCAGGCCACGTTCGGGGGCCGAATGTGCCTCCGCATCCATGCAATGTTCGGCGGCCGAACTTGACTTTCGGCGGCCGAACCTGGACTGCCCTCACTCATGCTTTTGGGGGCCTAACGTGCCTCCAAAACGCATGCACGTTCGGCGGCCGAACTTGACTTTCGGCGGCCGAACCTGGGTTTTCCTCCAATGCTATTTTCATGCAAAAACTCATTTAGTTTCATACTTTAAAACTATTAAAAACATGAAAACATTTTATGAAAGCATGGTTCTACCCCTTCTAGAGGTCTCCGACATCCGAGATTCCACCGGACGGTAGGAATTCCGATACCGGAGTCTAGCCGGGTATTACATTCTCCCCCCCTTAAGAACATTCGTCCTCGAATGTTCCTCACTAGCACACATAGCATGGCAAAGAACATAACACACATACAAGGCACATAAACACATAGGGATCTAACCTTAAAAGAGATGAGGGTACTGCTGGAGCATAGACTCCCGTGTCTCCCAAGTGCATTCTTCCAAGTTGTGGTGGTTCCACAGGACTTTCACCATCGGGATTTCCTTGTTTCTTAACTTTCTGATCTGGGTGTCTATGATCCGCACTGGCTGTTCAACATAGGTGAGATCCTCTTGGACCTCCACATCAGGCTCATTAAGAACCTTGCTCAGATCTGACACAAACTTCCTCAACATTGAAACATGGAAAACCGGATGGATTCTTTCCATTGAAGCAGGTAAATCCAGCTTGTACGACACATTCCCAATCTTTTGCAAGATTTCGAAGGGTCCGATGTATCGTGGGGCTAGTTTACCTTTCTTCCCAAAGCGAACCACTCCTTTCATTGGAGACACCTTGAGCAATACCAGATCCCCCTCCTGAAACTCTAACTGTCTTCTGCGGACGTCTGCATAGCTCTTCTGTCTGCTTACAGCAGTCTTGATTCTTTCTCTGATTATGGGTACCACCCTGCTGGTAATCTCTACTAACTCAGGCCCTGCCAAGGCCTTTTCTCCAACTTCCTCCCAGCAAACAGGTGATCTGCACTTCCTTCCATACAAAGCTTCATATGGAGCCATCCCGATGCTAGCATGATGGCTGTTGTTGTAGGCAAACTCCACCAAAGGTAGATGTTGCCTCCAAGAACCGCCAAAGTCTAGCACACACATTCTGAGCATATCCTCGATAGTCTGGATGGTCCTTTCTGACTGTCCATCGGTCTGGGGGTGGAAGGCAGTACTGAAATCCAACCTAGTACCCATGGCATTCTGCAGACTCCGCCAAAACCTGGAGGTGAACTGGGGCCCTCTATCAGACACTATCGAAACAGGAACCCCATGCAGTCTAACAATCTCATCCACATACACCTGCGCCAACTTGTCCACAGAGTAGCCACTCCTGACAGGAATGAAGTGAGCAGATTTGGTGAGTCTGTCCACAATCACCCATATGGAGTCCACTCTGTTGGACGCCGCCGGTAACCCCACTACGAAGTCCATAGCTATATTTTCCCATTTCCATTCTGGGATAGGTAGCGGGTTAAGCATTCCAGCCGGCTTCTGATGTTCCAGCTTCACCCTCTGACATACTTCGCAGGCTGACACAAACTGTGCCACTTCTTTCTTCATCGCTGGCCACCAATAAACTTTTTTCAAATCTTGATACATCTTGGTGGCTCCGGGGTGAATGCTGTATCTTGCATTATGAGCCTCTCTCATAATGTCTCCTTTTAGCCCAATGTCATCTGGTACACATAGTCTGCTCCCATAGCGGAGGATCCCCTTACTGTCGAATCTGTACTCGCTATCATTGCCTGACTGAACAGTCCTGGCAACCTTCACTAACTTCGGGTCCTCATGTTGTTTCTGAGCCACCTGCTCCAGAAACACAGGTGTCACTTTCATCTGAGCCACCAAGGCACCTGTACCAGACAACTCCAACTGTAGACCTTCCTCAATAAGCTTGTAGAACTCCTTCACCACTGGTCTCCTCTCTGCCGTGATGTGGGATAGACTACCTAGTGACTTCCGGCATAGGGCGTCTGCCACGACATTCGCCTTACCCGGATGATACTGAATCTTGCAATCATAGTCACTTAGCAGTTCTACCCATCTCCTCTGTCTCAAATTCAAATCCCTCTGACTCAAGATGTACTGCAGGCTCTTATGATCTGTGAAGATCTCACATTTTACCCCATAGAGGTAGTGCCTCCACATCTTGAGTGCAAAGATTACTGCTGCCATCTCCAGGTCGTGTGTGGGGTAATTCAACTCATGCTTCTTCAGCTGCCTAGAAGCATAAGCGATCACCCTCTCGTTGTGCATCAGTACACAACCCAATCCCACACGGGACGCATCACAAAAGACTGTAAAGTCCTCATCACTGGATGGCAGAGCTAAAACTGGTGCTGAAGTCAACCTCTTCTTAAGCTCTTCAAAACTCTCTTCGCACTGGTCGGTCCACAGAAATTTCTGATTCTTCCTGGTTAATCTGGTCAGAGGAGCTGCTATCTTTGAGAAGTCCTGAACGAACCTCCTGTAGTAACCTGCCAAACCCAAGAAACTCCTGATCTCCGTCACTGAAGTGGGTCTAGGCCAGTTAGCCACAGTTTCTGTCTTCTTGGGATCTACCTCAATACCATTCTCTGACACTACATGCCCCAAGAACGAAATGCTCCTCAGCCAGAACTCACATTTAGAGAACTTGGCATACAAGCCATGTTCCCTCAAAGTCTGCAAGACCAACCGCAGATGATGGGCATGCTCCTCTGCATTCCTGGAATACACTAAGATATCATCTATGAAGACAATAACAAAGTGATCCAGGTACTGGCTAAACACTCTGTTCATGAGATCCATGAATGCTGCAGGGGCGTTAGTTAACCCGAACGGCATCACAAGGAACTCAAAATGCCCATATCTGGTCCTGAAAGCCGTCTTTGGCACATCCTCATCCCTTATCCTTAGCTGATGGTACCCCGATCTTAGATCTATTTTGGAGAAACAACCCGCTCCGGCTAGCTGGTCGAATAGATCATCGATCCTAGGCAATGGGTACCTATTCTTGGTAGTGACTTTTTTCAACTGCCTGTAGTCGATACAAAGTCTAAGGGATCCATCCTTCTTCCTCACAAACAAGACCAGAGCACCCCAAGGTGAGGTACTCTGTCGGATGAAACCCTTTTCTACCAGCTCTTGCAATTGCTCTTTCAACTCCTTTAACTCGGCTGGAGCCATCCTGTAGGGAGGGATAGAGATCGGTCTAGTTCCAGGCACCAACTCTATCTCGAACTCTATCTCCCTAGCAGGTGGTAAACCTGGAAGCTCATCCGGAAAAACATCCTGAAACTCTCTGACAACTGGCACCGAGGCCGGCTCCCTGACCTGACTGTCTAGCTCTCTCACATGAGCTAAGTACCCCTGACATCCCTTCCTAAGCAACCTACGAGCCTGAAGAGCTGATATCAGACCTCTAGGTGTGCCCCTCCTGTCCACATCTGAAACATGCATTAGTCCCAGCTCGACACACTCCCCTGTGCGGTCTTCCACATCTCTGGCATTCTGTACCATCTGAGCCTGAGCTCGAGCCACCGCCAAATCCCAGACCGGATTTCAACTTGTTCCAAAACTTATTCTTCTTCGGCTTCCTGGTGGTGTTATCCCACCCCTTCTTACCTGAGCTCTGAGAAGAGAAACCTGGTCCTCCTCTGCCTGGGGTCTTAACCCCTGAAGACTGGGTCACTGACTGCTTCACTGACCCCTCAACTATAGCACTTGCCTCCATTCTTCGAGCCATATCCACCACAGTGTGGAAACTTTCTCTCTCAGCTGACTGAACCAACGAGGAGTACCTGGAATGCAGCTTCATAACATATTTCTTGGCTTTCTTCGTATCTGAATCTAGAGCTTGCCCTGAAAAAGGCAATAGCTCTAAGAATTTATCTGTGAACTCCTCTACACCCATGTGCTCTGACTGCCTCAGTTGTTCAAACTCAATCATCTTCAGTTCTCTAGAACTGTCTGGAAAAGCCCATCCAGCGAACTCATTCGCAAATTCTTCCCATGTCATACCGTCTAGTCTCGGGTCCACATAACACTTGAACCATTCCCGTGCCTTCTTGCACTTTAAAGTGAACCCTGCCATCTGAATGGCCCTACTGTCACTTGCCCCTAGCTCATCAGTTATTGTCTTCACCACTCTCAGATACTCAAAGGGGTCATCCCCTGACTTGTATTTGGGAGCATCTAGCTTGAGGTAATCTGTCATCTTTACCTTGCTCCCATCGACTGAGCTAGGTCTAGGAGGTTGAGTAACTGGGGCTGCTGGTTCTGTAGGTGGTGGAGGTGGAGGTGCAGCATTCCCCGAGGTGGGGTTTGCCGGGTTTGGATAGAAGGGTGAGGGTGGATAAGCTGGGTATTGTGTATAGGGTGGATAGAAAGGTGGATAGGGCATGTAGGTAGGGTAGGGGTTAAAGCTGGAGTAATCCGATGTGCCTCCCATCGGATACCCTGAACCCTGTGGGAAGGGTGGATAATGGGGTGGAAAACCATACCCCGAGGCCTGGACGCCTCCCTGAGACTCCCCTGTCCCTTCTTCCTGCATGCTCACATCCAGGTTCCCATCCCTCCTCTGATCCTCTTCCATAACCTCCCTCACATCTGAAGAACTTCCACCTCTATCTGTCCCCCTTCTGCTAGCATCAAAAGACCTTCTAGGGTCCCTTGACACTCTTTCTCTGTTGGCTCTACAAGACATTGCCCTAGGCAATGTGGGAGGACGGGCGCTCGTGCCCTCATCCTCAGGTGGCACTCCAGTCCATCGCGCAGATCGACGAGTTCCTCTCATCCTATTCTCTGAAAAACAGCTCATAACAAGCAAACATTAGCATCATATGGTTCATGTGGGCACACATGAACCCTCATCGCATACATCACATAGCATAGCATATCATTAATGCACATGCATAAAGTCATGGCATTTCACATCATCATGCAAGACAGGACTCAACATCCTATCCTAGTGGACATGACCTTCCTATTGTGCTTGACCTTCTAGAACATCTATGAGCCCGACACTCTAGGTCCGACCATATGAACCTAGGGCTCTGATACCATTCTGTAACGACCCAAAAATCGGACCGCTACCGGCGCTAGGATCCGGGTCGACTTAAGGCCGCCGGGACCCGTAGCAAGCCTGACATAAAACCTGTAAACCTGTATAATCCCATACATGATCAACAACATGCATAAAAATTTAAACTTTTCTTCATACATACTGTCATCAACTAACTCAACCTGTGCATACTCTGAACATATACATAACATAGTCCCTCTGTGGGATCTCATCAAGCCTTAAAGGCAAAACAACCTGTGTTGAGTTAGTTTACATAAACATCATAACATAAGATCATGTATGTACAAAAAGGGATTAACAATATAATATGGTCAAGCACAACTCTATCCTCAATGACCTCATTACATAACATCCTGAATATTTTTACATTTCATCATAATACAATTGTCATGTCCACAAACTAACTATTACATACATATGACTTTTTCTTCTTGCCTTCTCTATCTATCCCGTACCTGCAAACCTGGGGGTTAAGGGAGAGGGGTGAGCTACAAAGCCCAGTGAGTAGAACTATAAAAAGAATATTTAAAACATGCTATCATGAAATGCGTCACTGCACAAATAAATCACACCACGGATGGACTGATTCAAAAATCCCTCAACTCCATGCCCGGCCCTATTATGGGCACCACAGGACTTCGTACTCGGAGTTATTGCCCGGCCCTATTATGGGCACCACAGGACTTCGTATTGCCCGGCCCTATTGTGGGCACCACAGGACTTCGTATTTAGAAGGCTAATGAATCATCCTAATGTCCATCCACTATCATCTATCACAACAATACAATGCGGCATAGTCGTGAATTCTAATGCAAACAACCTATAATATGATCATGATGCATGAAGCATGATAAAAGCATTTCATTTCTCAATTTAAAAGGTTAAGTTTAGTTCCACTCACCTCTGGCTGACTCTGACAAACTCTGTAGCAGCTGGCTCACTGCTGGGGTCCTTGGTTCCTCGGGTCCGAACCTACACAGGTGGACTCCAATGAGGGACCAAACATACATAAACATAACTCTAATATATTCCCCAAAAACCCCCTAAAACATCCTGAAAATATCTCATAGAGATATGCATGAAGTGGCTGAACAGGGCACTTTCGGCGGCACCTTCGGCGGCCGAAAGTCCTGGACAGAGACGAAACTCAGGTAGGTTCGGCAGCACCTTCGGCGGCCGAAAGTGCCAGACAGAGACGAAAGTCTCTTTTCGGGGGCAACTTCGGCAGCCGAAAGGCCTGCCTCCCCAGCCATGTTCGGTGGCCGAAAGTGCCTTCGGCTACCGAACCTGGTTTCTGCCAAAGGGTAGAAACTTGGCTCCTTTGTGTATTTTCGCCTCCAAACTCACCAATCATGCATATATCTCAACCAAAACAAGCATACAAGTTCCTAGGGGCCTCAAAACAACAAATACCCCAACTACAACACTTCAAACATACTCAAACATGCCACATTGCTCAAAAATCACATAAAACCTAACATAGCTCAACTAACTTAAACATGCATTTCTACCCCATAAAACTTCTTAAAACTTCTTTAAAACATATAAGGAGCTTAAGATCGGCCCTTACCTCTTGAAGATCGAGAGGAAGACGACCCAAACTTGGAGATCCACGAAAATGAGCTCCTGAGTTCCCAAAGCTCCAAAACTTGGTTTAAAAGCTCAAAACCTTCAATGCAAGCTTAAAACTCAAGAAAAATGATGGGGATTTGGAGGAAAAACACTAGATTTGGAAGAGGGAGGTCGGAAGCTAGCTGTGGCCGAAAATGGGAGAAAGCTCGCCCATTTCGGCTAAGTGCCCCTTTTATAGGTGGCTGGCCAGGCCACGTTCGGGGGCCGAATGTGCCTCCGCATCCATGCAATGTTCGGCGGCCGAACTTGACTTTCGGCGGCCGAACCTGGACTGCCCTCACTCATGCTTTCGGGGGCCTAACGTGCCTCCAAAACGCATGCACGTTCGGCGGCCGAACTTGACTTTCGGCGGCCGAACCTGGGTTTTCCTCCAATGCTATTTTCATGCAAAAACTCATTTAGTTTCATACTTTAAAACCATTAAAAACATGAAAACATTTTATGAAAGCATGGTTCTACCCCTTCTAGAGGTCTCCGACATCCGAGATTCCACCGGATGGTAGGAATTCTGATACCGAAGTCTAGTCGGGTATTACAGGCTCGAGCTCAGGTGCAGATAATGCAGTATGTAGGAAGTGTGGGAAGCCACACAAGGGTGTATGTCTGGTTGGGACAACAGCCTGCTTCAGATGTGGGCAGGAGGAACACATGGCACGGGAGTGTCCTAGAGCAGCTTTTGTGGCACAGTCTCAGCAGACAGCCTCTGGTAGTGTGGCTCAACCAGTAGCTCCAGCCGCGACTCAGGCTAGTGGCAGAGACCGAGGGAGAGGGGCAGCCTCTTCTTCAGCAGGTTTCCAGGGTAAAGGTCTATCAGCTCCAGCACGGATCTTCACCATGACTCAGCAGGAGGCAAATGCATCAAACACAGTGGTTTCAGGTAATCTCATCATTGGTTGTTCTGATGTTTATGCCTTAATGGACCCTGGTGCATCGCATTCTTTCATTGCTCTGAGAGCCGTCGAGAGGTTGGGGTTGATGGTCTCTGGGTTAGAGTGTCCCCTATGGGTCAGTGGACCCAAGTGTGACCCGTCAGTGGCAGAGTCAGTCTGCCAGTGTAGTCCAGTTTTTTTTGAGGGAAGGTGCCTTTCTGCCGACCTTGTGGTTCTAGATTTGACAGATTTTGACGTCATTCTAGGGATGGATTGGCTATCTACCCATGGTGCTACCTTGGATTGCAGAGACAAGGTAGTCAGGTTCAAATGTCAGGATGGGTCAGAGGTTGTCTTCAGAGGAGACAGGAGGGGTACACCTAGAGGCTTGATATCAGCCCTATAGACTCGTAGGCTGCTCAGGAGGGGTTGTCAGGGTTTTCTAGCTCATGTGAGAGAGCTGGATAGTCATGTCAGAGAGCCCGCCTCAGTGCCCGTGGTCAGTGAGTTTATAGATGTGTTCCCAGACGAGCTGCCAGGTTTACCACCCGCTAGGGAGATAGAGTTCAAAATTGAGTTGATGCCTGGAACCAGACCGATCTCTATCCCTCCCTACAGGATGGCACCAGCTGAATTGAAAGAGCTTAAGGAGCAATTGCAAGAGTTGGTAGATAAGGGCTTCATCCGACCGAGTACCTCACCTTGGGGTGCTCCAGTGCTGTTTGTGAAAAAGAAAGATGGATCCCTTAGACTTTGTATTGACTACAGGCAGTTGAACAAGGTCACTACCAAGAATAAGTACCCTTTGCTAAGGATCGACGATCTATTCGACCAGCTAGTAGGAGCAGGTTGTTTCTCCAAAATAGATCTGAGATCTAGGTACCATTAGCTGAGGATAAGAGAAGAGGATGTGCTGAAGACAGCATTCAGGACCAGATATGGGTACTATGAGTTCCTTGTAATGCCGTTCGGGTTGACCAATGCCCCTGCAGCATTCATGGATCTCATGAACAGAGTTTTCAGTCAATACCTGGATCACTTCGTTATTATCTTCATACATGATATCTTAGTGTATTCCAGGAATGCAGAGGAGCATGCCCATCATCTGAGGTTGGTTTTGCAGACCTTGAGGGAACATGGCTTGTATGCCAAGTTCTCCAAGTGTGAGTTCTGGTTGAGGAGCATCTCATTCTTGGGGCATGTTGTGTCAGAAAATGGAATTGAAGTGGACCCCAAGAAGGTGGAAGCCGTAGCTAACTGGCCTAGACCCACTACGGTAACAGAGATCAAGAGCTTCTTGGGTTTAGCAGGTTACTACAGGAGGTTCGTTCAGGACTTCTCTAAGATTGTAGCTCCCATGACCAGATTGACTACGAAGAACCAGAGGTTTGTATGGACCGACCAGTGTGAGGAGAGCTTTGAGGAGCTCAAGAAGAGGTTAACTTCAGCACCAGTGTTAGCTCTGCCAACTAGTAATGAAGACTTCACGATTTTCTGTGATGCGTCCCGTGTGGGACTGGGTTGTGTGCTGATGCAGAATGAAATGGTGATTGCTTATGCTTCTAGGCAGCTGAAGAAGCACGAGTTGAATTACCCTACACATGACCTAGAGATGGCAGCGGTAATCTTTGCACTCAAGATGTGGAGGCATTACCTTTATGGGGTAAAATGTGAGATCTTCACAGATCATAAAAGCCTGCAGTACATCCTGAGTCAGAAAGAGCTGAATTTGAGGCAGAGAAGATGGGTAGAACTGCTCAATGACTATGATTGCAAGATTCAGTACCATCCGGGTAAGGGGAATGTTGTGGCAGACGCCTTAAGCCGGAAATCACTTGGCAGTTTATCCCGTATTTCAGCAGAGAGGAGGCCAGTAGTGAGGGAGTTCTTCGAGCTCATCGATGAAGGTTTGCAGTTGGAGTTGTCTGGTACAGGTGCTTTGATAGCCCAGATGAGAGTGGCACCCGTGTTTCTGGAGCAGGTGGCTCAGAAACAGCATGAGGACCCAGAGTTAGTGAAGATTGCCAGGACTGTTCAGTCAGGCAAGAATGAAGAGTTCAGGTTTGACAGCAAGGGAATCCTCCGCTATGGGAATAGATTGTGTGTACCAGATGACGTGGGTTTAAAGGGAGACATTATGAGGGAAGCTCATAATGCCAGATACAGTGTTCACCCGGGAGCCACCAAAATGTATCAAGATCTGAAGAGAGTGTATTGGTGGCCAGCTATGAAAAGAGAAGTGGCACAGTTTGTGTCAGCCTGCGAAATATGTCAGAGAGTTAAGCTGGAACATCAGAAGCCGGCTGGAATGCTTAACCCACTACCTATTCCAGAGTGGAAATGGGAGAATATAGCTATGAACTTCGTGGTGGGGTTACCGGCATCGTCCAACAAATTAGACTCCATATGGGTGATTGTGGACAGACTGACCAAATCTGCTCACTTCATCCCTGTCAGGAGTGGCTATTTTGTGGACAAGTTGGCGCAGGTGTATGTTGATGAGGTTGTCAGGTTGCATGGGGTTCCTGTTTCAATAGTGTCTGATAGAGGGCCCCAGTTCACCTTCAGGTTTTGGCGGAGTCTGCAAAACGCTATGGGTACCAGGTTGGATTTTAGCACTGCTTTCCATTCACAAATGGACGGACAGTCAGAGAGGACCATCCAGACAATAGAGGATATGCTCAGAATGTGTGTGCTGAATTTTGGCGGTTCTTGGAGGCAGCATCTACCCTTGGTAGAGTTTGCCTACAATAACAGCCATCATACTAGCATAGGGATGGCTCCATATGAAGCTTTGTATGGAAGGAAGTGCAGGTCACCTGTTTGCTGGGAAGAAGTTGGGGAAAAGGCCTTGGCAGGGCCTGAGTTAGTAGAAATCACCAGCAGAGTGGTGCCCATAATCAGAGAAAGGATCAAGACTGCTGCGAGCAGACAGAAGAGTTATGCAGACATCCACAGAAGGCAGGTAGATTTTCAGAAGGGGGATTTGGTATTGCTCAAAGTGTCTCCAATGAAAGGGGTGATTCGGTTCGGGAAGAAAGGTGAGCTAGCTCCACGGTACATCGGACCCTTTGAGATCTTGCAGAAGATCGGGAATGTATCGTACAAGTTGGACTTACCTGCTTCTATGGAAAGAATCCATCCGATTTTCCATGTTTCTATGCTACGAAAGTTTGTGTCAGATCCGGGTAAGGTTCTTAGTGAGCCTGATGTGGAGGTCCAAGAGGATCTCACTTATGTTGAACAGCCAGTACGAATTCTTGACACCCAGATCAAAAAGTTGAGAAATAAGGAAATCCCGATGGTGAAAGTCCTTTGGAATCACCACAACATCGAAGAGTGTACCTGGGAGACACGGGAGTCCATACTCCAGCAATATCCTCATCTCTTCTAAAATGAGTTTTATATGCTTTGTATGTATGTTTATGTTTTATGCTATGTTTTATGACTCGCTCTGTTTGTTTGGTGAACATTCGGGGATGAATGTTCTTAAGGGGGGAAGAATGTAATACCCGGCTAAACTCCGGTATCAGAATCCCTACCGTCCGGTGGAATCTAGAATGTCGGAAACCTCTAGAAGGGTAAAAACCATGTTTTCATAAAATGTTTTAATGTATTTTATGGTTTTAAGCAAGAAAGGAAATGAGTTTTGTATGAAAATAGCCATGGAGGAAAACTCAGGTTCGGCCGTCGAAACTCAGGTTCGGCCGTCGAAACTCAAGTTCGGCTACCAAACATGCATGCGCTTCGGGAGTGCTTTAGGCCCCCGAAGGCATAAGTGAGGGAAGTCCAAGTTCGGCCGCCGAACCTTATGTTTGGCCGCCGAACATGGCATGCATGCGGAGGCACGTTAGGCCTCCGAAAGTGGCCTGGCCAGCCACCTATAAAGGGGTTCCCATGTCCGAACGTGTGAGCTTTTCTCCCCGTTTTCGGCCAAGGTGAGTTCTCCGCCGTCCCTCATCGATTTTGAGCTTCTTCCTTTGAATCTTCATGATTTTCTTATGAGTTTTCACTTGGTTTGAAGATATTTGAGCAAAAGAGCAAGTTTTGAAGCTTGGAGACCAAAAAGTTTATTTCTCCCCATCTCCAAACTACGATCGTCTTTCCTCTCGATCTTCAAGAGGTAAGCTTAGATCCAACCTTCCTTGTATGTTTTAAACAAGTTTTATGAAGATCTATGGGGTAGAAATGCATGTTTAGGTTATTGTTGAGTTTATGGGTTTATGTTATGTTTATGAGCAATATGGGTTGTTTGATGTGTTTTGGTTGGGGTTTAAGTTAGTTTGAGATCCCTATGTGCTTGTTGGCTTGAGTTTGCATGTTGTAGACTAGGTAAATGCATGATGGAATGGTTTGGGAGGCATTTGTGCATGAAAGAGGCTGAGTTCTGCCCTTTGGAAGAACTCAGGTTCGGCAGCCGAAGGGACTTTCGGCCGCCGAACCTGCCTGTGGAGGCCAGCCTTTGGCTGCCAAACCCTGCCCTCGAAAGTGGACTTTCGACTCTGGAAGGGACTTTCGGCCGCCGAAGGTGCCGCCGAACATGCATGAGTTTCGTCTCTGGAGGGAACCTTCGGCCGCCGAAGGTGCATGACTTTCGGCTCTGGAGGGCCTTTTGGCCGCCGAACCTGCCGCCGAAAGTGCCCTGTGCAGCCCTCCTTTGCATGTTTTCTATGATTGTTTTGAGGTGTTTTAGGGGGATTTTAGGGAGTATTTTAGAGTCATGTTCTTGTATGTTTGGTCCCTCATTTGAGTCCACCTGTGTAGGTTCGGACTCGAGGAACCGAGGACTCCAGCAGTGAGTCAGCTGCTCCAGTGTCTGGTCTAAGCTAACCAGAGGTGAGTGGAATAACTCTTTATGTTTTAAAGTAAATAATGAATATTTCAGCATGATTCACGCATCATGGATACCATGTGATATGTTAGGGTGCTTGCATTAGTATTCACGAATATGTTGCATTGCATATTATGTTGTTGATGTGGATGAATGTTGAGTGATCCATTAGCCCTCATATGTTATGTCATGATATGATGATGATACGGTATGGAAGTCCAGGAAGACCCATTCTACGTCCCTGGCACTATGTAAGAGAAAGTCCAGGAAGACCCATTCTACGTCCCTGGCACTATGTAAGAGAAAGTCCAGGAAGGCCCATTCTACGTCCCTGGCATCTTGGAATGTTATGTTATGTTATGTAAGAGAAAGACCAGGACCCATTCTACGTTCTGGCACTAATGGAAATGTAGAGGGCTATTGGTGACAAATTCATGCTTGATGTGATTTGTTGTGATGTTATGCATTTCATGAAAGCATGAACTTTTAATATAATGTTTTATTATTCTGCTCACTGGGCTTTTTAGCTCACCCCTCTCCCTTAATCCCCAGGTGTGCAGGTACGGGATAGACCAGGAGGTCAGCTAGAGTAAAGTTATGGTCATGTAATAGCTAGTGGTGGACATGATAAATGTTGAAATGTAATGTTTAGTACAGTCATGTAATGAATAGTAATAATCAGTTATGTAATGTAATGATGTTATTGAGGATAGAATTGTGCTTGACCCTAGTATGTTGTTAATCCCTGTGAGAGCATGATTTTAATGATGCTTATGTAAACCAAACTTAATACATGTTATGTCACCCCATTGGAGCATTGATGAGGACTCCAAGAAGGGGTTAATGTTTATGATTATGTTTATGAATAGTGCATGCACAGGT
Organism: Manihot esculenta; assembly: GCF_001659605.2. Classification (NCBI taxonomy): domain Eukaryota; kingdom Viridiplantae; phylum Streptophyta; class Magnoliopsida; order Malpighiales; family Euphorbiaceae; genus Manihot; species Manihot esculenta. Next base: position 21,937,210 of record NC_035170.2, read on the forward strand.
TGAGTTTGGTGATCAAATGAAAAGAAAAGTTCAAATTTTTTATGTATGTGTTGATCATGTATGAGATTAAACAGGTGTACAGTTTGTATGTTAGGCTTGCTACGGGTCTCGGCGGCCTTATGCCAATCTGGATCCTAGCACCGGTAGCGGTCCAGATTCCGGGTCGTTACATCCGTAATTGCTTGAATTATTCTGACCTAAGAACACTTGGTATAAAAACTAAGGAATTGTATGATCTAGCAACATCTCATGCCTTTGAGTAGCTAGGATTGGATTTCTCTCTTCCTTCATGCAATTGACAATTATTTTGATGCCTAAGGCCCAAGGACGTTCCTTAGAAATTTGTTAATTAGTAATTGATTAGAGGACGTTCCCTAATTGATTTAATCATAATGAGAGACATGGTGGTGAGAAGCATTTTCCATCTCCATAACTAATCTATTGAATCAATCAAGAGAACATGAGTTTCAATGATCAATCCAAACAACCAAAGTGGATCCATCTCTTCAACTAGACCTTTCTCATATTGATTTCCTCTTTTATTGTAATTACTTGCTGATTTAATTGCTTTCAATAGTTGTTAGTCAAATCAATCTCAAAACCCCCCCTTTTTACTTTATTGCACTTTACTTTTATTCTGCTTTCAGTTACTTGCTTTCAGTTGTGCTTTCAGTTGATTCTCTTGATCTTGTTGGGAAAAATAGATAAGTATTCAATTCTCTGTGGATTCGATCCTTTACCACTATCTGCAGTTGTAAAATTGTTGATAACTGGAAAGGTTATTTTTGACCGGCTTCGACAACCGCGAGTCAATTAGTAATGGCAGCAAACACATTCTCTTCTTCTCAGCCTCTCATTCCTATTTTCAATAGGGAAAAATATCAATTTTGGAGTACCAAAATGCGAACGCTCTTTAAGTCACAAGAGTTATGGGAGCTGGTTGAGGAAGGCTTCAACGACATAGATGATGAGGCTAGACTCAAGGAGAACAAGAAGAAAGACTTGAAGGCTTTGTTCATTATACAACAGGCAGTGCATAAGGATATCTTTCCCGGATTATGAATGCGACTACTGCAAAAGAGGCATGGTTGACGCTGCAGAAGGAATTCAAAGGGGACAAGAAGGTGATCACAGTGAGGCTGCAGACATTGAGACGTGAGTTTGAGACGGCAATGATGAACAATGGAGAAATAGTGCAGGGCTATCTTTCCCATATTCTGCAATTGTGAGTCAGATCCATACATATGGGGAAAATTGCAGTGATCAGACAGTTGTTGCAAAGGTCTTGAGAAGTTTAACTCCAAGGTATGATCATTTTGTTGCAGCGATTGAAGAGTCAAGAGATTTGTCTGTTTTTACTTTTGATGAGTTAATGGGATCGTTACAAGCCCATGAAGCTAGATTACACAGGACGACGGAGACGACTGAGGAAAAAGCTTTTCATGTCAAAGGAGAGGCTTCAAGCCAACAGGAGAACTTGAATGTTCATGGAGGCAGTGAACAGTATCAGAATAGAGGAAGAGGACGAGGAGGTTATCAGGGCAAAGGTGCAAGAGGGCGTAATGTGTAGTGCCATTATTGCAAGCGCTTTGGTCATGTAAAAGCAAATTGCTAGAAAAGAGCTAAGCAGGCCAATTATACTGAAGAAGAGGAGAATGACAAGGAGCTCAAGCTTTTCATGGCCAAAGAGGAAGGTATGAAATTAACTGGAGATGTGTGGTTTCTTGACAGTGGTTGCTCGAATCATATGACAGGGATGCAATCCTTCTTTAAAAAGCTAGATGAATCCTACAAGGTAAAAGTAAGACTTGGAGATGGTAAGCAAGTGCAAGTGGAAGGCAAAGGAGTGGTTACGATCAATAGCTACGGTCAAACCAGGTTTCTTCATAATGTTTTCTTTGATCCTAATCTGACTCAGAACTTATTGAGTGTTGGGCAGTTAATGTGTAGTGGATATTCCGTTTTGTTTGAAAACCTGTCATGTGTGATTAAAGACCAGAAGACTAACCAAGTGGTGGTGGAAGTGCAAATGACTCAAAACAAGATGTTCCCTCTTAAGATGTCGAGCCTTGAAAAGCATGCCATGATTGTCAAAGAAAAGGATGAATCTACGATATGGCATCTGAGGTATGGTCATCTGAACATGAAGGCCCTAAAATTATTACAGGAAAAGGAATTAGTCCATGGCCTTCCTTGCATTAAGGAGATCGATTTGTGTGAAGGATGTATTTATGGGAAGCAACCCAGGAGGCCATTCCCTGTAGGTGAGGCTTGGAAAGCTCCAACCAGTTTGGAACTTATTCATGCTGACATTTGCTGTCCCATGAAGATTGAGTCTTTAGGGGGCAGTCGTTATTTTTTCCTTTTGGCAGATGATCATACACGAATGAGCTGGGTGTACTTCTTGAAGTTCAAATCTGAAGCTCTTGAAGCTTTCAAGAAATTTAAAGCATTGGCAGAAAAGCAAAGTGGGAACTACATTAAGGTCTTGCAGACATATCGAGGAGGGGAATTCACGTCAAAAGCCTTCAACCATTTATGTGAAGAACATGGTATTCAGAGGGAACTCACAGCTCCATATACTCCAGAGCAGAATGGAGTAGCTGAGCGCAAGAATAGAATGGTGGTAGAGATAGCTAGGAGCATGTTATAAGAAAGAGGATTGCCAACCCAGTTTTGGAGTGAAGCTGTTGCAACAGCTGTGTACTTGCAAAATTTGTCACCAACTAGGGCAGTTTATGACCGAATACCATATGAGCTATGGACAGGAAGAAGACCTTGGGTAAGTCACTTGAGAGTATTCGGTTGTATTGCTTATGTTCATATTGATACTCATATGCGCAGCAAGCTCCAGGAGAAGTCCACAAAATGCATTTTTGTGGGGTACTGTTCAGGGTCCAAAGCATACAGGATGTACAATCCAGTGAACGAAAAGATAATAGTTAGTCGAAATGTGGTGTTTGATGAAAACAATAGATGGGCGTGGCATGAAGATGCTAATGGGGCTGTTTAGTTCGAAATGCCAATTAATGGTGAAGACGAACTCGCGGAAGATCAGCAACCCACCTCACCAAGTAGTCAAACTGCAAGTAGCAGTGGCATTGTCTCACCATTGAGTGAACTAGAAGATATATCATCAGATGACACTCCTCCAAGGAAGGTTCACTCACTAAATGATATATATGCCACTACTTATGCCATGTTCATTGTAGATCCCACAAAATTTGAGGAAGCAAATGAGAAGGAAGAATGGAGAGCAGCTATGCGTGAGGAGCTTACCTCAATTCAGAAGAATGGGACGTGGGATCTAGTCGAGCTACTAAGAGACAAGACACCCATTGGTGTCAAATGGGTATTCAAGACAAAATACCATACGGATGGTAGTATTCAAAAGTATAAGGCGAGGCTGGTGGCGAAAGGATACTCACAACGGCAGGGGATTGACTATGAAGACACCTTCTCCCCAGTTGCAAGGTTTGAAACAATACGGATCTTGCTCTCGGTAGCTGCTCAATTACAATGGTTGGTGTATCAATTTGATGTAAAGTCTGCGTTCTTGAATGGGGAGATAGAAGAGGAGGTATATGTATCGCAACAGGAAGGATTTGTTGTTCAAGGAAGGGAGAATCAGGTTTACAGGTTGCGGAAGGCTTTATACGAATTGAAACAGGCGCCTCGTGCATGTTACAGCAGGATAGATGCATATTTCATAAAAAACGGCTTTCACCGGAGCAAAAACGAGGCCACACTATATATAAAGAAGCAAGGTAAAAATCTGCTTCTCGTGTGCTTATATGTAGATGATATGGTTTATATGGGTTCTTCGTTAGAACTGATACATGAATTCCAATTGAATATGAAGAAAAGCTTTGAGATGTCAGATTTAGGGAAGCTGCATTACTTTCTTGGAATGGAAATAAAACAAGCAGAAGATGGGATTTTCATATCCCAGAGAAAGTATGCAACAGATTTATTAAAGAAATTCAACATGCTGAATTGCAAGACAACTCCTACACCAATGAATCTTAATGATAAATTCCAGAATGATGATGGCACTCAATCAGCTGATGGGCACTATTTCAGAAGTCTTGTTGGAGGTTTAATCTATCTTACTCATTCAAGACCAGATATTGTTTTTGCTGTTGGTATTGTGTCCAGGTTTATGCACACCCCTTCGAGGCATCATCTAGGTGCTGCAAAAAGGATATTGAGATATGTAGCTGGGACGGTTACGTATGGAATATGGTATGCAAAAACTCCAAAGTACAAATTGTATGGCTTTACTGACAGTGATTGGGCCAGATGTTTAGAAGACAGGAAGAGTACAACTGGCTATGTGTTTAGCTTGGGATCAGGGGCTGTTACGTGGAGTTCAAAGAAGTAGGCAACAATTGCACTATCAACATCTGAGGCAGAATATATGGCGACAACAGCTTCTGCATGCCAAGCAGTGTGGCTAAGAAAAATTTTGGCAGATGTTGGACAAAAACAAGAAGGAGCAACAGTAATCTTATATGACAATAAATCTGCTATAGCAATTTTCAAAAATCCAGTTCATCATGGGCGAACAAAACACATCGATATCAAGGCTCATTTTATTCGGGATTTGGTGACAGATGGTGTGGTTTTGCTGGACTATTGCAACACAGAAGAACAGGTAGCAGACATCTTAACAAAGTCCCTTCCAAAGGCCAAGCATGAGAATCTCAAGATGAAGCTGGGTGTGTGTGAGTTTGAATCAAGGGAGCGTGTTGAAAACTGATTCAAACGTATTCAAAGTCTGTTCCTATTTTTGCTGGGTCCCTGTTTTTGTTTTATGTTCTGGAAATAATGTTATCGTGGGATGATTTTCTGTTTTGCACATTGTCGTACACGTTTGTTTTGTTTCCTTGCAAATCTGAGTTTGTTATTTAAGATTTCCTTGTACTTGCCTGTATAAAAAGGGCACTTTGCATTCAATAAAAGTGTTGCAGTTGAAACACAAGTCTTTTTCAGTTATATTTCTGCAATCGTATATTCTTTTGATTCAACAGTATGCTCCTATAGTTTAAGATATGATTTGTGATTATCATCTCTAGTTTTCAATAAAATTCAAGAATTGAATGTTGATTTCTCTTCTGTGATGGACCTAAGCATTTTTTAATGAACTGAATGAAGGCTTGTAAGTTCCTTCAGTACCTCGATCTAGCAGATTGTTAAGTGGCAACTCTGATAATGATTCATCGTTGGATGACACCAGAAATCGTCTATCAGCACACTAAGTATCATAGACAGAAAGAATCAATGGGCATGTGATGACTCAGCTTTTGTTATAATCTATAGTCTTCTTTTTGTAGTTTTAGTTTTATTTTATCCAGCTGCGTACATGCTGCCGTTTTGGATAGGACAAGTTCTTTCCCAAAGAAGAAGGAATTAAATTCTTGATTTGCTGTGAAAGCAAAATTTATTAAGTACTTCTCAAATTTAAATTATCTCCGGGGTGTTTGGTTTAGTTATAAAAAGTAAGTTATAAGCGCTAATTACTTATAAATTATTTAAAGTTTATAAGAATTTAAAATTTTAAGTAATCATATATTTGATTAAAATGTTTATAAGTGATTAGTAAACGGTTGATATGTTTGTTAATAATTAATTTATAAATACATTTATTATTAAAATTATTAAAAAGATATTAAATAAGATATATGATGAAATTTTAAAATTAAATGAGAACAATATGCTAATTTATTTGGTCAAATCAGTTTATAAGTTTAGTCTCTATAAGCACCAAAAATGAAAAGTTATTTTTATGCGAAATCCACCCTATTAGAGACTGAAACGATATATACTTTAGTAAAAAAAATTTAATTCAAAAAACAATTCCTCAATCTAAAACACTCTTAATTAACATGCAATTAAAAGCACTTATAACTGATTGATTTTAAGAGCAATAAGAATAAGAACCATACAAGTTAATATCAAATCTTATTCGTGATGCAATGTTAAGAACCAAGATCTCTTTTAAACTCCCAAAGAAAAATCGTGTAAAACAATTGTATTGGATAATTGATAATCTGTTCACAATGTGTAAAAAATATATTTTATATATCCTAGGATAACTTAAAGCAATTAGAAAAAGAAAATAAGTAAAAACCTAAATAAATACCCATGATTTTTGTCACTACCCACTACTATACATAGACCTATGGTCTATGCCACTTCCCACTACTGGTTAACTACTCACTATTGATTAACTACCCACTACTAAATTAGTGATGAGAAATCTGTTGATGCAAATACAAAATTTGAATTGTCAGTAAGAACACATTCGGCCTAATTGACTTGGAATGACCAGTTATTCTTCAACTTCAAAATGAACTTGCAAAACTTCAACATATTCCTTCATGAATTTTTGTAGTGTTTCTTTCAATTTTTTGGATCTCAAACTTGTAATTGATCATTGAGACAATGCTATCTCATTATTTTTGGTGTTGTTGATTGTACTTACATCATCCTCTCCCTCTTAAAAAGGATTCAGTCTCGAATCTGTACCAAAATCAAAAGGAGACAAATTGAAATATTAAAGGTAGCACTTACACCAAACTCACCTAATAGATCAATTATGTATGCGTTATTGATCTGTTCCAGTACTTGATATGGTCTATCCCCTCATGCAATAAGTTTTGATTTCCTTTGATTAGAAAACCTCTCCTTTTGTATATGGATCCAAACCCAATCTCCTGGTCTGAATATAGCTTTCTTGCGACCCTTATTGGCTTTTTTCTCATACATCCTATTATGCTTCTCAATATACTCACGCGCTTTCATGTGTATTAATTTAACCATTTTAGCCTTTACATTTTCATCTAAATTAGACAACTCATTCAAAGATAAAGGCATTAAATCTAATAGAGTTAATGGATTAAAACCATACACAATCTCAAAAGGTGAATAACCAGTAGAAGAATAGACAGCACGATTATAAGCAAATTAAACATATGGAAAATATTCTTCCCAAGTTTTCAAGTTTCTACCCACAATAACACAAAGTATAGTTCCTAAAATCCTATTAACAACTTCAGTCTGGCCGTTTGTTTGTGGATGATAAGTAGTAGAAAATAAAAGTTTAGTATCCAATTTTCCATACAAAACACGCCAAAAATGGCTAAAGAACTTAGAATCTCTATCAGAAATAATAAACCTAGGTATACCATGCAAACGAACTACTTACCTAAAAAATAAATCAGCTATGTTCGTTGCATTATCAGTTTTATAATATGGAATAAAATGTATCATCTTACTAAAGCAATTTATAACAACAAATATATAATCTCTACCTTTTTTTGTTCTAGGTAAAACTATCACAAAATCCATAGATATATCAATCCAAGGTTCAGTAGGTACAGACAAAAGAGTATACAACCCATGTGGCAAGTACTTAGATTTAGTCTGTTTACTTGTAAAACATTGAGCACAAATTTTCTCTACATATTTTCGCATATTAGGTCAGTAAAAGTGCTCGTTCAACATGTCTAAAGTCTTTTGTACACCAAAATGTCCCATTAATCCTCCTAAATGTGATTCTCTAACAAACAACTCACGCACCGTACAATCAGGTATGCATATTTGTTTCCCCCTAAAAAAGAACCCATCATGCAAATAAAACTTGTTAAATGACCTATGTTTATATGCCTTAAATACATCAGAAAAATCAGTATCATTCTCATACATATCTTTCAAATGCTTAAACCCTAACAACTTAGAACGAAACATAGAAATCAATGTATAACATCTAGATAATGCGTCAACAACCATATTCTCCTTACCTTGCTTATATTTAATCACATAAGGAAATATTTCGAGATAATCAACCCACTTACTATGCCGCTTATTCAACTTACCTTATCCCTCAAAGTGTTTGAGAGATTGATGGTCGGTATGAATCATGAACTCATTAGGCAGCAAGTAGTATTTTCAAACTTCAAGAGCCCTAATCAGTGCATAGAATACTTTTTCATAGGTGGAATAGTTTAAATGTGTGCTACCTAGCTTCTCATTAAAATATACTATGGGTCGGATTTCCTGCATAAGAACAACACCAATACCAATCCCAGAAGTATCACATTCAATTTCAAAGGTTTTAGAAAAATCAAGTAACCTCAAAACAGAAGCAATAGTAAGTTTTTTTTTTTTTAATGTGTTAAATGTAAGTTTCTGTTCTTTACCCCATTTAAATCCAACAGCCTTTTTAATGATATCATTTAGAGGTATATAAATAGTGCTGAAATCTTTAACAAACCTCCTATAGAAGCTTGCTAATCAATGAAAGGATCTCACCTCACCAGCATTCTTAGGTGTAGGCCATTCTTGGATAACCTTAACCTTTTCGGTATCTACCTCAACTCCACGTGATCTAACAACAAATCCTAGGAATATGACACTATCAGTATAAAATACACATTTCTTAAGATTAGCATATAATTCATGTTCACGCAACTTGAGTAGAACAAGTTTAGCATGCCTAATATGATCATCCAAGTTTCGACTATAAATCAATATATCATCAAAATACATAACCACAAATTTACCTAGGTAATCACGCAAAATATGGTTCATTAATCTCATAAATGTGCTAGGTGCATTAGTTAAGCCAAAAGATATCACTAACTTAGTCTTAAAGACAGTTTTCCACTCATCACCTAACTTCATCCTAATTTGATGATAACCACTTTTCAAATTAATTTTGATAAAGAAAACACCACCACATAATTCTTCAAGTATATCACCTAATCTAGGAATAGGATGGCGATACTTTACAATGATTTTGTTGATCGAACGATAATCAACACACATACGCATTATTTTATCTTTCTTTGGAACTATCAAAACAGATACTGCGAATGGACTAAGGCTCTCCCTGATATGTCCCTTAGCCAGCAACTCATTAACTTGTCTTTGCAAATCCTTCGTCTCCTCAAGATTACTCCAGTGAGCTGGACGATTTGAAATATGAGCTCCATGAATAAAATCGATCTGATGTTCTATTCTCCTAATGGGCGGCAATTCAGATGGAATCTCCTCAGGAAATACATCCGCAAAATCCTGCAACAACTTAGAAAAAGAACTAGGCAATTTATCAATAGGGTTAGTCTCAATCATAAAATTGAAATTAAAACGCAACATAATTAAAACTCTCTTCCCTAAATATGCTTTCTTCAACTCTCTCTCTCTTGACAATAAAAGGAAGACTTGCTAAAATTTTAACTCTTCTCACTAAGCTCTCTTTTTACCTCCATACTCACTAATGTTTTCTCTCTTGCACATCTCTCATTTTTACTCTTACCCATGAAGTTACTCTCCTTTGAGCTATTGGAAACCTTCTTTGAGCTATTGGAAACCTTCTTTTTACTACTGGCCTCTTTTCCCTGATTCTTTTTATTTATCTCACCTTCCTTACCCAATTTAGGAGATTGTTATAATTTTACTTGATCTGCATATATATCTTTAGAAAATAATGGTACAAGTATATGTTTTATACTAAGGAAAGTAAAAGAAAACATATTATTATACCCATCATGAATTACACACCTATCAAATTGACATGGTCTACCTAACAAAACATATCTAGCCTGCATGGATATAATATCATAAGTAATCTCATCTACATACTTACCAATAGAAAATGACATTTTACGTTGCTTAGTTATATTTGCCTCACCACTGTCTTTCAACCACTAAAGTCTATAAAAATTAGGGTGTTTAATAGTTTTTAGTCCTAATTTATCAACTAAAATAGTACTCACACAATTAACTTGACTATCCGAATCTATTATCATGCAATAGACTTTACCACCTATCAAACAACGAATGTGAAAGATGTTTTCACATAGTTCAAGTCCCTCTTCTTTAATAGAAATATTTAAAGAACGCAATACCACTAAGGACTCTCCCTGTAACGACCCGAAAATCGGACCGCTACCGGCTCTAGGATTCAGGTCGACGTAAGGTCGCTGGAACCCATAGCAAGCCTACTATGAACTCTGAACATCTGGTATAATCCCATACATGATCAAACATAAACATATATACTATAAACTTTTCTCTATATACCAGGCTTAACTTGAGCATGCTCTGCAACCACTCTGTAAGCGATACCTGCTCTGGTACCACTCTGTAACTGTAAACATAAAAACCCCTTACTGGAGCCCTCATCAAAATGCTCCAGTTGGGTTAACATACATATGTTAATCCTGGTTCATCACATCTCATCATAAAACATATAAGAGATCCATATACAAAGGGATTATCCAAACACTAGGGCCAAGCACAATACTATAACTTTGAATACAGTACATGTTATAACATGTCTTTACATAACATAACCTTACTTTACATCATGTCCACTACACTTCTATTATATAGCCATAACCATCGCCATAACTCTACTCTTACTGACTCTGTCTTTCTCTGTGGCCCTGAAAACATGGGGTTAAGGGAATGGGGTGAGCTATAAAGCCCAATGAGCAGAACGATAAAAACATTAAAACATATGCCATAATGGAATGCATCACATCACATGTAAATCACATAAAGGATGGACTGACTCAAAACTCCCTCTACTCTATGCTCGGCCCTTAAAGGAGCTCCTTAGGACTTCTGCGACATACATAGCTCTGTGCCCGGCCCTCAAGGGGATCCTCAGGACTTCTGTTACATGCAATAAAAACTAGAGGGCTAATGAGTCGTCCTGTTGTCCATCCACATCCATAATAAAGAATGCAATGCGTCATCTTCGTGGTTACTAATGCAATACAACCTACTATAGACATGGCATTCGTGATGCATGGAACATGCTAAAACATTCATTAAAAAACATAGTTTAGTTCCACTCACCTCTAGCAACTGCTGGGCTAACTCTGGACCAGCTAACTCTGTGGGCCTCCTCGGTTCCTCGGGTCCAATCCTACAAAGGTGGACTCAAATGAGGTACCAAACCACTCTAACATAACTCTGAACATCTCTCCAAAAACCCCCTAAAACATCATAAATATGCATGGAAAAACGGGCAAAGAAAGGCTGGACAGGGCACCTTCGGCGGCCGAACACCCTCTCCAGATCCAAAAGTCAGGCACTTTCGGCGGCACCTTCGGTGGCCGAAAGTCTGCTCCAGATCCGAAACTCAACTTTCGGAGGCAAGGTTAGGCGGCCAAACCATGCATCCACAGGCAGGTTCGGAAGCCGAAACCACCTTCGGCGGCCGAACTTGAGTTCATCCAGAATTCAGCCTCTTATGCATACAAGCCTCCCAAACCTTCCAAACACCCAAAACATGCATCCAACCTCCAAAACATGCATAAACCCTTAACCATGCATAAAGGAGCTTAAACACTAGTCTAAACCCCTACCAACAACCACATACACATACAAATAGCTCACGATCAACATAAGCCAAAACCATGCACACCATGCATAAAACTCCCTTAAACCCATCAAAACACACTTAAAACATAAGAAAAGGTGAGGATCCATGCTTACCTCTTGAAGATCGAGAGGATTGATGGTCTAAACTCGGAGATGCAAAGGAAAACAGATCCGAAATCTCCAAGCCTCACAACTTTGCTCCTTAGCTCAAAACTCTTCAAAACAAGGATAAAACTCATGAAAACCTTGAGAGATTTGAAGAAAAAGCATGAAAACAACCAAAGGAGAGCATGAACTCACCTTAGCCCAAGAATGGAGAGAAAACTCCCCCATTTTCCAGACAAGGGGCCTTTTATAGGTGGCCTGGTCAACCGTTTCCGGCGGCCAAACCTTGCTTCCACACCTCCACCACGTTCGGCAGCCGAACATGGGGTTCGGGGGCAGCAAAGCTAAGCCACCTTCGGCGGCCGAACTTCACTTTCGACGGCCGAACCTGGCAAATGCCTACTTGGTCTTTTCTTTCAAAACTCAATTTCTCTTGCTCAAATCCCTCAAAACCTTAAAACACTTAAAACCATTTTAGAAAACTTTTATTTCACCCTTCTAGGAACCTCAGACATCCTCACATTCCAGATTCCAATGGAGATTCCGCAGGAAAAAGGAAATTCCGGTGCCATGGTCTAGCTGGGTATTACACTCCCTAAATAGGATACTTTCTTGTTAGTGTATTTTCCCTAATCCATTATCTTGGACCTTTTTGTATGTCATTTTGGTTATTAATAAAAGAGGTTTTATTATTATTATTATTTGTTTGCATGTTACATAATAATGGTTAAACATCTCTGGTTATTTATTATTATGGTGATAATAATAAAATATGACTAGTGTGATTATTAATTGATAATCATGAGATGATTATGTATATGTTGATATAATTCAATAATCATAGATACTTGTTAGAGAACAAAGTACTGGATGGACCCGCATTAAGATCACTACATGAGTTATTGCCATAAGTAAATCTCATAGTAGTTATGTCTTAATCCTTTGACTTGAGATTGTCATAGTTTCCAACATAAGGACTGTTATGTTTTGACATAACCATATATTGTCTTTAATCGGACAATCATAGAAATTATGTAGAGGATATTGAACAATCAAGATAGAATTTGTCCATCTCTTTGAGAGAGATATCTTCTAAGCCTCTCGATAAGTGAGACTGAGAAATGCATGGCCGTGCTCAAATGAATTAATAGTGTGATCAATATCATTTGATTTTATCGGTCTAATTAGAGATCGAGAAATCATAAGTTTGAACATTATAAGTTTAAGACCATGACTTATGTTCAAACTACATATCATGTGACAAAGGAAAAGGATTAATACATGTTCTATTTATTAGGCTTTATCGGACTATTGATCCTCATATTAATTGGATAGTCATAATGTCTTGCTAGAGGCCGCTTATGATTTATGGACCTTGTGGGACTGGGCCTATTGCCAATTAATGTGAGTCTATTGGGTCACACATAAAAAGAACGTTGTTGATGTGTTATATTAATGGGCTAAAAGCCCATTAGTATAATTAATAATAATAAATATGTTATTATTATTAATATTAATTATTTATTATTATAAGATAATAATATTTAAAAGATCCATAGTCTATCTGTAACTATTATAGATAAAAGATTTTTCGGTTTCCTTATCAAAATAAACTATCACATAAGATATTTGAGTATCTGTGAGATTGTGATAGTTGGTTATGAACACAACTCTTTTACGGAAAAAAATGGAAAAATAAAAAGACTTAAAAATGAATAAAACTTCTTCTGCGAATTGTGGGAGTAACGTTTTGGAGAAATCGTTTTTGAGTTGCAGATTGGGGAGCACAAAGCTTATCCATCTTTGAGAGAGCTAGCACTCTAGAAGGATAAAAGACGTTAGTGTGGATACCATAGAGGGTGTTCGTTTTAAAAGCAGCATCATTAGTCCGGAACTGTATCTTCTCGTCAAGTCTAACAGGTTAGTCTCTTATCCTTCATTTCGAAATAAACAAAGCACTTGAATCCTGATAGGGAAACATATATTTTTTTCCTCTACGTGTTTTGGGTTGTAGTAATCTCTGGGTTTTCTAACACTTCTATCTCTACATCAGAATAATTTTCTAAATATGACATTTCATCAGAATCATAATCAGTTTCAGAAATTATCTCATCTCCTCTCATTATTACGGCATGTTTATTAACACACTCATTGGTATAATGTCCATGCCTTTTTACATTTAAAGCGCTGAATATCCCAAGTCTTATTAGATTTAGAGGCTGATTCATTTTTACCATGAGAGTTAGATGTTTCTTTGCAAGGTAACGTACCTTTTTGGGTTGAAGACTTATCAAACCTTTTAGGATCAGCCTTGGTGTTCCATTTGAAACCCCATTTGTGGTTAGAGTTTTGAGCAGTCCTGTTACTCCCCCATCTACTTTGGCCTCTTTGTCTTTCTACCTTAATGGCAATATTCACCAAGTCTTTCAAATCAACATATGGTTGCAAATCAACCACATCAGCATCTCCTTGTTTAGACCATCAAAGAAATGAGCCATAGTCTGGTCTTTCTCCTCCACTATGTTTGCTTTGATCAAGAGCAACTCCATCTTTTGATCCCTGGGTCAGTCTTTGCAACTGATGATGGAGATCTCTATGGTAATAAGTAGACACATATTTCTTTCTCATGATTCGCTTTATCTATTCCCAAGTAGCAATGGGTAACTCTCCATTCCTTGTCCTAAATTTCACAAGCTCATTCCACCATATTAGTGCATAATCTGAAAACTTAAGGAGAACAAGTTTTACTTTTTTATCATCAGAATAGCTTTGACAGTTAAAAATCATCTCCACTTTACGCTCCCACTCTAAATAGGCATCAACATCACCTTTACCATTAAAGCTTGGAATCTTCATCTTTATGGAGTTTATATTATTATCTACATAGGATACATAATCATTGAAGTTTCTGACTCAGAAAGGGGCTGATTGTACGTCATTTTCCTCTTTATAAGATGGATCGTGTGTATCATCATCCCCTGATTAGACTTGCCCTTTGAAGATCTAAGGTTGTCATCAAAGTTATCCATTCTCCAATTTAGTCTCTGAAAGCTATCTATGAAATCTTTACATATAACTTTAAGATCAGGCGTAAAGTCAGAAGTATTACCAAAATTATGCCCAAACATTATACAAAAATTCACAATTCTCTCAACTCACGTGTTTAACTTTCAAGCACTCACTTAGTATCTCAAAATTGTACTTCAAAATATAAACTCAATAAGTCAAGCTTGTATAAGTCAAATAACAAGGAAAGCAAAGAAAGATCTAACAAGAAAAAGATAGGAAATAGCACTAGATGCAAACTTACCAAAATGAACAAACGGATTGATTTAGCACACAAGAGTGAAATTTTGTATATTAAGTGTAATTAGATGTTTAACAATGTGTAATTCTCAAACTAAGTGCAAGGAACCAACAAACAGAAATATACCAAATTGATAAACTAAGAATCAAAATTGACGAGATGAATGTGCTTAGCATGAAGTTTTCCCTAAGTATGCAATCCTAGGTTAATTAATGTTAATATTGACTCAACAAAAATAATTCAAAGCAAGTAAACAAAATAAACACTTAAACAGCAAGTATTAAGTACAACTGTTTTATGAAAATACTATCCAAATTGGCCCTAAACCTACTCCAAATATGTATTTTGAATCTCAAGTCCAGAAATATATTCAAGGTATATGAAATATGAATATATCAGTAAGTATCAATATTAGAACGAAATTTCAACAATTGATCCAAACAGTGAATTCGACTCTAATAGGTATTCTAAATTAACAGAAAGATCACAAAAAATTGAAGAACATACACCAAATAACCAAAGTGATATATTCAGCCAATAATGAATATAAAATTAAATATAAAGACGCAAATGATAGGTAACAAATTATCACTAAACCTAGCTTTAATACCAATTGATGTGAAACTCCAACCTATTAGAGACTGAAATGATACATACCCTAATAAAAAGAACTTAATTCGGAAAATAATTCCCCAATCTAAAATACCCTTAATTAATATGTAATTAAGAACACTTATAACTGATTGATTTTAAGAGTATCAAGAATAAGAATCATATAAATTAGTATCAAATTTTATTCGTGATGCAATGTTAAGAATCAAGATCTCTCTTAATCTCTCAAAGAAGAATCATGTAAAGCAATTATATTGAATAATTGATAATCTGTCTACAATGTGGAAAAAGAGATGTTTTATATACCCTAAGGCAGTATAGCTCAATTAGAAAAAGAAAATAAGTAAAAACTTAATAAATACCCATGATCTTTGCCACTACCCACTACTATATATAGATCTATGATCTATGCCACTACCCACTACTGGATAACTACCCATTACTTAATAGCTATCCACTACTGAATTAGTGATGAGAAATTTGTTGATGCAAATATAAAATTTAAATTGTCAATAAGGACACATTCGGCCTAGTTGACTTGGAATGACCATATTGTTCTTCAACTTCAAAATGAACTTGCAATAGTTCAACATATCTTTTCATGAATCCTTAAAGTTCTTCCTTCAATTTTTTGAATCTCAACCTTGTAATTGGTCCTTAAAGCAATGCTAGCTCATGATTTTTTGTGTTGTTGGTTGTGGTTACATCAGTCTTCCTCTAGCTTATAACCTGCGCTTATAAACTCAAAAAATATTATAAATAAATATGTCATCTAATTTTTAGAGTTTATAAGCTAATTTGACTAATTTATAAGTTTAGAGAAATACTAAGTAGTTGGTCATTTATCCATTGAAAAAAAAATAAGAAGAAAAATTTTACCAAGAGCCACTTGGGTGTACAAATTCATTTGTACACCAATGTCATGCTCTCCTCCACTCTGTACTCTACTAGCCACCTCATCACCATCACCGGATGAAAACAAGAAAATAAAGCAGCATCCTAGTGGAGAATAAACCCCAAAATATTTTTTTTTCTCAGTTTTTAGGACTATAATTTAATGAATATAGAAATATGATAATTTTAACTCAGAACTTTCTTTTGTCTATTTCTTCGGCTCTTTTATTTTTTTTATTCTCTATATAATGACACTTGCTAGTAGGATCAAATTAAAATTTGATGGTCCCTTCTCTCTCTTTTTGTTTAAGAGAGAAAAAAAAAAAAATTCTCCTTTCGTAGGTCATTTCTCAATCATGGTTGTCGATTTTCCCGGCCCCTATAAGCAAAGGAGGCTTTTGTTTTTATAAGCAAGAGTTTTTTATTAATTTTTGAAAATTGAAAAAAAACTTAGTACGAGCATTTGCTAACTAAACCTGAAAAATAAAATCTCAAACACCCTTTCTAAGCACTAGTATGCTGGGTAAAAAAACTTGGAGGAAACCATACCACATACAAAGAAATTCATAAAATAGAATTTGTAATTTTATAGGACATAAACAGGGAGCACAACAACAAAGACCCAAGCAAAATAATTTATTTTGCTACTCAGTAACACTTAAGAATAATCAATAGAAAATTCATAAGCATCAAACGATATCCAAGCGAAAACATAGGAGCTATAGAAGCAAGAAGTTGAATGCCTCGACAAGGAAATAGGCCAAATCAAACACAATAATCATCGGCTACATCAAATAGCCTCACAAAACAGTAGGAATGTAAAATCAATTAAATTATCAAAAAATATTTAATAACGGCTCTACCTTTCTAGATATGGGTTTCGTCTCTCCCCTCTCTGAGTGGGTTGATAAATGTATTTTATTGGTGTTTTAGTTTTCCTATAGGTTGAGCTTTCTTCAGAGAGGATTTTGAAGATCCTGCTGTTGTTAAGGTTCCTTTGAAGTGAGGGTTATGCTTTTAAGGGATGGTTATCTTCTCGGGCTGATATCAGGCTTAAATGCCTCACATTGGTGACCCTCAAGGCTGTTGATGTCGTGAAGCTCTCTCTATCACCCTCTCTTTTGGCCGTCTCTAATTAAAGTGGGGTTTATTGGTTTGGTCACTACTTTAGCAAGTTGTCTCTGTTTCTTCGACTTCACATGATTGTTTTGCTAGATCTTCTAGCATAACTATCTTACATTTTCTTTTCTCTTAAAAGAGATGCTTTTGGGTTTCAATCTATAGGGCATGGCAAGTCTTGCCATACATTATCCTCAGAAACAAATAATTAAAAACAGACAAAGAACATAAATTATTTGATATTTCCAATTTTTGCTGCTTTTTGTGATAATTTATAAATCCATAAATCACAAGAATTAATCATTTTATCTTTTTTAAAGAAAAGACAATAATTGGAGGAATATAAATAATATTTTTTCTCCATTTTCTTTTTCTTTTTGAATAATAATAATATTAATAAATCATTATTATTATTATTATTATTATACTCTAAAATTTTTATTCTTCATTTTTAATAATTATATCCTACTATTTGTGGAATGATTAATTGATGTCAGAAACAAGATATCACAGTTAATTAAATAAACATAGTTTAAGATATAATTATTTAAAAAAAATCAAACTACAATTACTAAAACTAATAATTTTTTTTTTGCATTATTTATAATTAAAAAAGTGTTTTGTCTAGATGTTTCACATACTATAAACTTATTATTATATATGTATAAAACGTATAATTTCAGTAGTAATTGTGAATAATCTAATAATAAATATTATATACAATTTAAAAATTTTGAAATGAAAACTTACCTATTGTTTTTATATTTACACAATCTTTTCATTGAATTAGTCTAAAAATATTATAAAAAAAATTCATTTCATCTATTAATTGAATTTTAAAATCATCTTACCTCTATTTTTAAATAATTTAAGTATGTAATAGAATATTTTTTAAAATTTAAAGTGTGACTAAATTTTTCTTGTAAATTGTAAAGATATATATATGTATTTAGTTAATTTAATTTTAACAAATCATTATCAAAAAGATCATTTTCCTCCCTATATATGTACGTTTTCTTTCAAAAAATATGTTATATTTATATTATGTATATACACAAAAGTCTATCCAACGCTCTCTATTTTATTGTTATAAAAATATAATAATTAATAATTAATTTAAAAATATAATAAATATTTTTCAACCAATAGAAAAGAGACTGCCTTTAGCATTTCTCTAAATATAATCATGGTGAATTAAATATATTTATAAATTATGAAAATTATAACTTTCTTATAATTAAGTATATGAGAGATTATTGAGGATTTTAGGTGTACCACCTCATCATGCTACGGTGGTGCATCAAACTGATGGTATTATGATATATAATTAAAAAAAATTCATTAAATTCATATCATTATTAAAAAAATTATATTATTGAAAGTGAAAGTTTAATTTAAATTTATTAAGATTTAATTTTTAATTACTTGTCCTGATATTATTAGCTTGGTGTACCACTCAACGGGATGAGGTGATATACTTGGAATACCTAATAATTTTCTCGGCAAATTATTAGATAATCCAAGTGCACCACCATCAATCCAATAACATTAGTACAAGTTAACTAAAAAAAATTAGGGGTAGAGCATAAAAAATATAAATCTTTGCGGGTTTTTGAGTTTTAATTAAAAAGTTTAATTTTTGATATAATAAGCTAAGAATCGAAAATATTTAGCGATTCTATCCAAATTTAAATAGGAAGTGGGAGAGTATGTACTGTAGTTGATGTGGTAGACCATCTGTCTTTTTTTATTACTTATTGGTGGGTCCCACACTATATATTAAATAATTAAATTGAGAAATTAACCCTTGATTAATGGTAGAAATTTAAGTTTGGTATTCAACTGATCTGACCTAAAGTCACATTTAAAAATCACTACCGGAATAATTCAACTATGCTCTTCCATAGTCAAAGCGCCGCCACATCCTACAACTTCTAGAAAGCTCAAATCATAGTCGTCTATTAATCTATGGTCCTTAGTCATTAGCACCACCACCAATGGAGCCAGTGCTACGTAAGTGATCCTAAACTCCTGAATCGCTGTCAAAATTGTCATCATATCAAATCTACTCATCGAAACTATCGTCTCTCCCATAGTCAAAGCCCTTATGAAGTAATATAAACCATAAACATGAAAATAAGGTATCAAACAAAAGCAAACTATAGGTGACGTCCTTATCGAGCGAACCACATGATTTACGACCACCATATATGTGAAATTCTAATGAGCCAAAACCACTCCTTTAACTGGACTAGTAGACCTTAAGGAGTAGAGAATCATTGCAGGTTTCGATTGGTAAACCTTCACTCCTTTCATTTCTCTAGAGTGAGCTGGATTCACCATTAATGATTCAAACTCGGAAGCGTCGAATATGATTGTTCTGAGATTAGGAATTGTATGAGCAACATCCGACATAACAAATGCGATTATAAGTTTTGAGAGCTGAATTTGGTGGAGAATCTCAGGTTTGGAGCTAATTAAATTTTCAGGAGAGATAACAACATCGAGAGAAAAGAGAGAGAAGTAAAGAATAAGAATATGAACAGAGTTACAAGAAAGAAAGAAAGCAATATCTCCTTTTCTTAGGCCAAGATGATGGTGAAGAGAAAAGGCCAAATTTTTAGTATGAAAGACAAAGTTGGGGAAAAAAATCCAGTGGCAAGTGCCAGCACCGTCGACAAAAGCGTTCTAGGGTTTTTTACTTCATTTACAAATGTTAACATAACTAATTAAGGGTTAATTCCTCATTTTGATTGTCCAAAGTGCAGCGTGGAATCCACCGTTAAGTAATAAAAAAATACAGATGACCTGCCATCGATACATGTTCTCCCACTTTCAATTTAAATTTGGATAGAATCGCCAAATATTTTTAAATTCTGTCATATTGTGTCAAGAAATAAATTTTTGAATTAAAATGCAAAAACTCACAAAAAAATTTAAATTTTTTATGCTATTACGTAAAAATTTAAAATTTAATAAGTGTAAATTAAAATTTTCAAACTTTTTAACAGTATTGTGAATTTAGTGAAAATATTTATTTACTTTATTACGTATGATCTTAATATTATTAGTTTGGTGCACCACTTCAGCACCGCGAGGTAATACAGCTGAAGGATCGAATAATCTCTCAAAATTAATGAAAATAAAAATATATACATAACCTGATTGGTGGAATAAAAAAGAAAGGTACCTGTCACCAATTCCTGATAAAAAAAATCAAAAATGAAAAATCAACTGCAATCTTTTGTTATGGTTTTTATATATATTATCTCAATTTATCCCTCATAGAGAGCAGTCCATTTGAAATATTGAAGCTATTTGCTTCTTGATGGAACCACCTTCCATTTTCCCCAATATGAGTGATGTTTCTGTCACCGGAAATAAGATCTCTCCAATAAACCATGCAAGATATAAGGAGATCATCTCAACTCTTCCTCAAAAAAAGTAGTTGGCGACGATCTCAACAGCTCCATAAATACCAAGGCTTTTGGTGTTTTCCAACTATCCTGGAAGGCATCATGGCTGCGCAGGAACAGTTCATAGCTCATCCTACTGATATTATAGCTTGCAGCCATCCAAAATCAGGCACGACTTGGCTTAAAGCCCTGTGTTTTGCCATTCTAACTAGAGCACAGTTCAACAATTCCTCCACAAACCCTTTACTCACCGAGTCGCCGCATGATATTGTGCCCTGGATTGAATTTTTAGCTTTCACTGGCAAAAATAGAGACCCTGAACTTCCTCTTTTGGCCACACATATTCCCTATAATTTCTTGCCCAAGTCCATTGGAGAGGCCAACTGTAAAATTGTCTACATTTGCAGGGATCCCAAGGATGTGTTTATTTCTGTGGCAATTTGCTGGTAAGGTAAGAGATACAAGTGCAGAAGCCTTTCCATTGGAGGATGCATTGGAGAAATTTTGAGAAGGAGTCAATGCTTATGGCCCTTATTGGGATCATGTTTTAGGGTATTGGAAAGCGAGCCTTGATTTTTCGGAGAGAATACTCTTTATCAAATATGAAGATTTGAAGAATGACACCTTTTCCTATGTCAAAAGAGTGGCGGAGTTCATGGGTTACCCTTTCTCTGCAGAAGAAGAGAAACGAGGATTGGTACAGGAGATTGTTGAGTTGTGCAGCTTTGAGAGTCTAAGTAGTTTGGAGGTCAATAAGAGTAGAAAGCATAGCAATGCAGTGCCTATCAAAGTTGAGAAAAATGCTTATTTTAGGAAAGGCAAAGTTGGTGATTGGCGGAACTATTTAACAGTTGAAATGGCAGTTAGACTTGACCAAATAACCTAGCAGAAGTTCAGTGGTTCTGGCTTGTCTTTCTCAAGTGCATAAATCATCGTCATGTGTCATAATTTGGTGTGTTTTAGAATGCTTCAGATTCACTTCCATTCATTTTATTGTAATTTAGAAGCTTGCACTTCTTGGGATCTTTAGTTTTCAATAAAGATTTGAATGTTCGATATCTCGGACTTGCCAACTTTGTTTGCAATAAGAGCTTCTGTTGATCAAAGGTAGAATTTTGTTGTTTTCAATTTTAAGGTAGTGCTGATTATAATTACTGATGAGGCCAACATATTGTAACGACCCCAAAATGGACCGTCACCGGCGCTAGGATTCAGGTCGGCTTAAGGCCGCCAGAACCCGTAGCAAGCCTGCTATACTCTCTGTGTACCTGTAAACCTCATACATGATCATACATTTTCTGTGAAAATAAAACTCTTTTCTGAACCAAGGCTTAACCTGTGCATGCACTAGCTCTGTACTCTGTACTCATGTACTCTGTACTCTGTATCCCTGACTAGAGCTTACTCTAGATGGGTTATTCCATACCTGTTAAGCCTGGTTTTCACATACAGGAAAACATATATACATATACAGATCATGTACAAAACATACATCACTAGGTCAAGCAACAACTATTACATCTCTTTAATATTACATGTCCACTCTAAGCTATTACAGATCTCTTTACTTTTCCTGTACTCTGCTGGACTGTCTCTCCCTGTACACTGTATACTGAACCTGCAAAACTGGGGTTAAGGGAGTGGGATGAGCTCTATAGCCCAGTGAGTAGAACAGTAAAATATCTCAGTAAAATATGATCTCATGGAATGCACCATATCACAGACAAGCCACATCAAGAGTAAACCTGTCACCACATAGTCCCAGTAACTCTGTGCCAGGGCGTAGAATCGAGCACCTGGTCTTCCTGTCATATATGTATAGGTGTATATAACACCTCTGTACTTACCATTGCCAGGGCGTAGTCAAAGGCTCCTGGACTTTGCTATACCTGCCAGGGCGTAGTCAAAGGCTCCTGGACTTTGCTATCATTGCCAGGGCGTAGTCAAAGGCTCCTGGACTTCCTGTCTGAGACGATTGGATCATTCAGCATTTACTCACATCACCAAATAATAATGCAATGCAACATATTCGTGTATACTAATGTAATCAACCTATGGCATAATCATGATGCATGAAATATGCTAAAAGCAGTTTATGGTTCAATTAAAAGTCATAAGTTTAGTTCCACTCACCTCTGGCTCTGGACTGACTCACTCTGCAGGTTCACCTCTGGAGCAGTACTCACTGCTGCTCTCTCTGGTTCCTCTGGTCTGTAACACATAAAGACTCAAATGAGGGACCAAACTATCGTAAGAATACCTCTCTTACACTACCCAAGAAACCCCTTAATCTTACTCTAAAACTCATGCAAAACATGCAAAAGAAAAGCTGGACAGAACACTTTCGGCGGCAGGTTCGGCGGCCGAATGTCCTCTCCAGAGACGAAACTCAAGCACCTTCGGCGGCACCTTCGGCGGCCGAATCCCCTAAACAGAGCCGAACATGCAAAAACACTCAGGGGCAAGCTGTGGCAACCAAGCCACCATGCAGGAGGTTCGGCGGCCGAATGAACCTTCGGCTGCCGAACCTGAGTTCATCCAGAACTCAGCTTCAATGGCAAACCATCTTCTTCTTCCCTTCAACCACTCAAACCATATATACTTCACCTCCTCAACATACATATACTCATGTATATGATCACAGGGGTCCAAAACTATCTAATAACCCCAAACAACAAAACAAACATAACACATAAACATATATACATGCATAAATCATCAAAACCACTACTTCTCATGTACACATGCATCTCTCTCCCTTAACTTCCATAAAACCTTCAGAAAACTCATAAACAGGTTCAAGAGCATTACTTACCTCCTGTAACAAGAAGCTGAACACTCTGACCTAAGGAAAACGAACCAACTCTTCTCAAACTCTCAAACTCTCTCAAACTCACTTTTTGCTTCAAAACAGTCAAACCCCTTGTAACTGCTCAAAACACTCTGCATGAGCTGCTTAAACTCAGCAAATACAGCATAGGAGACGTGGCCAACTTCTGGACATGATCTGGTGATCACACCTGTCCAAAAGGCTGACTCAGGAATACAAACCTGCTGGCTAAGCAACTCAGCTTCGGCTGCCGAATCGCATGCAAAACCATGCAACATTCGGGGGCCGAACCTGAACTTCGGAAGCCGAACATTGGGCACTTTCGGCGGCCGAACTTATCTTCGGCGGCCGAACTTGGCTCCTCTGCCTTGGTTCATTTCAACTCAACACTCACTTCCATTCCCCCTCTAAACCATCAACACACATCCCACCACTTAGTAACACATAACTCCTACCCTTAGATAGAATCCCAACACCCCGGATTCCACCAGATAATAGGAATTCCGATGCCGGATTCTAGCCGGGTATTACATTCTCCCCTCCTTAAGAATATTCGTCCTCGGATGTTCCTAAAACACAAAACAAAACACAAGGAGGAAACTAACCTCAAAACAAATATGGATACTGCTGGAGCATAGACTCCCGCGTCTCCCATGTGCACTCTTCTAGATTATGGTGGTTCCATAAAACTTTCACCATCGAAATCTCCTTGTTCCTTAGCTGTCTGATCTGCGTGTCCAGAATCCGCACTGGCTGCTCTATATAGGTGAGATCCGTATGAATCTCCACCTCAGGCTCACTCAGAACCTGATTCGGATCTGACACAAACTGTCGTAGCATAGAAACATGAAATACCGGGTGAATCCTCGCCATAGAAGTAGGTAAATCCAGCTTATACGACACATTTTCGATCCTCTGCAACACCTCAAAGGGTCCAATGTACTGTGGAGCTAATTTACCTTTCTTCCCAAAACGAACCACTCCTTTCATTGGAGACACTTTCAGCAATACCCAATTACCCTCTTGAAACTCTAACTGCTTCCTGCGAACGTCTGCATAACTTTTCTGTCTACTCTGAGCTGTTCTGATTCTCTCTCTGATCATGGGCACCATTCTACTGGTAATGTCTATTAACTCTGGCCCTGCAAGAGCTTTCTCTCCTACCTCTTCCCAGCAAACAGGGGATCTGCACTTCCGCCCATATAATGCTTCATAAGGAGCCATCCCAATGCTAGCATGATGACTGTTATTGTAGGCAAACTCCACCAAAGGTAGATGCTGCCTCCAAGAACCGCCAAAGTCTAACACACATAGTCGAAGCATATCCTCTATGGTCTGGATGGTCCTTTCTGACTGTCCATCAGTCTGTGGGTGGAAAGCAGTACTAAAATCTAATCTCGTGCCCATCGCACTTTGCAGACTCCGCCAAAAACGAGAGGTAAACTGAGGTCCTCTGTCTGAAACTATAGACACTGGAACTCCATGTAATCTCACTATCTCATCCAGATAGACCTGTGCCAACTTATCCACAGAATAGTTACTCCGTACTGGAAGAAAATGAGCAGATTTCGTGAGTCTGTCCACAATCACCCATATCGAGTCTATCCTGTTGGACGCTACTGGTAAACCCACTACAAAATCCATGGCTATGTTCTCCCATTTCCACTCTGGAATCGGTAATGGGTTAAGCATTCCGGCTGGTTTCTGATGCTCTAATTTCACCCTCTGACAAACCTCACAGGCTGTCACGAACTGCGCCACTTCTTTCTTCATGGCTGGCCACCAATAGACCCTTTTCAGATCCTGATACATCTTGGTGGCTCCTGGGTGAACACTATACCGCGCATTATGAGCTTCCCTCATAATGTCTTCCTTCACACTGCCCCTATCTGGTACACAAAGTCGACTCCCATAGCGTAGGATCCCTTTGCTGTCAAATCTGAACTCTACACTATTGCCTGACTGAACAGTCCTGGCAATTTTCATCAACTCAGGGTCCTCATGCTGTTTCTGAGCTATCTGCTCCAGAAACACAGGTGTCACTCTCATCTGTGCTATCAACGCACCTGTACCAGACAACTCTAGCTGTAATCCCTCGTCAAAGAGCTTATAAAGCTCCATCACAACTGGTCTCCGCTCTGCTGCTATATGGGATAAACTGCCTAGTGACTTCCGGCTTAGGGCATCTGCGACAACATTCGCCTTGCCCGGATGATACTGGATCTTACAATCATAATCACTGAGCAATTCGACCCACCTTCTCTGCCTCAAATTCAGCTCTCTCTGACTTAAGATGTACTGTAAACTCTTGTGATCAGTGAAGATCTCGCATTTAACCCCGTAGAGGTAATGCCGCCACATCTTAAGTGCAAAGATAACTGCTGCCATCTCTAGGTCATGGGTAGGGTAATTCAACTCGTGCTTCTTCAACTGTCTAGAAGCATAAGCTATTACTCTATCACTCTGCATCAATACACAACCCAATCCCACTCGAGATGCATCACAGAACACTGTGAAGTCCTCATTACTCACAGGCAGAGCTAACACTGGTGCTGTTGTCAATCTTCTCTTGAGCTCCTCAAAGCTCTCTTCACACTGGTCTGACCAGATAAACTTCTGGTTCTTCTGAGTCAATTTGGTCATAGGAGCTGCTATCTTTGAGAAGTTCTGAACGAACCTCCTGTAGTAACCTGCCAGTCCCAGAAAGCTTTTAATCTCAGTCACTGTCGTGGGTCTGGGCCAGTTAGCTACAGCCTCTATCTTCTTGGGGTCTACCTCAATACCCTCTGCTGATACCACATGTCCCAAGAAGGCAATGCTCCGTAACCAAAACTCACACTTCGAGAACTTGGCATATAAACCATGCTCTCTCAGTGTCTGCAAAACTATCCTCAGATGCTGGGCATGCTCCTCTGCATCTCTGGAATACACTAAGATATCATCGATAAACACAATGACAAAGTGATCCAGAAACTCACTGAATACCCTGTTCATGAGATCCATAAATGCTGCAGGGGCGTTAGTCAACCCGAACGGCATCACTAAGAACTCATAATGCCCATATCTGGTCCGGAAAGCTGTCTTAGGCACATCTGCCTCTCTGACTCTCAACTGATGATACCCAGATCTCAGATCTATTTTCGAGAAACAACCTGCTCCAGCTAGCTGGTCAAATAGATCATCAATCCGTGGTAAGGGATACCTATTCTTGATAGTGACCTTGTTCAACTGTCTGTAGTCGATACAAAGTCTGAGGGATCCATCCTTCTTTCTGACAAAGAGCACTGGAGCACCCCAAGGTGAGGTACTAGGGCGGATGAAACCCTTATCTACCAAGTCCTGCAACTGTTCTTTCAACTCTGTTAACTCAGCTGGTGCCATCCTGTTGGGAGGAATAGAGATAGGTCTGGTACCTGGCAGTAATTCAATTTCAAACCCTATCTCCCTATCAGGTGGTAGTCCTGGCAAATCGTCTGGGAACACATCGAGAAACTCCCGGACTACTGGTACTGTGGCTGGTTCCCTCACCTGACTGTCTAGCTCTCTCACATGAGCTAGAAACCCCTGACAACCCCTCCTAAGCAAACGACGAGCCTGAAGGGCTGAAATCATACCTCTGGGTGTACCTCTCCTGTCTCCTCTGAAGACACACTCTGACCCATCCTGGTCTCTGAGACTCACTAGCTTCTCTCTACAGTCCAACATAGCAATATATGTAGATAACCAATCCATCCCTAGAATGACATCAAAATCTGTCAAGTCTAGAACCACAAGGTCAGCTGGAAGGCATCTACCCTCTATAAACACTGGACTGAAACGACAGACTGACACTGCCACTGATGGGTCACATTTGGGTCCACTGACCCAGAGAGGATACTCTAACTCAGAACTGATCAAACCCAACCTCTCTATGGCTCTCGAAGCAATAAAGGAATGAGAAGCACCGGGGTCCATCAAAGCATACACATCAGAACACCCAATGATGAGATTACCTGACACCACTGTGTTTGATGTATTAGCCTCCTCCTGTGTCACTGTGAAAATCCGTGCTGGGGCTACCGGATTTCCACCTCGGGAACCTGCTGCTGAAGTAGAGGCTACCCCTCTCCCTCTACCTCTGCCACTAGTCTGAGGCATGACTGGAGCTGCTGGCCGTACAATTGGCTGTACCACACTGCCTGAACTCATCTGCTGGGATGGTGCAAAAGTCATCTGCGGACAATCCCGAGCAATATGCCCTTCCTGTCCACATCGAAAACAAGCTGTAGATCCCAACCGACAAACTCCTCCATGTGGTTTTCCGCATCGTCTGCAGACTGGAGCTGTGCCAGAGCTTGAGCCACTACCTATTCCCAGACCTGACTTGACTTTACTCCAGAACTTACTCTTTGTTCCTTTTGCTCTATCCCATCTTTTACTGCTTAATGTGGGGGCTTTAGAACCCGAAGCCTGTGCCTTTGACTGTTTCTGAATATTGGCACTAGCTTCCATTTTCCTGGCTGCGTCCACTATCGAGTGAAAACTCTCCTTCTCAGCTGGAAGGATCAAAGAAGAATACCTAGGATGAAGTCTCATGGTATATCTTCTTGCTTTCTTCTGATCAGTATCATAGGCTTGACCCACGTACTGAAGCAGATCCAGGAACTTATCTGTAAATTCATCAACACTCATCTCATCTGTCTGTCGCAACTGTTCAAATTCAATTACTTTCATCTCCCTCGAACTGTCAGGAAAAGCCCACCCTGCAAACTCATTGGCGAACTCTCCCCATGACATGCTGTCCATTCTAGGCTCCACATAATTCTTAAACCATTCTCTGGCTTTCTTGCATTTAAATGTGAAACCTGCCATCTCAATGGCTCTCCTATCATCTGCTCCCAATTCACCGGTTATCATCCTAACTGCTCTGAGGTAATCAAATGGATCATCTCCTGTGTTGTATTTAGGAGCATCCAATTTCAAGTACTCCGTCATTTGGACTTTACCTCCAGATGAGCTAGGTTCATGTCTGTCAACAACAGGGGCTACTGGTTCTGGTGGTAATACCGATTCATTTGGCTCTAGGTGTGCTGCACTTGGATGGGTAGGGGAAGATGGATACATAGGATATGGTGGATAGTAAGGATAAGGCATATAAGGAGGATATGGCACAAAACTCGAGTACTCCGACATACCTCCCATCGGATACTCTGGATAGCCAAAACCTGAGGTCTGAGCACCTCCCTGCGACTCTCCCATACCTTCCTCAAAACTGCCTATACCCATACTGTCATCTCTAGACTGGTCAATCTCCATAGCTTCCCTCCTTTCCTCTGATCTTCCTCCCCTAGCTGTTCCTCTTCTGCTCTCGTCGACAGACCTTCTCGGGTCTATTGACGTACCTTCCCTGCTAGATCTCTGAGACCTTGCCCTTGGCAATGCAGGAGGACGAGCAGCTGGTCTCTCATTCTCTGGTGGGACTCCAGTCAATCGAGCTGATCGACGAGTTCCTCGCATCTTTACTCTGAAAACACAACATATAACATACCACTTTAGCACATAGCACCTAAATATCATATATCAATCATACACATACAACACTCATGGCATATCATAGCATAGCAGATAGGACTCAAGACCCTATCCTAGTGGACATGATTTCCTAGTGTGCTTGACCATTTCTAACCTGTCTGAGCCCAACACTGTCTCTATAGGTCCGATCATGTGAACCTAGGGCTCTGATACCAATCTGTAACGACCCCAAAATGGACCGTCACCGGCGCTAGGATTCAGGTCGGCTTAAGGCCGCCAGAACCCGTAGCAAGCCTGCTATACTCTCTGTGTACCTGTAAACCTCATACATGATCATACATTTTCTGTGAAAATAAAACTCTTTTCTGAACCAAGGCTTAACCTGTGCATGCACTAGCTCTGTACTCTGTACTCATGTACTCTGTACTCTGTATCCCTGACTAGAGCTTACTCTAGATGGGTTATTCCATACCTGTTAAGCCTGGTTTTCACATACAGGAAAACATATATACATATACAGATCATGTACAAAACATACATCACTAGGTCAAGCAACAACTATTACATCTCTTTAATATTACATGTCCACTCTAAGCTATTACAGATCTCTTTACTTTTCCTGTACTCTGCTGGACTGTCTCTCCCTGTACACTGTATACTGAACCTGCAAAACTGGGGTTAAGGGAGTGGGATGAGCTCTATAGCCCAGTGAGTAGAACAGTAAAATATCTCAGTAAAATATGATCTCATGGAATGCACCATATCACAGACAAGCCACATCAAGAGTAAACCTGTCACCACATAGTCCCAGTAACTCTGTGCCAGGGCGTAGAATCGAGCACCTGGTCTTCCTGTCATATATGTATAGGTGTATATAACACCTCTGTACTTACCATTGCCAGGGCGTAGTCAAAAGCTCCTGGACTTTGCTATACCTGCCAGGGCGTAGTCAAAGGCTCCTGGACTTTACTATCATTGCCAGGGCGTAGTCAAAGGCTCCTGGACTTCCTGTCTGAGACGATTGGATCATTCAGCATTTACTCACATCACCAAATAATAATGCAATGCAACATATTCGTGTATACTAATGTAATCAACCTATGGCATAATCATGATGCATGAAATATGCTAAAAGCAGTTTATGGTTCAATTAAAAGTCATAAGTTTAGTTCCACTCACCTCTGGCTCTGGACTGACTCACTCTGCAGGTTCACCTCTGGAGCAGTACTCACTGCTGCTCTCTCTGGTTCCTCTGGTCTGTAACACATAAAGACTCAAATGAGGGACCAAACTATCGTAAGAATACCTCTCTTACACTACCCAAGAAACCCCTTAATCTTACTCTAAAACTCATGCAAAACATGCAAAAGAAAAGCTGGACAGAACACTTTCGGCGGCAGGTTCGGCGGCCGAATGTCCTCTCCAGAGACGAAACTCAAGCACCTTCGGCGGCACCTTCGGCGGCCGAATCCCCTAAACAGAGCCGAACATGCAAAAACACTCAGGGGCAAGCTGTGGCAACCAAGCCACCATGCAGGAGGTTCGGCGGCCGAATGAACCTTCGGCTGCCGAACCTGAGTTCATCCAGAACTCAGCTTCAATGGCAAACCATCTTCTTCTTCCCTTCAACCACTCAAACCATATATACTTCACCTCCTCAACATACATATACTCATGTATATGATCACAGGGGTCCAAAACTATCTAATAACCCCAAACAACAAAACAAACATAACACATAAACATATATACATGCATAAATCATCAAAACCACTACTTCTCATGTACACATGCATCTCTCTCCCTTAACTTCCATAAAACCTTCAGAAAACTCATAAACAGGTTCAAGAGCATTACTTACCTCCTGTAACAAGAAGCTGAACACTCTGACCTAAGGAAAACGAACCAACTCTTCTCAAACTCTCAAACTCTCTCAAACTCACTTTTTGCTTCAAAACAGTCAAACCCCTTGTAACTGCTCAAAACACTCTGCATGAGCTGCTTAAACTCAGCAAATACAGCATAGGAGACGTGGCCAACTTCTGGACATGATCTGGTGATCACACCTGTCCAAAAGGCTGACTCAGGAATACAAACCTGCTGGCTAAGCAACTCAGCTTCGGCTGCCGAATCGCATGCAAAACCATGCAACATTCGGGGGCCGAACCTGAACTTCGGAAGCCGAACATTGGGCACTTTCGGCGGCCGAACTTATCTTCGGCGGCCGAACTTGGCTCCTCTGCCTTGGTTCATTTCAACTCAACACTCACTTCCATTCCCCCTCTAAACCATCAACACACATCCCACCACTTAGTAACACATAACTCCTACCCTTAGATAGAATCCCAACACCCCGGATTCCACCAGATAATAGGAATTCCGGTGCCGGATTCTAGCCGGGTATTACACATATGACTTCATATAATTTGGTGTCCCCATCGTAGGTTCTCGACAAATTATTTCTTTTCACAAAAGAAAGCTGAACTCGGTAGGATCTGAGATCAAGTCCCAATGGGATATGAATGACTTAGTATTTTTATCCAATATAATTAAATATTTACTCATGCAGATCAATTAAGAGAGAGTAACTATTAATCAACTAAATAATTTTTATTCATATATCTTAAATAATTAAGAGTATTATCTCATTATATCACTTATAACTATCAATACATTTATAATTTTTTCTTGATAAAATTCCACATCAATTTGAGAAATGGTAATATGTCCCTTGTATGAGCTATAAGCACTCTTTCTTGAGTTAGTGTTGTCCCAAAATAAGTGACCAAAAGGGGTGAATGGGTTACTTTTCCAATTTTTCAGTCTTTGCTCAAAATTTAATTGAAAAATTGTAGCTACTAATTCTGAGTGTAAAAGATGATGGATTCAAGTGAGCTTTTCAAAAGTTTTCTTGAAAGATTTTGAGATATACTTAACAAGAAGTACACCAGCAAACAACTGAAACTTTAAAAGAAAAGCAGAGAATAAAATAACAAGCTAAATTTATTAAAACCTTATCAGCAAAAATTCTAACTTTCAAACAGATATTTTAAATTAACAAGAAACACTTTAAGATAAGGGAGAAGAAAATCAAATATTGAGATTTTATAGTGGTTCAGCAAGCTTAGCCTACATCCACTCTCCTAAGGACCTCCCTTGAGTTTTCACTTCACTGAAACTCTTTTAGCAAACAAGAGAATAGCCTTTTACACAACCAACAAGCTTATCAGGTGCTTGTAGACCTTTACACTTTTGATTCACACTCAAAATCTCACTCAAGTTTTAACAGGTGCTTAGAACCTCTATCAAGTGATCACGCACTTGATCAACCTTATATAGGTTTTGATTTACCTTATATAGGTTTTGATTTACCTTATATAGGTTTTGATTTAGAAAAAGACACTCTCAGCAATTCTTTATCAGATACAACAGAAATGCTATTAAGAAGAAAGAGAGTAGATTTGCCAATGAAGACCAATTATGAGAATGAAAAGCTTTTAATGCAAAGGTATCAAAATGCTCTCAAGAATTTTGTTCTTTCATTACTCATTTATGAAGAGTTTTTAATCTCTTAAATAGATGTCCGAAAATCATTTCTTTCAAGGCTACAGAGATAGCTTAACGGTGATAATTTTGAAAAAACTAGCCGTTAGACCACTAAAAATTCATACAGACTGAAATTAGTTACTTTCGCCGTCTGAAAGTGGTTAACTAAAAAGGAGTACAGGCAGAAATTAGATATCTAAATTTAAATTGTTTCTAAAATTATATGTCTAGTTTTATTCTTTCAGAACAGTTAAAAAAATTTAAATATTATTTAAAAATAAAATAAAATGAGATGGATAGAGTCATTATTGGCATATCTACTCACTTACTTTTTTACAATAAATCCTAGAGATCTCCTTTTATACTTCATCTTCTTTCTTTGATTCATCTTGTGTTGATGATAACGGTTGTCGAAACCGTCAAAAATAACCTATTAGTAATCAACAATTAAAAACTGCAGAAAGTGGTAATAGGGTCAAATCCATAGGGAATTGACACTACGAATTTTCAAACACTGACTTGGGCAAAGCAACAATAAAAGTAAAGCAAGGGGAAATTTTGATGATGAACTAAAGTTAAAACTAAAGCAATGTAACAAAGAAATAATTGAAAGAGGAATAAACTAATAAGGAAAAGTTCTAGTTAAAGTATAGGATCCATTTCAGTTTGAGAATTGATAATTCATAATTGAATTCTTTTATTCGTTTCAATAAATTAGTTTAGATTGTGGAAGATGCCCCACACAACCGAATCTCTCCTTAGGTTTAGATTGATTAGGAAATATTTGCTAATCAAACACTAGTTAACAAGTCGCCAAGGAACGTCCTTGGAGGTTTTTACTTTTCAACTATTAACTGCTTTAAGAAATCGAGATACCTAATTCTAACTAACCAACGCGTGGTGAGTTAGATCATTTAACCTCTTAGTTGCTACACTAATTGTTACTTGTGTTTGAACAATCTAAGCAATTACGGACCTAAAATATTCAAACTAACAATATATTACTTTGCAATTAAAAGCAACGGGCCCTATTGATCGTAACAACAAGGCAATAATGACATGAAGAATGAAGTTTCATGAATACTAAAAAATAAAAGATTGACAATAGAGTTTCAGATCTCCTAATTCATAAATAAACTGAAATTTCTCCTACTTCAACTAGAAATTGTGTATTTAGCCACTCATGGCTTGCAAAGAAGATACAAAGAGAAGAAAAGAAAGAAGGCAGCTTCGGTGCTGGTGAGGGATGATTTTTTTGTTGCTGGTTTACTATCCCTTTTATAGATGAAAAATCCTAGAACAACCCTTTGTGAGATGGAATTCCTCTTTAATTTGGTTTCTAATTCCCTCATTGATTGTGTTTCTTCATAAATGGACTTTCTTGAGTGAAGGATTTCTTTTTCTAAAGTTTTTGATGTGTTTCAGATGCTTCTTAGTGTGTTTGAGATGGATTGAAACTCTTGAAATTTGAATTTTGGTATTTCCTGTTGTTCTGCACTTTTTTGCCTGCGATGATCGATTTGCCCAGTGATTTGGGCAAATCGCTTGTCCTTGTCATGAGTCTGTGCCATTTTTCCCTTCTCTATTCTGCGATAATCGATTTGCCCAGTGATTTAGGCAAATCGCTAGCCAAAGGTCTGAGCAGTTCTGCTAGTCAATGTGATTTATCAATTTGCCCAGTAATTTGGACAAATTGATTTTGGCACATCAAAAACTTGAGTTTTAGCTTCTTGCTACCATCTACTTGTGCAGCCTTCTTGGTCATTCTTGAGGGTGATTTGCTCAAATTGCTTCGGCCAAATAAACTTTTTATCTATTTCAGGCCATTTTTCACCAAATCTTTATTTTTTATCATTTTCTGTAAAATATTATCAAAAATACAAAATTAGTTAGAAAATGTATAATTTAGCATCAATAATAATAGTAAAAATGTGTCTAAATTATGCTTGATTAAATACCCCCACACCTAGCTTCTTGCTTGTTCTCAAGCAATAAACAACTTAGTCAATCAAGCTCTCTTTTCTTCTTAATCCTATTCACCACTTAATTTACCAACATAGACTCCTAATTTGAAGCATTTCAACGTAATGTACATGCACTAAGGTTACTCCTCCTTTCTTTATTTCCTTTCACCCATCGTGGTTGAGAGTTGTCTTCCTCAAGAGAGAGAAATTTTATTTATTCATGCAAAAAATTTTGTTTAGTTTAACTATGCAACCTTGGAGTGATCTTCCCTTCTTTTAAGCACTTTTGTTCAGCTTTATGCACTTTTATTCTTACTTGAAAAAGTCATCAACCTTTTTACACGAAGGTGCATATTTGTGATACCCACCCCCGATTACTCAGTTGGTCACTTGTTCAAGTGGCTACTAGCTTATTTTTGGAACAGGTTTTTGGATTTTTGCTTTGTGCCTTTTAACTTTGCTGATTTTTCTTTACTTTTCACAATGATTTGGGCAAATCAAAACACCAATTGTTGTATGAGCCATTTTTCATTACACACATTTTCAAGTTTATTATTCAAATTTATTATTCTCTCTTGACCATGATGAGCTTAAATATTCAATTCAAAAAGAAACTCCCAAAATGAATGCAACTCATTGCAAGTGATTCAATTCAGGTTTAAAGAGTTGGTAAATCAATGGGGTCATGAGAAAGGAGGCTTATTTAACCTAGCTGTCATGCTGAAGCAAAAATTTAATAATTTTTATGCATATAGGAGAAAACGAGTTGGGAAAATATGTGTAAGTTCAAAAGAAAAGGAAATAGAAAATAAATGTGTGAAAAGAAATATGCATGTTTTAAGAACTAAAACTATATACAGTGAGTTAGTCAAAAGTAGTGCAAAAATACACCCACACCTAACCTAGCCATTGTCCTCAATGTGAAATATATAAAGAGAAAGGAGCTTCCTGGGGTGTGTGATTTGGGCAAATCATTGGTCAAATCAAGGGTGCTAATGGTCTCTAGGGAGAAGGTGAGTCACCAGTAGTTACAGCATTCCCTCCATGTGTAGAATTATTTCTTCAATTCGGTCTAGGCGAGTCTTTGTGGAGGGGTTTTGTGGTGCACCAGCAGGTGCTTCTTTTGCTGATTGCTGTGTTGCCATAGGTGGGGTTATTGTCTGGGAAGCTTCTGTCTGATATGCAATATTTTTCTGGAAGACACACTCATGGCGTGGTATCACTGGTCCTGCAAGTGCAAGAGAGAAAACACCCCTAACCTGATGAAGCAACCCATGTCGTCTAAGGCACGTAAATCCAGTGGGGTTGGCTCGCTGGTGAGGGTGAGGTCAGTATGCTCAGGATGCAGAATTTTCAAATTAACTACAAATAAGGTGATGACATGCCCAAGAATTAAAGGGCGATGATAAGTTAGTATGCTAGAAATTTGTGTGGCAACCCAGAATCCAAAATTAACTTTTTGCTTAATTACGATACTCCAAAGAATGTAGAGTTCAGTTTTGATGTATATGGTCAGTGCATCTTTTCGTATAGAGAAAGTATCAAGTATTTTAAGCAATGATTGCGCAAATACAAGTCTTTGGATCTGGTGGGGGAGTAAGAATCAGGAGGGTTGTCACATAATTCAACATAAATAGTATTAGCATTGAATTCATAAAAAATAATCATAGATAGTATTTTGGCAATCAAAAACCCAATACAAAATTGAATTCATGCATGGACATGTGAAATCATTGTCCCATCAATCTGAAACTGATTGTATCAAGTGTGTGCATGGTTGCCATGGCAGTTTTATCAAATAAGAAGGTGCAGAAGAACTCTTAAATGAGTTCTATGAATGCTGGCATGTGCAGATGAAAGAATGTGCCCCAACCGGTGCTATCAACAAGAGAGTCTATTTCTGTTCAGATTCCTAGTGCATCGAGTGTTTCAGAGTGTAGAAATTTACCTGGGTGGAAGGGAAAGGAAGAGATATGCTCAAACCTAGTGCGTTCTGTTTGTTTATTGAATGCCAGAGCCTTCGCTACATGATCCATGGCTGAGGGTTTGGGCAAATCACCTTGGCTATCGTTTCCCTCAGAAGTTGTGGCCGACCCGCTAGTTAAGGCATCCATGCGGCGCTTAGTGCTGGGTCGCCGTGGTGAGATGTAGGTTTTTGGCGCTTCAATCTGTGACCATCTGAAGGGGGTTCTCATGGCGTTGGTATGGCTAAGGGAGTCCCCTTCTCAACTACCTGAGTTTCAAAATATGGTGCCATGGACGACGCCTGTGGCCGATAGCGATAAGTGTTGGTGACCGGCAGCGACGAAGTGCGAAGAGATGCTTCAACTGTTGACCCGGTATTGACGGTGATGTTCGTAATGGGTGGTGGATTGACGACTGACTCTTCGTTGCTATCTGTCGGCACACATATTGGTTTGGGTAGACCTAGCTGCCGCCACTAGCCCAGACCGGAGGTAGCCACCATCTTCGTGCATACCATGCTGATCTGTGTTGGCTTGAAAGAAAACTTAAGGAAGAAGGAAAGAGAAGGAAAAAGAGGAGATGGAGTAGCATGAGAAAAAGAAAAATCAAAGAAGCAATTTAAAGAGATTTGGGGAAAGCGATCTGCCCTGATAATAAATACAGTGTCTTTGACTTCTAGCTTGGTGATTTGCCTCGTGGATTTGGGCAAATCAATCCTACTTTTTTAACTTCGATTTTCCCTGTTTGATTTGGGCAAATCATTTTAGTTTGGTTGCCTCCTAGTAGCGCCCTGGTTTTCTATCGTGGGCTGGATTGTCTTAATTTGATCAAAGAAATGTGGAAGGATGATCCAAGGGGAACCTCTTCCACTAGTTGCACAGCAAATCCCTCATAATATGGCTTCATATGATATCCATTAACTTTAAAGATTTTGTATGTTTCTGGACTGCGAATGTCTATAGCTCCATGGGGAAAGATATGCTCTACTATAAAGGGTCCAATCCATCGAGACTATAGCTTCGCTGGAAACAATTTCAGACGTGAGTCAAAAAGTAAAACCTTACTACCAACCTTGAACTATTTCTTGGAAATATGCCTATCATGGAAAGCTTTAGTTTTGGCTTTGTAATCCCAAGAAGTTTCATATGCATCTTGCCATATCTCTTTTAACTCTTGAAGTTGTAATTTCCTGTTGGATCCAGCTTCTTTAATATCAAGATTGTAGCTCTTGAGCCTAATAAGCTTTGTGTTCAAGTTCAATAGATAGATGGCATGCTTTTCCATAGATCAATCAATATGGGGACATTCCTATGGGTGTCCTGTAAGATGTTCGGTATGCCCATAAGGCATCATCAAGGCGTATACTCGAGTCCGCAGCAAATCCCAGCGGACAACTTCTGGTAGCGTGGCCTAGCCAGCACCTCCAACCATGTCACAGGACACCCATAGGAACCTATTCTATAACATCTATGAGCCCGATACTCTAGGTCCGACCATATGAACCTAGGGCTCTGATACCATTCTGTAACGACCCGAAAATCGGACCGCTACCGGCGCTAGGATCCGGGTCGACTTAAGGCCGCCGGGACCCGTAGCAAGCCTGACATGTAACCTGAAAACCTGTTTAATCCCATATATGATCCACAATCATACATAAAAATTTAAAACTTTTCTTTCATTCATTTCTCATACACCAACTCAACCTGAACATACATGTACATAGACATGATCATAATCATGATCCCTCTGTGGGATCTCATCAATGCCCCAACGGGCGATATAACATGAGATGAGTTGGTTTAAACATAAACATTATAAAACATTTCTATAGATCATGTATCAAAGGGATTACAATACTCATAGGGTCAAGCACATCTATAACCTCAAAATATATATATCTCATTACATAACATACTGTAATCTCTTACATTACATCATAATACATTTGTCATGTCCACAATCTAACTATTACATAGATAAGACATACTTCAAACTCTAGCTAACCTCCTGGTCTACCCTGTACCTGCACATCTGGGGTTAGGGGAGAGGGGTGAGCTACAAAGCCCAGTGAGCAGAATAGTGAAATCATATATTAAAATTTCATGCCATTATGTAATGCAACACATCACAACTAATCACATCTCGGATGGTATTGTCACCAATAGTCCTCTACATAGTCCAACTGTGCCGGGACGTAGAATGGGTACAACCGGTCTTTCCCTTAACATAACATATCATACAGTCCAACTGTGCCAGGGACGTAGAATGGGTACAACCTGGACTTTCTCTTACATCGTGCCAGGGACGTAGAATGGGTACAACCTGGACTTCCATACCATATCATGCCGTAGCATCATCATGCCATATGAGGACTAAAGGATCATCCAATAACCAATCCACATCAACATCATAAATGCAATGCAACATATTCGTGAATACTAATGCAAACAACCTACTATAACTCATGGCATTCATGATGCATGGATCATGCTCAAAATTCATATTTCATTTAATTTAAAACTTAAGGTTTATTCCACTCACCTCTGGCTAGCTCTGACAAACTCTGTAGCAGCTGGCTCACTGCTGGGGTCCTCGGTTCCTCGGGTCCGAACCTACACAGGTGGACTCCAATGAGGGACCAAACATACATAAACATAACTCTAATATACTCCCCAAAAACCCCCTAAAACATCATGAAACAATCATAGAAAAACATGCAAGAAATGGCTGAACAGGGCACTTTCGGCGGCAGGTTCGGCGGCCGAAAGTCCCTCCAGAGCCGAAAGTCAGGCAGGTTCGGCGGCACCTTCGGCGGCCGAAACTCCCAGACAGAGACGAAACTCATGCATGTTCGGGGGCACCTTCGGCGGCCGAAAGTGCCAGACAGAGACGAAAGTCTCCTTTCGGGGCCAACTTCGGCAGCCGAAAGGCCTGCCTCACCAGCCATGTTCGGCGGCCGAAAGTGCCTTCGGCTGCCGAACCTGGTTTCTGCCAAAGGGCAGAAACTCAGCTCCTTTGTGCATTTTTGCCTCCAAACTCACCAATCATGCATAAACTAGCTCTAAAACATGCATACATATCATACATTACACCTAGGGGCCTCAAACTAGCATATACCCCAACTACAACACTTCAAACATACTCAAACATGCCACATTGTTCAAAAATCACATAAAACCTAACATAGCTCAACTAACTTAAACATGCATTTCTACCCCATAAAACTTCATAAAACTTATTTAAAACATATAAGGAGCTTAAGATCGGCCCTTACCTCTTGAAGATCGAGAGGAAGACGACCCAAACTTGGAGATCCACGAAAATGAGCTCCTGAGTTCCTAAAGCTCCAAAACTTGTTTCAAAAGTTCAAAATCTTCAATGCAAGCTTAAAACTCAAGAAAAATGGTGGGGATTTGAAGGAAAAACACTAGATCTGGGGAGAGGGAGGTCGAAAGCTAGCTATGGCCGAAAATGGGAGAAAGCTCGCCCATTTCGGCTAAGTGACCCTTTTATAGTGGCTGGCCAGGCCACGTTCGGGGGCCGAAAGTGCTTCCGCATGCATGCCATGTTCGGCGGCTGAACTTGACTTTCGGCGGCCGAACCTGGTCTTCCCTCACTCATGCTTTCGGGGGTCTAACATGCCTCCAAAACGCATGCACATTCGGCGGCCGAACTTGACTTTCGGCGGCCGAACCTGGATTTTCCTCCAAAGACTTCTCATGCAAAAACTCATTTAGTTTTCATACTTAAAACCATGAAATACCTTAAAACATTTTATGAAAACATGTTTCTACCCTACTAGAGGCTTCCGACATCCGAGATTCCACCGGACGGTAGGAATTCCGATACCGGAGTCTAGCCGGGTATTACATTCTCCCCCCCTTAAGAACATTCGTCCCCGAATGTACCTCAACTAGTACACATAGCATGGCATAAAACATAACATACATAACACACATAAAGGTCTAACCTTAAAAGAGATGAGGGTATTGCTGGAGCATAGACTCCCGTGTCTCCCAAGTGCATTCTTCCAAGTTGTGGTGGTTCCACAGGACTTTCACCATCGGGATTTCCTTGTTCCTTAACTTTCTGATCTGGGTGTCTATGATCCGTACTGGCTATTCAACATAGGTGAGATCCTCTTGGACCTCCACATCAGGCTCACTAAGAACCTTGCTCGGATCTGACACAAACTTCCTCAACATTGAAACATGGAAAACCGGATGGATTCTTTCCATTGAAGCAGGTAAATCCAGCTTGTACGACACATTCCCAATCTTTTGCAAGATTTCAAAGGGTCCGATGTATCGTGGGGCTAGTTTACCTTTCTTCCCAAAGCGAACCACTCCTTTCATTGGAGACACCTTGAGCAATACCAGGTCCCCCTCCTGAAACTCTAACTGTCTTCTGCGGACGTCTGCATAGCTCTTCTGTCTGCTGGCAGCAGTCTTGATTCTCTCTCTGATTATGGGTACCACCTTGCTGGTGATCTCTACTAGCTCAGGCCCTGCCAAGGCCTTTTCTCCAACTTCCTCCCATCAAACAGGTGATCTGCACTTCCTCCCATATAAAGCTTCATATGGAGCCATCCCGATGCTAGCATGATGGCTGTTATTGTAGGCAAACTCCACCAAAGGTAGATGCTGCCTCCAAGAACCGCCAAAGTCCAGCACACACATTCTAAGCATATCCTCAATGGTCTGGATGGTCCTCTCTGACTGTCCATCAGTCTGGGGGTGGAAGGCAGTACTGAAATCCAACCTAGTACCCATGGCATTCTGCAGGCTCCGCCAAAACCTGGAGGTGAACTGAGGCCCTCTATCTGACACTATCGAAACAGGAACCCCATGCAACCTGACGATCTCATCCACATATACCTGCGCCAACTTGTCCACAGAGTAGCCACTCCTGACAGGAATGAAGTGAGCAGATTTGGTGAGTCTGTCCACAATCACCCATATGGAGTCCACTCTGTTGGACGCCGCCGGTAGCCCCACTACGAAGTCCATAGCTATATTTTCCCATTTCCACTCTGGAATAGGTAGCGGGTTAAGCATTCCAGCCGGCTTCTGATGTTCCAGCTTCACCCTCTGACACACTTCGCAGGCTGACACGAACTGTGCCACTTCTTTCTTCATAGCTGGCCACCAATAAACCTTCTTTAGATCTTGATACATCTTGGTGGCTCTGGGGTGAATGCTGTATCTTGCATTATGAGCCTCTCTCATAATGTCTCCTTTTAGCCCAATGTCATCTGGTACACATAATCTGCTCCCATAGCGGAGGATCCCTTTGCTGTCGAATCTGAACTCACTATCATTGCCTGACTGAACAGCCCTGGCAATCTTCACTAACTCCGGGTCCTCATGCTGTTTCTGAGCCACCTGCTCCAGAAACACGGGTGCCACTCTCATCTGGGCCACCAAGGCACCTGTACCAGATAACTCCATCTGTAGACCTTCCTCAATAAGCTTGTAGAACTCCTTCACCACTGGCCTCCTCTCTGCCGATATGTGGGATAAACTACCGAGTGATTTCCGGCTTAAGGCGTCTGCCACAACATTCGCCTTACCCGGATGGTACTGAATCTTGCAATCATAGTCACTCAGCAGCTCCACCCATCTCCTCTGTCTCAAGTTCAAATCTCTTTGACTCAGGATGTACTGCAGGCTTTTATGATCTGTGAAGATCTCACATTTTACCCCATAGAGGTAGTGCCTCCACATCTTGAGTGCAAAGATTACTGCTGCCATCTCTAGGTCATGTGTGAGGTAATTCAACTCATGCTTCTTCAGCTGCCGAGAAGCATAAGCGATCACCCTCTCCTTCTGCATCAGTACACAACCAAGTCCCACACGGGACGCATCACAAAAGACGGTAAAGTCCTCATCACTAGATGGCAGAGCTAAAACTGGTGCTGAAGTCAACCTCTTCTTAAGCTCTTCGAAACTCTCTTCGCACTGGTCGGTCCACAGAAACTTCTGATTCTTCCTGGTTAACCTGGTCAGAGGAGCTGCTATTTTCGAGAAGTCCTGAACGAACCTCCTGTAGTAACCTGCCAAACCCAAGAAACTTCTAATCTCTGTCACTGAAGTGGGTCTAGGCCAGTTAGCCACAGTTTCTGTCTTCTTGGGGTCCACCTCAATCCCATTCTCTAACACTACATGCCCCAAGAACGAAATGCTCCTCAGCCAGAACTCACATTTTGAGAACTTGGCATACAAGCCATGTTCCCTCAAAGTCTGCAAGACCAACCGCAGATGATGGGCATGCTCCTCTGCATTCCTGGAATACACTAAGATATCATCTATGAAGACAATAACAAAGTGATCCAGGTACTGGCTAAACACTCTGTTCATGAGGTCCATGAATGCTGCAGGGGCGTTTGTTAACCCGAACGGCATTACAAGGAACTCGAAATGCCCATATCTGGTCCTGAAGGCTGTCTTCGGCACATCTTCATCCCTTATCCTTAGCTGATGGTACCCCGATCTCAGATCTATTTTGGAGAAACAACTCGCTCCTGCTAGCTGGTCGAATAGATCATCGATCCTTGGCAGAGGGTACCTATTTTTGGTAGTGACTTTGTTC
This sequence comes from Manihot esculenta, assembly GCF_001659605.2. Lineage (NCBI taxonomy): Eukaryota > Viridiplantae > Streptophyta > Magnoliopsida > Malpighiales > Euphorbiaceae > Manihot > Manihot esculenta. The sequence continues at coordinate 21,980,470 of NC_035170.2, forward strand.
AACTGCCTGTAGTCGATACAAAGTCTAAGGGATCCATCCTTCTTCCTCACAAACAAGACCGGAGCACCCCAAGGTGAGGTACTCTGTCGGATGAAACCCTTTTCTACCAGTTCTTGCAACTGCTCTTTCAACTCCTTTAACTCTGCTGGGGCCATCCTGTAGGGAGGGATAGAGATCGGTCTAGTTCCAGGCACTAACTCTATCTCGAACTCTATCTCCCTAGCAGGTGGTAAACCTGGAAGCTCATCCGGAAAAACATCCTGAAACTCTCTGACAACTGGCACCGAGGCCGGCTCCCTGACCTGACTGTCTAGCTCTCTCACATGAGCTAAGTACCCCTGACATCCCTTCCTAAGCAACCTACGAGCCTGAAGAGCTGATATCAAACCTCTAGGTGTGCCCCTCTTGTCTCCTCTGAAGACGACCTCTGACCCGTTCTGATCTCTAAACCTGACTACCTTGTCCCTGCAGTCCAAGGTAGCACCATGGGTAGATAGCCAATCCATCCCTAGAATGACGTCAAAGTCTGTCAAATCTAGAACCACAAGGTCGGCGGAGAGGCATCTTCCCTCAATAAAAACTGGACTGAACTGGCAGACTGACACTGCCACTGACGGGTCACACTTGGGTCCACTGACCCATAGGGGACACTCTAACCCAGAGACTATCAGACCCAACCTCTCAACGGCTCTCGGAGCAATAAATGAATGAGATGCACCCGGGTCCATTAATGCATACACATCAGAACACCCAATGACGAGATTACCTGACACCACGGTGTTGGATGTGTTAGCCTCCTGCTGAGTCATGGTGAAGATCCTGGCTGGAGCTGATGGACCTTCACCTCGGGAACCAGAAGAAGAGGCTGCCCCTCTCCCTCTACCTCTGCCACTGCCCTGAGTTGTGGCTGGAACTGCTGGCTGTGCCACACTACCAGAAGCTGTCTGCTGGGGTTGGCCCATAAAAGGCGCTCTAGGACAATCCCGAGCCATGTGTCCCTCCTGTCCACATCTGAAACATGCATTAGTCCCAACTCGACACACTCCCCTGTGCGGTCTTCCACATCTCTGGCATTCTGTACCATCTGAGCCTGAGCTCGAGCCACCGCCAAATCCCAGACCGGATTTCAACTTGTTCCAAAACTTATTCTTCTTCGGCTTCCTGGTGGTGCTATCCCACCTCTTCTTACCTGAGCTCTGAGAAGGGAAACCTGGTCCTCCTATGCCTGGGGTCTTAACCCCTGAAGACTGGGTCACTGACTGCTTCACTGACCCTTCAACTATAGCACTTGCTTCCATTCTTCGAGCCATATCCACCACAGTGTGGAAACTTTCTCTCTCAGCTGACTGAATCAACGAGGAGTACCTGGAATGCAGCTTCATAACATACCTCTTAGCTTTCTTCGTATCTGTATCTAGAGCTTGCCCTGAAAAAGGCAAAAGCTCCAAGAATTTATCCGTGAACTCCTCTACACCCATGTGCTCCGACTGCCTCAGTTGCTCAAACTCAATCATTTTCAGTTCTCTAGAACTGTCTGGAAAAGCCCATCCAGCGAACTCATTCGCAAATTCCTCCCATGTCATACCGTCTAATCTCGGATCCACATAACACTTGAACCATTCCCGTGCCTTCTTGCACTTCAAAGTGAACCCTGCCATCTGGATGGCCCTGCTGTCACTTGCCCCTAGCTCATCAGTTATTGTCTTCACTACTCTCAGATACTCAAAGGGGTCATCCCCTGACTTGTATTTGGGAGCATCTAGCTTGAGGTAATCTGTCATCTTTACCTTGCTCCCATCTGCTGAGCTAGGTCTAGGGGGTTAAGTAACTGGGGTTGCTGGTTCTGTAGGTGGTGGAGGTGGAGGTGCAGCATTCCCCGAGGTGGGGTTTGCCGGGTTTGGATAGAAGGGTGAGGGTGGATAAACTGGGTACTGTGTGTAGGGTGGATAGAAAGGTGGATAAGGCATGTAGGTAGGGTAGGGGTTAAAGCTGGAGTAATCCGATGTACCTCCCATCGGATACCCTGAACCCTGTGGGAAGGGTGGATAATGGGGTGGAAAACCAAACCCCGAGGCCTGAACGCCTCCCTGAGACTCCCCTGTCCCTTCTTCCTCCATGCTCACATCCAGGTTCCCATCCCTCCTTTGATCCTCTTCCATAACCTCCCTCACTCCTGAAGAACTTCCTCCTCTATCTGTCCCCCTTCTGCTAACGTCAAAAGACCTTCTAGGGTCCCTTGACACTCTCTCTCTGTTGGCTCTACAAGACATTGCCCTAGGCAATGTGGGAGGACGGACGCTCGTGCCCTCATCCTCAGGTGGCACTCCAGTCAATCGCGCAGATCGACGAGTTCCTCTCATCCTGTTTTCTGAAAAACAGTACACATCAAGCAAGCATTAGCATCATATGGTTCATGTGGGCACACATGAACCCTCATCACATACATCACATAGCATAGCATATCATTAATGCACATGCATATTATCATGGCATTTCACATCATCATACAAGACAGGACTCAATATCCTATCCTAGTGGACATGACCTTCCTATTGTGCTTGATCTTCTATAACATCTATGAGCCCGATACTCTAGGTCCGACCATATGAACCTAGGGCTCTGATACCATTCTGTAACGACCCGAAAATCGGACCGCTACCGGCGCTAGGATCCGGGTCGACTTAAGGCCGCCGGGACCCGTAGCAAGCCTGACATGTAACCTGAAAACCTGTTTAATCCCATATATGATCCACAATCATACATAAAAATTTAAAACTTTTCTTTCATTCATTTCTCATACACCAACTCAACCTGAACATACATGTACATAGACATGATCATAATCATGATCCCTCTGTGGGATCTCATCAATGCCCCAACGGGCGATATAACATGAGATGAGTTGGTTTAAACATAAGCATTATAAAACATTTCTATAGATCATGTATCAAAGGGATTACAATACTCATAGGGTCAAGCACATCTATAACCTCAAAATATATATATCTCATTACATAACATACTGTAATCTCTTACATTACATCATAATACATTTGTCATGTCCACAATCTAACTATTACATAGATAAGACATACTTCAAACTCTGGCTAACCTCCTGGTCTACCCTGTACCTGCACATCTGGGGTTAGGGGAGAGGGGTGAGCTACAAAGCCCAGTGAGCAGAATAGTGAAATCATATATTAAAATTTCATGCCATTATGTAATGCAACACATCACAACTAATCACATCTCGGATGGTATTGTCACCAATAGTCCTCTACATAGTCCAACTGTGCCGGGACGTAGAATGGGTACAACCGGTCTTTCCCTTAACATAACATATCATACAGTCCAACTGTGCCAGGGACGTAGAATGGGTACAACCTGGACTTTCTCTTACATCGTGCCAGGGACGTAGAATGGGTACAACCTGGACTTCCATACCATATCATGCCGTAGCATCATCATGCCATATGAGGACTAAAGGATCATCCAATAACCAATCCACATCAACATCATAAATGCAATGCAACATATTCGTGAATACTAATGCAAACAACCTACTATAACTCATGGCATTCATGATGCATGGATCATGCTCAAAATTCATATTTCATTTAATTTAAAACTTAAGGTTTATTCCACTCACCTCTGGCTAGCTCTGACAAACTCTGTAGCAGCTGGCTCACTGCTGGGGTCCTCGGTTCCTCGGGTCCGAACCTACACAGGTGGACTCCAATGAGGGACCAAACATACATAAACATAACTCTAATATACTCCCCAAAAACCCCTTAAAACATCATGAAACAATCATAGAAAAACATGCAAGAAATGGCTGAACAGGGCACTTTCGGCGGCAGGTTCGGCGGCCGAAAGTCCCTCCAGAGCCGAAAGTCAGGCAGGTTCGGCGGCACCTTCGGCGGCCAAAACTCCCAGACAGAGACGAAACTCATGCATGTTCGGGGGCACCTTCGGCGGCCGAAAGTGCCAGACAGAGACGAAAGTCTCCTTTCGGGGCCAACTTCGGCAGCCGAAAGGCCTGCCTCACCAGCCATGTTCGGCGGCCGAAAGTGCCTTCGGCTGCCGAACCTGGTTTCTGCCAAAGGGCAGAAACTCAGCTCCTTTGTGCATTTTTGCCTCCAAACTCACCAATCATGCATAAACTAGCTCTAAAACATGCATACATATCATACATTACACCTAGGGGCCTCAAACTAGCATATACCCCAACTACAACACTTCAAACATACTCAAACATGCCACATTGTTCAAAAATCACATAAAACCTAACATAGCTCAACTAACTTAAACATGCATTTCTACCCCATAAAACTTCATAAAACTTATTTAAAACATATAAGGAGCTTAAGATCGGCCCTTACCTTTTGAAGATCGAGAGGAAGACGACCCAAACTTGGAGATCCACGAAAATGAGCTCCTGAGTTCCTAAAGCTCCAAAACTTGTTTCAAAAGTTCAAAATCTTCAATGCAAGCTTAAAACTCAAGAAAAATGGTGGGGATTTGAAGGAAAAACACTAGATCTGGGGAGAGGGAGGTCGAAAGCTAGCTATGGCCGAAAATGGGAGAAAGCTCGCCCATTTCGGCTAAGTGACCCTTTTATAGTGGCTGGCCAGGCCACGTTCGGGGGCCGAAAGTGCTTCTGCATGCATGCCATGTTCGGCGGCCGAACTTGACTTTCAGCGGCCAAACCTGGTCTTCCCTCACTCATGCTTTCGGGGGCCTAACATGCCTCCAAAACGCATGCACGTTCGGCGGCCGAACTTGACTTTCGGCGGCCGAACCTGGATTTTCCTCCAAAGACTTTTCATGCAAAAACTCATTTAGTTTTCATACTTAAAACCATGAAATACCTTAAAACATTTTATGAAAACATGTTTCTACCCTACTAGAGGCTTCCGACATCCGAGATTCCACCGGACGATAGGAATTCCGATACCGGAGTCTAGCCGGGTATTACACTAACTGTAACGACCCAGAAATCCGGACCGCTACCGGCGCTAGGATCCAGATCGACATAAGATCGCCGGGATCCATAGCAAGCCTAACATACACCTTATTGCCTGGTATAATCCCATACATGATCAAACATAAACATAAAAACTTTAAAACCTTTCATATACCAAGCTTGACCTGTATGCTACTTAACTGTAAACATATAAACCCCCATGCTAGAGCCCTCATCAAATGCTCTAGCTGGGTCAACATTACATACATCAAGCCTGATTCACATCTCAACAAAAAAAAAAAACATAACATACATCATGTACAAAAAGGGATTAACCAGACCTTGGGGCCAAGCACAATACTAATCCATAAACATAACTCTATCATACGCTACATTACATTACATTACATTATCTTACAATACATTATATCAATTTACATTACATGTCCACGCTAACATGCTAATCTATTACATAAACATAACATTAACCCTTGCCGACTTCCCGCACTACCTCAGACTTGCAAACCTGGGGGTTAGGGAGAGGGGTGAGCTAAAAAGCCCAGTGAGCAAAACAGATAAACAATAATAATAATCATATGCTTTTATGGAATGCATCACGACACAAACAATTCACATCACGGATGGACTTATCACCAATAACCCTCTACATAATGTAACATGTCCAACTGTGCCAGGGGCGATTAGGCCACACCTGGTCTTCTCTTACATATAACATAACATGTCCAACTGTGCCAGGGGCGATTAGGCCACACCTAGTCTTCTCTTACTCTGTGCCAGGGGCGATTAGGCTATGCCTGGTCTTACTATCTCATATCATATCATATCATCTCGAGGGCTAATGGATCATCCAATATCCATCCACATCAACATCATAATATGCAATGCAACATATTCGTGAATTCTAATGCAAAACAACCTAATACATATCATGGAATTTATGATGCATGAGTCATGCTAAAAAGATTTCATTTCTTTAAAATAAACAAGTTGTGTTCTACTCACCTCTGGCAGACGCTAGACTGACTCTGCAACAGCTAACACTGCTGGCCTCTTCGGTCCCTCGGGTCCGATCCTACACAGGTGGACTCGAATGAGGTGCCAAACACACTCTAAACAACTCATAAACAACTCCCCAAAAACCCCCTAAAACATCACCACAGCATGCATAGATAACAATCAAGAAAGGGTTGGACAGGGCACTTTCAGCGGCACCTTCGGCGGCCGAATGTCCCTTGCAGACCCGAAAGCCATGCAGTTTCGGGGGCACTTTCGGCGGCCGAAAGTCCTTCTAGAGCCGAAAGGCAGGCACCTTCGGCGGCAGGTTCGGCGGCCGAAGCCCCTCACAGATCTGAAAGTCCTGGCCTTCGAGGGCACGTTAGGCGGCCAAAAGCTGCCTTCCATGCAGGTTCGGCGGCTGAACATGGCTTCAGCGGCCGAACCTGGTTCCCTCTGAACGGCAGGTCCGAATCTGTCACAAGCAAAACCAACTCCAAAATAACCCAAAACCTCATATGCTCTCTCCCAAACATGCATACACACTCCCACATGCATAAAGGGGCATAAACTAGCTTAAACCCCAACACAAACATCACATAAACATACATTAAGCATAAAATCAACATAAACCCTAACATGCACATCAACTCTATCACATGTATCAACCCCCTTAAAACTCTTTAAAACTCACTTAAAACATACAAGAAAACAAGGATTGGCACTCACCTCTTGAAGATCGAGAGGAGATACGATCCCAAACTTGGAGATGGAAGGAATCTAGCTCCTTGGGTCTCCAAGCTCCAAAACTTGATCTTAAGCTCAAAACTTCAAAACCCAAGTTAAAACTTGTTAAAACTTGAAAGATTTGAAGAAAGAACATGAAATCAACCAAAGGAGGATGAGGACTCACCTATACCCGAAAAGAGAGAGAAAACTCGCCTCAAATCCGGATAAGGGACCCTTTTATAGGTGGCCGGTCAACCACCTTCGGCGGTCAAAGCTGCTTCCACAGCTCCACCACGTTCGGCAGCCTAACGTGCCTCCTAAACAATCCTATGTTCGGCGGCCGAACCTGGGTTCTTCCCTCCTTGGTCTTTTCTCTTCAAAACTCAATTTCTTTTGCATTAAAACGATAAAATCATGTGAAAACATTTTAAAAAAACGTACTTTTACCCCTCTAGAAGGCTCCGGTATCTTGAAATTCTAGATTCCAACGGAAATTCCGCCGGAAGGTGGGGATTCCGATGCCGGGATCTAGCCGGGTATTACACTAACCTTGCCAACCGCGTGGTCAAGTTTAGATTATGCAACTGATTATACTTGTGTTTAAACAATCTAAGCAATTACGGACCTAAATCATTCAAACAATTTTATTACTCATGCAATTAAAAGCAACAGGCCTTAATTGATTCTAAAAGCAAAGCAATAATTATACAAAGATCAAGTTGCATAAATATTGAAAGTAAATAAGAGTTTAATAATGGAGTTTTAAATCTCCCAATTCATCATAAATCTGAAATTTCCCAACTTCAACTAGAAAAGAATGGATTTAGCCACTCATGGTGGACAAAATCAAAAAAAGGAAGAAGAAGAAAAGTAGAAGAGGAGAGGCAGCTGAAATTCTGCAGTTGCCGATGAGTTTCTGCTGAAAATCTGATGGTTCTCTTGCTAGTTTGGGGCTGTCTCCTTTTATAGGTAAAGAGTCCTAGTCCAATTAGGATTTGGAATCCTAATTTGACTTGGTCTTTTATAGTCTTTTATTCCTTCTTTGCTTTTGTATTTAATTATGAATGAATTCTTCTTCTTGAGAAAGTCTTTCTTGAGAGTGACTCTTGGAGATGTCTTAGGATTGATCTTGAAGTGTTTGAAGTATGATAGGACTTCAATGCTTTTGAAATTTGAAATTTGCCTCTTTCCCGCGCTACTGTCTGCCTCTGCTTCAATTTGATTTGGGCAGTTGATTTGTCCAGATTACTTGCCCCAATCGCTTGCGCAAGTCAGTCCCAGTTTCCTGCTTCAGCTCCCTGTGAGTGATTTGGGCAGTGATTTGGCCAAATCACTTTGACCCAATCACTTTTTCAGCTTTTTCTACACTTTTTCTTCAACTTTTCATTTTCTTCCTTTTCTATAAAAACATGACAAAAACCATAAATTAAGCTAGAAAATGTGTGATTAAGCAGTAATAAAGATAATAAAAATGTGGCTAAATTATGTTTGATCAGTAATTAATTATAGAATGTTCCCTAATTGGTTTATGATTAAGGAGAGATATGATGGTGAGAAGCGTCTTCCATCTCCATAACTAATCTATTGAATCTATCAAGGGAAACTAAGTGTCAATGATCGATCCAAACAACTGAAGTGGATCCAACTCTTCAACTAGACCTTTCTCATATTAGATTTTCATTTTACTTTTATTATTCGCTTATTTAATTGCTTTCAGTAGTTGTTTAATTGAATCAATCTCAAAACCCCCTCCCCCCATTTTACTTTCAGTTTATTTGGTTTCAGTTTTATCTCGTTTCAGTTTGTTTTGCTTTCAGTTTATTTTGCTTTCAGTTTATTTTGCTTTCCGTTTATTTCTCTTTCCGTTTATTTCTCTTTCCGTTTATTTCTCTTTTAGTTTATTTCGCTTTCAGTTTGTTTCGCTTTCAGTTTGTTTTGCTTTCAGTTTTATCTCGTATCAGTTTACTTCTCTTTCAGTTTATTTGTATTTCAGTTAATTCTCTTGGTATTGATAAGAAAAATAGGTAAGTTCTCAATTCCCTGTGGATTCGATCCTTTCACCACTATCTACATTTATAAAATTGTTGATAACTAGAAAGGTTATTTTTGACCGGCTTCGACAACCGCAAGTCAAGTGTCCTCTTTGAGTCAGTGGGCCCAAGTGTGATCCATCTGTAGCAGAGTCAGTCTGCCAGTACAGTCGTGTTTGTAGAGGGTATATGCCTTCCAGCTGACCTTGTGGTTCTAGATTTGACTGATTTTGACGTCATTCTAGGGATGGATTGGCTTTCTACTCATGGTGCTACCTTGGATTGCAGAGACAAGGTAGTCAGGTTCAGAGATCAGGATGGGTCAGAGGTAGTCTTCAGAGGGGACAGAGTAGGGATACCTAGAGGTTTGATATCAGCCCTTCAGGCTCGTAGGTTGCTTAGGAGGGGTTGTCAGGGGTTTCTTGCTCATGCCAGAGGGCTTAACAGTCAGGTCAGGGAACCAGCTTCAGTACCCATAGTCAGAGAGTTCCTAGATATTTTTCCAGACAAGCTACCAAGTTTACCACCTGCTAGGGAGATAGAGTTTGAAATTGAAGTGATGCCGGGAACCAGACCCATCTCTATCCCTCCCTATAGGATGGCACCTGCAGAGTTAAAGGAGTTGAAAGAACAGTTTCAAGAGTTGGTAGATAAGGGTTTCATCCGACCTAGTACCTCACCTTGGGGTGCTCCAATGTTGTTTGTGAAAAAGAAGGATGGATCCCTGAGACTTTGTATCGACTACAGACAATTGAACAAGGTCACTACCAAGAACAGGTATCCGCTACCCAGGATTGATGATCTATTTGACCAGCTAGCAGGAGCCGGTTGTTTCTCCAAGATAGATTTGAGATCCGGGTACTACCAGCTGAGAGTCAGAGAAGAAGATGTGCTAAAGACAGCTTTCAGGACCATATATTGGCATTATGAGTTCCTAGTGATGCCGTTCGGGCTGACCAATGCCCCTGCAGTATTCATGGACCTCATGAACAGAGTTTTTAGTCAGTTTCTGGATCACTTCGTTATTGTCTTCATCGATGATATCTTAGTATATTCCAAGAATGCAGAGGAGCATGCCCATCATCTAAGGACCGTGTTGCAGACCCTGAGAGAACACGGCTTGTATGCTAAGTTCTCCAAGTGTGAATTCTGGTTAAGGAGCATTTCTTTCTTGGGGCATGTAGTGTCAGAAAAGGGAATTGAGGTAGATCCTAAGAAAGTTGAAGCTGTAGCTAACTGGCCTAGACCCACTACAGTCACATAAATCAAAAGCTTTTTGGGTTTGGCAGGTTACTATAGGAGGTTCGTGCAGGACTTCTCCAGAATTGCTGCTTCTATGACCAAGCTGATTAAAAAGAATCAGAAGTTTGTTTGGTCAGACCAGTGTCAGGAAAGCTTTGAAAAGCTGAAGAGAAGGTTGACGTCAGCATCGGTGTTAGCTCTGCCTACGGTTAATGAAGACTTCACGGTGTTCTATGATGCGTCCCGAGTGGGATTAGGTTGTGTGTTGATGCAGAATGAGAGGGTAATTGCTTATGCTTCTAGACAGTTAAAGAAGCACGAGTTGAATTACCCTACACATGATCTAGAGATAGCAACCGTGATCTTTGCACTCAAGATGTGGAGGCATTACCTTTATGGGGTAAAATGTGAGATCTTTACAGATCATAAAAGTTTGCAGTACATCTTGAGTCAAAAGGAGTTGAACCTGAGACATAGAAGGTGGGTAGAACTGCTTAGTGACTATGATTGCAAAATCCAGTATCATCAGAGTAAGGCAAATGTAGTGGCAGATGCCCTCAGCCGAAAATTGCTTGGCAGTTTATCCCATATTACAGCAGAGAGGAGACCGGTGGTGAGAGAATTTTACAAGCTCATCAATGAGGGTTTGCAGCTAGAGTTGTCTGGTACATGTGCACTAGTGGCTCAGATGAGAGTGACATCCGTGTTTCTAGATCAAGTGGCACAGAAACAGCATGAGGACCCCGAGTTGGTGAAAATTGCCAGGACTATTCAGTCAGGCAAGAATGAGGAGTTTCATTTTGATAGCAAAGGGATCCTCCATTATCGGAACAGGTTATGTGTACCAGATGACGTGAGTTTGAAAGGAGACATTATGAGAGAGGCTCATAATGCTAGGTATAGCGTTCACCCTGAAGCCACCAAAATGTATCAAGATCTAAAAAGGGTTTATTGGTGGCCAGCTATGAAGAGGGAAGTGGCGCAGTTTGTGTCTGCTTGTGAGATCTGTCAAAGGGTGAAGCTAGAGCATCAGAAGCCAGTTGGGATGCTCAACCCACTACCGATTCCAGAGTGGAAATGGGAAAATATGGCAATAGATTTCATAGTGGGGCTACCAGCAACGTCTAACAGATTAGAGTCTATATGGGTGATAGTGGACAGACTGACCAAATCTGCTCACTTTATCCCTGTCAGGAGTGGCTACTCTATGGACAAACTGGCACAGGTTTATGTGGAGGAGATCGTCAGGCTTCATGGGGCCCCAATTTCAATTATGTCTAATAGGGGACCTTAGTTTACCTCCAGGTTTTGGCGGAGTCTGCAGAATGCTATGGGCACAAGGTTGGACTTTAGCACTGCCTTTCATCCACAGACTGACGGACAGTCAGAGAGGACCATCCAAACCATAGAAGACCATCCAAACCATAGAAGACATGTTGAGAATGTGTGTGCTAGATTTTGGTGGTTCTTGGAAGCAACATCTACCGTTGGTGGAGTTCGCCTACAATAATAGCTATTATGCTAGCATAGAGATGGCTCCTTATGAAGCTCTATACGGGAGGAAGTGCAGGTCACCGGTCTGCTGGGATGAAGTGAGAGAAAGGGCTCTTGTAGGGCCAGAGTTAGTAGAAATCACCAGCAGGGTAGTGCCCATTATCAGAGAAAGGATCAGGACAGCTGTGAGCAGGCAAAAGAGTTATGCAGACGTCTGCAGGAAGCATGTTGAGTTCCAAGAGGGGGATAGGGTATTGCTTAAGGTGTCTCATATGAAAGGAGCGATTCGTTTTGGGAAGAAGGGTAAACTAGCTCCAAGATACATCGGACACTTCGAAATCCTGCAAAGGATTAGGAATGTATCCTACAAGTTAGATTTACCTGCTTCAATGGAGAGAATCCATCCGGTTTTCCATGTTTCCATGTTACGAAAGTTTGTGTCTGATCCGAGTAAGGTTCTTAATGAACCAGAGGTAGAGATCCTAGGAGATCTCACCTATGTTGAGCAGCCAGTACGGATCGTAGACACACAAGTCAGAAAGTTAAGGAACAAGGAAATTGCGATGGTGAAAGTCCTTTGGAATCACCACAACATGGAAGAGTGTACCTAGGAGACCCAGGAATCCATGCTTACGCAGCACCCCCACCTCTTTTGAAGTAAGTGTTCTATGTTTTTATGTGTGCTTTCTTGATGCTATGCTTGTTTGTGTGTGTTTGAACATTCGGGGACGAATGTTCTTAAAAGGGGGAGAATGTAATACCCGGCTAGACTCCGGTGTCGGAATTCCAACTTTCCGACGAAATCTCCGTTGGAATCCGGAATCTCGGATACCGGAACCTCTGGAAGGGTAAAATAAGTTTCTATAAAATGTTTTTCACGATTTTATTATTTGATTTTTGGATTAAAGTTTTTAAAAGAAGAAAAAAATGTTTGAGGGATAAGCCCAGGTTCGGCCGCCGAACATGGTGCTGCCGCGGGAGCTCTTTCGGCCCCCAAAGGTGGTCTGGCCAGCCACCTATAAGAGGCCCCCAGTCCGAAAACGGGCGAGTTTTTCTCTTCATTTTCGAGCATAAGTGAGTTCTTACCCTCCCTTTGATGATTTTGTGATTTTCTTTCAAATCCTTCAATGTTTTCACGAGTTTTTATCTTATTTTTGAAGTTTTAAGCTCAAAACCGAGTCTTTAAAGCTTTGGAGACTGTTTGACTCATCTCCATGTTGGGGTTGCTGTCACTCTTAGATCTCCAAGAGGTAAGCCTAGATCCTTGCCTCTCTCATGTTTTTAATTAAGTTTTGTGAAAGTTTAAGGGTTGAATATGCATGAAATGTTTAGATCTAAAATGTTAGGGTTTATGTTAGTTTTTTACAAATGTATGCCCTTGTGATGTTTTTGTTGTTGTTGTTGGGGTTTAGGCTAGTTTTTATGCCCCTTATGCATGTGGGTGTGAGAATGCATGTTGTAGGAAGCTGGGTGTGAGGATTGGAGAGTTTTGGGGCTGAAATGCATAGGGCAGAATCAGGTTCTGCCACTATGGCGAACCCAGGTTCGGCCGCTGAAGCAAGGTTCGGCCGCCGCACCTGCCTGTGGAGGCAGCCTTTGGCCACCTAAACTGCCCCCGAAAGCGTGGACTTTCAGATTTGGAGGGGAGTTTTGGCCGTCGAACCTGCCCACGAAGGTTGGTGACTTTCGGATCTATGGAGACTTTCGGCCACTGAACCTTGCCCCCGAAAGTGCCTGACTTTCGGTTCTGTAGGGACCTTCGGATGCCGAACTCACCGCCGAAAGTCCCCTGCCCAGCCTTCCTTTGCTTGTTTTATGTGTATGTTTTATGATGTTTTAGGGGGTTTTTGGGGAGATGTTTAGAGTCTTGTTAGAGTATGTTTGGTCCCTCATTTGAGTCCATCTGTGTAGGATCAGACCTGGGAGATCATAGAGGCCAGCAGTGAGGTAACTGCTCCAGTATTAGTAAAGCATCAGCTAGAGGTGAGTAGAACTAAACTAATCCATTGATTTTAAAGTTATCAAACTTTTAAGCATGTTCACGCATCAAGAATGCCATGTTATGTAATAGGTTGTTTGCATTAGAATTCACGAATATGATGCATTGCACAATTTGCTGTTGATGTGGATGGATATTAGATGACCCATTAGCCCTCGATATGATATGATATGATATGATATGATATAGAAGTCCAGGTCAAGGCCCATTCTACGCCCCTGATACGATGTAAGAGAAAGTCCAGGTCGAGACCCATTCTACGCCCCTGGCACAGTTGGATATGTTATGTTATGTTTAAGTAGAAGTCCTGAGGAGCTTCGTCGAGGGCCAGGCACATTGGATATGTAGAGGGTTACTGGTGACAAGTCCGTCCTTGATGTGTATTGTTTGTGTTGTGATGCATTTCATGATAACATATGATTTATTTAACTGTTTTTACTGTTCTACTTGTCGGGAAATCCGGAGATTGATTGCAATCTAATTGCGCAGCGGAAAAATAAAATTTTGGATTTCCTTTCCCAGAATCCGAGTGCTCCGTTTAAATCATAAGAAAGATGTGAGACTAACCTGTTAATCTCGTAGTGAAGATACACTGGCGGACTGATGGTGCTGCCTTTTCAAACGAACACCCTCTATGGTATCCACACGAACGTCTTCTATCCTTCTAGAGTGCTAGCTCTTTTCAAGATGGATAGATTATGTGCTCTATGTTCTACAATCTTTTAGACTGAGTTTTCTCAAAACTTTTACAACCAACCTACTCAATCTGTAGAAGGAGTATTTATAGGCCTCAGTCTTTTTATTTTCCCACAACTCTTTTCCTAAAAGAGTTGTGCTTAGAACCCACTATCACAATCTCACAGATACTCAAATATCTTTATGTGATAGAGTCCTTTATCTGTAACACTTACAGATAGACTGCAGATCTTTTAAATATTATTATCTCATATAATAAATTATTATTATTAATAATAATAACACTTATTATTATTAATTATATTAATAATTAATAATAATAATAATATTAATAATAATAACACTTTATTATTATTAATTATACTAATGGGCTTTTAGCCCATTAATATAGCACATCAACAACGTTCTTGTGTGTGACCCAATAGGCTCATATTAATTGGCAATAGGCCCAGTCCAACAAGGCCTATAAGTCATAAGTGGCCTCTAGCAAGACATTATGACTACCCAACTAATATGAGGATCAATAGTCCGATAAAGCCTATTAAATAGAACATGTATTAATCCCTTTGTCTCACGATATCTAGTTTGAACATAAGTCATGGTCAATGTCAAACTTATAATGTTCAAACTTATGATTTCTCGATCTCTAAGTAGACTGATAAATTCAAATGATATTGATCACACTATCAATTCATTTGAGCACGGCCATGCATTTCTCAGTCTCACTTATCGAGGGGCCCAGAAGATATCTCTCTCATAGAGAGGGACAAATCCTATCTTGATTGTTCATTTTCCTCTACATAATTTCTATTATGCTCAATCATAACCTTTATGATTGTCCGATTAAAAGACAACGTTTGATTATGTCAAAACATAACAGTCCTTATGTTGGAAACTATGACAATCTCAAGTCAAAGAATTAAGACATAACTACTTTGAGATTCACTTATGACAATGACCCATGTAGTGATCTCAATGCGGGTCCATCCAATACTTTGTTCTCTAACAAGTATTTATGATTATTGATTTATATCAACATATACATAATCATCTCATGATTATCAATCAATAATCATACTAGTTATATTTTATTATTATCAACATAATAATAAGTAACCAGGGATGATAATCATTATTATGTAACATGCAAACAAATAATAATGATAAAAACCTCTTTTATTAATAACCAAAATGACATACAAAAAGGTCCAAGATAATGGCCTAGGGCATATACACTAACAATCTCCCACTTGCACTAGGCCTAATCATATAAGTATCTAATACCCATAGACCTAGCGTGCTGATCATGCTTGATCTGTGAAAGAGGCTTGGTCAGTGGATTTGCAATGTTGTCATTTGTGTCTACTTTGCATATTTTGATATCTCCTCTATCAATGATCTCTCGAATAAGGTGATATCGCCTGAGTATGTGTTTAGATCTCTGATGAGATCTGGACTCCTTTGCCTGTGCTATGGCACCATTGTTATCACAATAAAGGTCCATAGGATTTGCAATGCTGGGAACCACTCCCAACTCTGTGATGAATTCCTTCAACCAGACTGCCCTTTTTAGCTGCATCTGATGCTGCTATATACTCAGCTTCTATTGTAGAATCTGCTATAGTGCTATGCTTGGAACTCTTCCAACTAACAATTCCACCATTTAAATTGAATACGAATCCTGACTGCGATCTGAAGTCATCTATGTCGGTTTGGAAACTAGCATCTGTGTAACCACTTACAACTAGCTCGTCTTCCAATCCTCCATAAACTAGGAATGCATCCTTAGTCCTTCTAAGGTACTTTAGGATATTCTTAACAGCTGTCCAGTGACTCTCACCGGGATCTGTCTGATATCTGTTTGTTGTGCTCAAGACATATGAGACGTCTGGTCTAGTACATAACATGGCATACAAGATAGATCCAATAGCGAAAGCATAAGGGATCTTATTCATCCGTTCTCGCTCATCAGATGTCATAGGACATTGATTCTTGCTAAGATGAATACCATGAGACATGGGCAAGAATCCTCTTTTGGAATCTTGCATGCTGAACCTTTTCAGCACCTTGTCAATATAAGTACTTTGACTCAGACCGATTATCCTCTTGGATCTATCCCTATAGATCTTAATACCAAGGATATATGCAGTCTCACCTAAGTCCTTCATTGAAAAAGAATTCCCTAACCAAGTCTTAACCTTTTGCAAGGTAGGGATATCATTTCCAATGAGTAATATGTCATCCACATATAAGACTAGAAACACAACTGCACTCCCACTTACCATCTTGTAAACACAAAATTCATCTTCATCAATGAGTAAAGGTTCACGATTATCAGTCATGAGAAATCCATATCTCTCAGGCTGATGACGTGTCTTATCAGATCTGCATGGGACTTGTGTCACCCTTTCAGTCTCCATAACTGTTTGTGGTACTAGAAGTGGTTCTACTGGCGGTTCAATGCTCTCTTGTGGTGCTTGAGTTTTCTCAAGTCGTACTGTACTCCCACTGAATCTCTGAGAGATAAATTCCTTTTCCAAAAAGGTACCATTTCGAGCAACAAACACTTTGTTCTCTGAGGGAGTATAGAAGTAGTATCCTTTGGTTTCCTTAGGATACCCCACAAAATTGCACTTGATAAATTTTGGAGCTAACTTATCTGAAACTGGGCGTTTCACATAAGCCTCACAACCCCAAATCTTTAAGGAAAGACAAACTGGGCACTTTCCCAGTCCATAACTCATATGGTGTCTTTTCAACTGCTTTCGATGGTACTCGGTTTAAAATAAATACAGCTGTTTCCAAGGCATAACCCCAAAATGATAAAGGGAGATTTGTATGACTCATCATAGATCGAACCATATCTAATAAAGTTCGATTTCTCCTTTCAGAAACACCATTCCATTGTGGACTTTCTGAAGGAGTTAATTGTGAAACAATTCCACAGTTTCTAAGATGTTCATCAAACTCTTGGCACAAATATTCACCACCTCGATCAGATCGAAGCATTTTAATAGTTCTACCAAGTTGATTTTGTACTTCATTTTGAAAAGTTCTAAACATTTCAAAAGATTCATGCTTATGTTTCATTAGGTAGACATAGCCATACCTACTGAAATCATCAGTGAATGTAATGAAGTACTGATAACCTCCCCTGACACTAATGCTTAGTGGGCCATATACATCTGTATGTACTAAGCCCAATAAGTCTGAAGCCCTTTGACCTTGTCCAGTAAAAGGGTCCTTTGTCATCTTACCTAGCAAACAAGATTCACAATTTTCAAATGATTCAAAATCAAATGAATCTAATAAACCATCTTTATGGAGCTTAGATATGCAATTCTCGTTTATATGACTAAGACGACAGTGCCATAAATATGTTGGGTTTAACTCATTTGGCTTAGTTTTCATAGAAGTTATGTTATAGATATTGCTGTCTCTAGAATCATCTAGATAAAGGACATAAAGGTCATCATATGAATTTGCAATACAATAAAGCAAATCATCTTTATTAATGGAGCATTTCTTATTCTTAATGAGAAATGAAAAACCTTCATCGTCCAAAACAGAAATTGAAATAATATTCCTACTCAAAGTAAGAATATAAAAGCAATTGTTCAAAACTAACAAAAGCCCATCGGGCAAAATAAGTCCCTACAGCTATGGCAGCAACTCTTGCTCCATTGCCTTCACGTAGGTCCACTTTGCCCTTTCACAATTTTCTACTCCTTTTGAGATCCTGAAGTCGTAGTCTCACTACTCTTCTTCTTCTTGTACTCATCCAAATAGAGTTTGCAATTTCTCTTCCAATGCCCTGGTTCCTTGCAATGGAAGCAGATTCCTTCCTTAGGAACTATTTCCTTAGGAACTTTTGCCTTGGATTGCCATTTAGGTTTGCCTCGTCCCTTAGGCCCATTACCACCTTTAGACTTGGGCTTCCCCTTATTTTTCATGGGCTTACCCTTATTGACATTCAAAATTTGGGTAGGCCTTTTCTTAATATTTACCTCAGCTGTCTTTAGCATCCCATGCAACTCAGGAATGGATTTCTCCATATTGTTCATGTTATAGTTCATGACAAATTGAGAAAAACTGCTAGGTAAAGAATGTAGGATCAGATCCGTAGAAAGTTCTAAACTCAAAGGATAGCCAAGCCTAGCAAGGTGATCAATGTAGCCTTTCATCTTTAAAACATGAGCACTAACTGAATCACCTTCAGCCATTTTGCAATCATGCAATGCGATGGTGGTTTCATACCTGTCCTGCCTAGCTTGTTGTTGGAAAGCCTGTTTGAGATGGACACTCATCTCATAGGCCTCAAGGTGCTCCAGATCCTTCTGAAGTTCTGGGCACATAGTTGCCAACATAAGACATCCAATGTCATTAGAATCATCCATATGCTTCTTATGCTTGTTCTTAACAGCATTAGTAGCATCAGCAGGAGGTGGTTCAGGGACAGCTTCATCAAGCACGTAGGACTTTTTCTCTTGCTTGAGAACAATTCTCAAGTTTCTAAACCAGTCAACAAAATTAGTCCCATTTTCTTTCAGTTTATCCTTCTCAAGGATAGATCGCAGTGATAAGGTGGAATTTGTTATTAGCAGCCATAATTATCTACAAAAATATGCAAACATAATTAATTTAGTAAACAAATTAATATTGAGGTGATAATAATCTCCCACTAAAATATAACCCTCAGAATAATAATATTTTAGTGGGCTAAGATCCATATTTCACCTAATTCTAAGTCAGCTTTGGCATGACGCTTAGAATTAAGTTATTTAGGTAGGTAACCCCTTACCAATTACATCTAATGTAACTCTTAAATTATGAGGTATTGACATCATATGTCAAATGCATGTTATACCCCATCTAATGCCTTAGGCCCAAAACCGTTTTGATAGCCTAATTAAGCTCAACCAAAATTAAATAAATGAGTAACCATTACTCATCCTACCTTACTAGGATAATCCTAATGCACTTTGCTTTGGCAAAACCTGCATTTTGGTGATCTTAGTCTTGATAGGTTTTTAATATATGGGTGGCATTAAAACTTAAAATTTTGAAATGAGGGTTCAATTTTAATTTTAATTATTTTGTCTTGCATGTGTATATATTATGACATCCAATATGCATACATATATAAACCATCATGCATAGTATCTCATACTAATGTATAACAAAATAATAAAATTATTTTACATAGTCATTTAAATCTGATTTAAAGACTAAAATAAAATAATTTATTTTCTAGTTTCTTATAATTATTTTGTCTTGCATATATATATTATAGCATCTATATGCATATATATATATATAGACAATAATGTATAGCATCTCATACTAACATATGACAAAATAAAATATAGTCATTTAAATCTGATTTAAAGACTAAAATAAAATAATAAAATATAGTCATTTAAATCTGATTTAAAGACTAAAAATAATAATAAAATATAGTCATTTAAATCTAATTTAAAGACTAAAAGAAAATAAATATTTTCTTATTATTATTATTATTATTATTATTATTTATTATTTTATTATTTTCAGGGGCAAAAACGTAATTTTGGGGCATCATCTTCTTCCCCCAGCTTCTGCCCGAAGGTCCAGAAGCCCGCCGGATTTTCCGGCCGTTGCCCTCACCGTCGCGCGACTCATCGGCGGGCGATCCACAGATGCACGACCCACCGGCGCGCGAGGCACTGGTCGAGCGATCCCCGGGCGTGCTACCCCTTAGGTCGCGCGACCCACGGGAAGGCGCGACCCACTGGGAGGAGCGACCCTCCGGTCGTGCTACCCCTCGGGTTGCGCGACCCACCGGTCGCGCGACCTGCGGGGAGGCGCGACCCTCCGGTCGCGCGGCCCTTCCAGGGCGCGCTATCCTCCGGGGCCGGCCTTCTCAGTCACTGCGTTCCAGGCAGTGACGCCGGCTAGGCTATTGACGGCCGAAGAATCAGTCGTTCCTCGCCGGCGGCGGCAAAGACACTCTCTGCAGGTGGTCGCGAGCGTCACACGCCCTCCACGTCCGCCCATCAGCCTCGCCAACTTCTGGGTTCACGATGACTGTTCATCGTGAATCCAGTTGCAAATATTTTTATTTAATTAATTTAATTTTCTAACAAAATTAAAATTATTTAAATGATCTAATCATTTATCTATAATTATCATGCCATTCTAATAAACATATATCACATATATAATATCAATCATGGCATAATTAATTTAAACGAAAAGCACAGGTAAGCTCTGATACCACTGTCGGGAAATCCGGAGATTGATTGCAATCTAATTGCGCAGCGGAAAAATAAAATTTTGGATTTCCTTTCCCAGAATCCGAGTGCTCCGTTTAAATCATAAGAAAGATGTGAGACTAACCTGTTAATCTCGTAGTGAAGATACACTGGCGGACTGATGGTGCTGCCTTTTCAAACGAACACCCTCTATGGTATCCACACGAACGTCTTCTATCCTTCTAGAGTGCTAGCTCTTTTCAAGATGGATAGATTATGTGCTCTATGTTCTACAATCTTTTAGACTGAGTTTTCTCAAAACTTTTACAACCAACCTACTCAATCTGTAGAAGGAGTATTTATAGGCCTCAGTCTTTTTATTTTCCCACAACTCTTTTCCTAAAAGAGTTGTGCTTAGAACCCACTATCACAATCTCACAGATACTCAAATATCTTTATGTGATAGAGTCCTTTATCTGTAACACTTACAGATAGACTGCAGATCTTTTAAATATTATTATCTCATATAATAAATTATTATTATTAATAATAATAACACTTATTATTATTAATTATATTAATAATTAATAATAATAATAATATTAATAATAATAACACTTTATTATTATTAATTATACTAATGGGCTTTTAGCCCATTAATATAGCACATCAACAACGTTCTTGTGTGTGACCCAATAGGCTCATATTAATTGGCAATAGGCCCAGTCCAACAAGGCCTATAAGTCATAAGTGGCCTCTAGCAAGACATTATGACTACCCAACTAATATGAGGATCAATAGTCCGATAAAGCCTATTAAATAGAACATGTATTAATCCCTTTGTCTCACGATATCTAGTTTGAACATAAGTCATGGTCAATGTCAAACTTATAATGTTCAAACTTATGATTTCTCGATCTCTAAGTAGACTGATAAATTCAAATGATATTGATCACACTATCAATTCATTTGAGCACGGCCATGCATTTCTCAGTCTCACTTATCGAGGGGCCCAGAAGATATCTCTCTCATAGAGAGGGACAAATCCTATCTTGATTGTTCATTTTCCTCTACATAATTTCTATTATGCTCAATCATAACCTTTATGATTGTCCGATTAAAAGACAACGTTTGATTATGTCAAAACATAACAGTCCTTATGTTGGAAACTATGACAATCTCAAGTCAAAGAATTAAGACATAACTACTTTGAGATTCACTTATGACAATGACCCATGTAGTGATCTCAATGCGGGTCCATCCAATACTTTGTTCTCTAACAAGTATTTATGATTATTGATTTATATCAACATATACATAATCATCTCATGATTATCAATCAATAATCATACTAGTTATATTTTATTATTATCAACATAATAATAAGTAACCAGGGATGATAATCATTATTATGTAACATGCAAACAAATAATAATGATAAAAACCTCTTTTATTAATAACCAAAATGACATACAAAAAGGTCCAAGATAATGGCCTAGGGCATATACACTAACACTACTCACTAGGCTCTTGTAGCTTATCCCTTTCTCCTAACCCCCCAGGTTTGCAGGATCAGAGATAGATCAGGGAAGTCACCAAGATTGATGGTATATGTTTGTATAATAGAATAGTAGTGGACATGTAAATTTAATGGATTAGAAATTGTGCTTTGCCCTAGTTTATGTTGTAAATCCCAATGAACATGTTTTTATGTAAAAAGTTTTTATAATGAGTTATGTTGACCAAGCTTGATGTATGTGATGTTGACCACACTAGAGCATTTGATGAGGGCTCTAGTGTGGGTTTTATGTTTACAGTTTATGATGTATGCATAGGTCGAGCTTGATATGTGAAAAGTTTAAAATTTTTATGAAAGTGTATGTTCATGTATGGGATTTTATCAGGTACACAGGATGCATAGTAGGCTTGCTACGGGTTCCGGCGACCTTAAGTCGACCTAAATCATAGCGCCGGAGCGGTCCGGTTTTCGGGTCGTTACATAATATATTGTTAGTTTGAATAGTTTAAGTCCGAAATTGCTTGGATTGTTCAAACATAAGAACACTTGGTGTAAAAACCAAGGAAATTGTATAATCTAGCAACATCTCATGCGTTTGGGTAGCTAGGATTGGCTCTCTCTATCTCTTAATGCAATTGACAGTTGTTTTGATGCCTAAGGCCTAAGGAAGTTCCTTGGCAACTTGTTGATTAGTGATTAATTAGAGGACGTTCCCTAATTGGTTTATGATTAAGGAGAGACATGGTGGTGAGAAGCGTTTTCCATCTCCATAACTAATCTATTGAATCAATCAAAAGAACATAAGTTTCAATGATCAATCCCAACAATTGAAGTGGATCCAATTCTTCAACTAGAGCTTTCTCAATATTGATTTCCTTTATTTTAATTATTTGTTTTCTTTTATTGCTTTCAGAATTAGATCAATTAAATCAACCTCAAAATTAACTTTCAGTTTATTTCCTTTCAGTTTATCTCGTTTCAATTTACTTCTCTTTCAGTTACTTGCTTTCAGTTAATTCTCTTGGTCTTGTTAAGAAAGATAGGTAAGTTTTCAATTCTCTGTAGATTCGATCCTTTACCACTATCTGCAGTAGTAATATTGTTGATAACCAGAAAGGTTATTTTTGACCGGCTTCGATAACCGCGAGTCAATAAGCCTATTTTCTATGCCAATAAGGTGCTCAAGGATGCCGAGGTCAGGTACGTGAACATTGAGAAATTGGCATTTGCCCTATTGTTGGCGGTAAGGAAGTTCAGAGTGTACCTGGAAGGCCAATAAGGGGTTGTGATGACTGACCAACCTTTGAAGAAAATCTTACACAGACCTGAGACCTCGGGACGAATGCTAGCCTAGTCCATGGAAATTAGACCATATTGCCTCATTTACTAGCCTCGGACTACCATTAAAGCCCAAGCCTTAGCTGACTTCCTAGTTGAGTGCTCTTTTAGCTTGGACTAAGAGGAACAGAGTGAAAGGTCACCGAGGCCAACAAAAGAGAAGGAAGGGGATCAACAGCCACGAGAGTTCAAATGGAACCTATTCATAGATGGGGCATCCAGCATCAATGGCAGCGGTACTTTCGAAAGGGCCGGGTGGATTCAAAGTGTGCTATGTTCTGTGCTTTGGGTTCCTTGCATCTAATAATATGGCGGAGTACGAAGCACTCATAAATGGGATATAGATAGCATTAGAAGTGGGGGCAACTGACCTCAAAATATATAGTGACTTCCAACTTGTGATCAACCAAATAATAGGGGCATACCAGGCAAAAGACCCCGTCATGCAGAAATATTTGGCTAGAGTATGGGCTGTAGAAGTCGAGCTCGGAGAGTAGGGGTATATGCCCCGAGGGGAAAATGAAGGAGCAGACCTGCTCAGTAAGCTATTCAAAGAAGAACTAGAGCTCCCAAATGAAGTATATATGCAATTCATTAATGTCCCTACTTTTGAAAAACCAGCCCCAGTCACGCAGATCGAGGAGGAACGGAGCTGGATGACTCCATACTTAGAGTACCTGAAGGCAGGAAGTTACCCGAGGACAAAACAAAAGCTAGAAAGATTGCGGCTAAGGCCACCAATTATCAGGCAGTGAGGGGGATCTTATACCGAAGGGGGAAATCCAGCCCATGGCTGATATGCGTGGGCCCAGAGGAGCCTGCCAGAGTAATCCAGGAGATACATCAGGGAGTTTTTGGGGTCCATGAAGGAGAAACCACATTGGCAATCAAGATTTTCAGGCAAGGGTACTATTAGCCCACGATAAAAAGGAAGCAGAAGAGTTCGTCAGAAGATGTGATGTATGCCAAAGATTTGCCAATGCCATTAACAGCCTGGCCACACCACAGTAAAGTATATCTAGCCCACATTGGGGGATCGACATTCTAGGTCCCTTCCCAAAGACTGTGGAGTAGAAGAGGTTTGTGATAGTGGCTGTACAATACTTCTCCAAGTGGCCAGAGGCAGAAGCTGTACCCACAATCATAGCTCGTAAGGTGATAGACTTCGTCTGGGGCAATATCATATGCCGATTTGGGATACCAAGGATGCTCATATCAGATAATGGCAAGCAATTTGACAGTAAATCCTTCAAAAACTTCACAAGAAACATGGGCATATGGCATAAGTTTTCTTCGGTAGCTCACCCCAAAACAAATGGTCAAAAGGAAGTAACGAACCGAGCTATCTTCTAAGGACTGAAAAAACAGTTGGATAAAGCTAAAAAGAATTAGGCAGCCGAGCTGAACAGTATCCTATGGGTATTTCGGACTACCTCGGACACCAATGGGAGAGACGCCATTAGCACTAGCATTCGGAGCTGAAACTAGAGTCCCCATAGAGCTTCAGATCCCCTCCCACTGAGTTTAGTTCAATGCAAGAATACCAATGGAGAGAAATTGAGGAGTAAATTGGATGCCTTGGAGGAAGTTAGAGAAGAGGCTCAAATAAGAACAGATGCTTATCAATAGAAGGTAGCACGGTACTACAATCAAAAGGTCCACAAGAGGAGCCTGAAGGTTGGAGATTTGGCCATGAGAAAATTAGAACCAATAGGGAAGAGAGCAGCCGTGGGAAAACTAGCGCCAACCTGAAAAGGCCCTTTCCATATAGCTACAGTCATCAAGCTTGGGGTGTATCGAATTGAAGACCTGTAAAGGAACCCGGAGCCTCACGCCTGGAACATCCAACACTTGAAGAGGTACTTCCCGTAAAAGACATATAATGTAAACCCCCCATCCTTTAAGATATGAATAAAAATTGTTATTTTGTTCTTCCTATTAGTATCCCTGAAGCAGGTATAGAAGACCTCATTCAGGTGGATGACCAGCCTCAAAAAATGACTACTGGCACCACAAAACCGATTGAGAATAAGAAGACCTTAGTGAGGTAGGTGATCAATCTCAGAAAATGACCACTGACACCATAAAACCGGCTGAGGATAAGAAGACCTTATTGAGATAGGTGACCGGTCTTGAAAAATGACCATTGACACCGTAAAAACCAGTTGAGGAAAAGAAGACCTCAGTGAGGTAGGTGACCAATATCGAAAAATGACCACCAGCACCAGAAAATCGGCTGAGGATTAGAAGACCTCAATAAGGTAGGTGACCAATCTCGAAAAATGACCATCGATAACACAAAACCGGTTGAGGAGAAGAAAACCTCAGTGAGGTAGGTGATCGGTCTTGGAACATGACCACCAGCACCACAAAACCGACTGAGAAGAAGAAGACCTCAGTGAGGTAGGTGACAGGTCTCGGAACATGACCACTAGCACCACAAAACCGACTGAGGAGAGGAAGATCTCAGTGAGGCAGGTGACCAGTCTCGAAATATGACCATCAGCACCACAAAATCAGTTGAGGAGAAGAAGACCAACACAGAAAAAACAACATCAAACAAATATCATAAGCCTCTAAGAGAAAAACTGAGCAATAAGCACCGATCTAAAACAGGACCTTGGCTCGAGTAAAACTCAGCAAATAGGTAAAAACATGATCCCGACCTCACAAAAAGAGCTCGAAATACCTAGGAACGATGGACAAGAATCCAATTCCAACCTCACTTAAAGGCTCGGAATGCAGAATCACGAATTATAAACTCAAATCTGACCTCACCAGAGGACATGGATCTCAACAACATCAAAAAGGCCTAAATCTGACTTAATTAAAAGGCTCAACCTACAGCAAAAAGAGGTCCCAATACCATAAAAATGAGCTCGGCCCACTTAAAGGCATTGGGCAAATGAGGGGTAAATCAGGAAAACCCAACTGAATGAGCTTGCAGGCTAAACATGCAAAAAATAGTCTTAAGTATAATATAACCGAGCTCACAGCCCGAACGAGTTCACAGGCTAAACATGCAAAAAATAGCCTAAGTATAATATAACTGAGCTTACAGTCTAAACGAGTTCACAAGCTAAACATGCAAAAAATAGCCTAAGTATAATATAACCAAGCTCACAGCCTAAACGAGCTCGCAAGGCTAAAAATGCAAAAATAGCCAGAGTATCTCAAATGTAAGCGAGCTCACAACCTAGATTGGCTCAAGTATATCAATATTATTGTGCTCATAGCTCGGGTAAACTTATTGACAGATTGTGTAGAAACAGCCTAGTCGAGCTCGCAGGCTGAAGATATAAAAACAATCCACCATACAAGCATAAATAAACTAAGTCCCAATAGACCAATAGCCTGGGAAAGTGCATAAAGTTACACATTCAAAAATTGTCTAAACTAAGTCCCAATGGACTAATAGCCTGGGAAAGCGTGGAAAGTTACACATTCAAAAATTGTCTAAGTATGCAAGCAAGAAATACACTAAGTTAGAATTCACAGGCTATTAACATCCACAAGAAAAATACATACAATAGATCAAGACAAAGTATAAAAAGTAGACCCTAGTAAATCAAAATAATCACAAGTGCTTAAAGAAAAAAATATCTTTATTCATCAATTTGAGTGGGTTACACAGGCAGCAGGGGAAGGGGAGCCAGAACTGAAAAGATCATTCAAAGGCTTATCTACATTATCTTTCCCTTGAGGTCCAGCAGGCAGGTGAGGAGCCCTCTTGGGCAAGGGGTTGTCATCCTCTCTGTAGTGCACCTCCTCGCCATCAGAATTGACTTCAAGAGCTCGCAAGTTTGCTAACCGAGTGGAGGGGGCATCTCTAACTGCCTTTAGGCCTTGATTATAGTTGGAAGCGAACATACAGAAAGCCTCCCTGTATACTTTCTCCTTTATCTCATCGAATGCCTTATACTCCTCAAGTCGTGCTTCACAAGCTTGCTGAATTCTGGCCTTCAATTCAACAGAGTCCTTGTACTTCTGAAGACGCTCCTCATAGGCTAGTTGGACCCTATTTTCTGTAGCCTGGGCATCCTTTAGTAAGGCAGAACACCTCTCCTCCAGAGCAGTGACCTTTTGGCGGAGTTTCTGTTGGAGGTGAGACTCTTCCACTGCCAAGGCCATTCCCTTCAGGTCCTCAATGTGTTTATTGAACTCCTGTTGGAGGACCGCAGTGTAAGCTAAGGCCTCATCATGCTGGGTGCTAGCCTCGTCACATTGGCGGTCGGACTCCTCTAAAGAGAACAATTATTCTAAGGCCTCGTCCCGCTAAGACTCAACTGCAAAAGCTTGATGGTAAGCCTGGGCGGCCTCCTCCTTCATCTCCCTCAACTACTTGGTGAGGTCCTCGATAGCCCCTTTCAGCTCGATAGTTTGCCCATGGGGCTCACCAGTAGTAGTAATGTTCTCATCCCAGCTCATCGACGATGCACTGATCCACTGAGGGTAGGCAAGATTGCTGACAAAGGCCAAAAAGCGGGGATCTAAGGCATCTGAAGCTCCCTTAAACATCTTATTATAGAGCTTCTTCGTAGCTGAAGCTGGTGTAGATTCAGGAGTCACCTTAGCAGCATTAAGAAACTCGTTGTCAGGAGCCAAAGACAACAACTCTACGACTCCTTTCCATTTTTCAATAAAGGAGGGAGCCGCTGTCTTTGCAGGCTCTACGGCCTGAGCCCTTTTAGCAGCTCTACCCTTAGAAATGGGTTCAGAGGTCTGCGTCTGCTTACCTGCGGCCCCTCCAATCACGATGGCAATGATAGTCTGAAGAGGCTGGATGTCCAAAGTAGCAACCTCAGCACCTCCCTTAGAATTGCCCTCGGAAGACTCACTGATGGCGACGGGCTCTTTGGAGGTCTGCTTGGAGGTTGTCGGGGATTTGGCCGAGGCCGACGCCTTAGTGGTAACAGAGGCCTTGGAAGCCACAGAACAAGAGCCCCCTGCAATAGATGCCAACGCCAAAGCAGGGGCAGGAGTAGGGGTTCAGCTCGTAGAGGCAAGGGCAACGACCTGGAAAACCTTGAGTGTCACGTCCGCCACGGACTTGCCAGCCTTGAAAGCTTCCAGTGTGGCCTTCATGCTCACCCTAGACAGGGTAAAGTTCTTTAGTGATTTGATAGTCCATAGGCAAGGCAAAAGCTAAAAAAGAGAAAACAATACAAGTCAAAATTCAAAATAACAGAAGGAAAATACAACCAGAAAAGAGAAAATAAGAAAACAATCATTAATAGTACTAGTTTTCCGGCAGTCTTGAAGGTTAGACATGAACATGCACTTCTCGACATCATACTTCTTCCGAATAGAGGTCAGTCGAAGAAGGCAGATCTAGTCCACCAGGGTCAGCCAGGGAAGGTCATTGTAGCCCTGAGGGACCTCCCCCCAAGAGAGATCAACATCCTAGTTGATCTCCAAGCTCTCCTTTAGGTCAACCACCATGAAGGCCTCAGTCCAGCCTTTTATTGAATCTTTGTACTCAATAAAGATGGACAACTCCTCCCTCCCAAGGAGAAAAATAGTAAACCCATGGTTAGCTTGGACGAGGCGAAAGAAAGTGGAGAACAGAGCAACGGAAGGGGCAAAACCCCAACACAGGCAAACCGACTCAAAGGAGCACATGAAGATGATAGAATTTGGGGATAACATGTGAGAGGTCACTCCAAAATTATTAAAAACCTTGATGAAAAAAGGGATGAAGGGGAAGCTCAACCCAAAATCGCGTTGCTTAACGAAGAAAACTAAGTTGGGACCCTGTTGGAGGTCTATCAAGCCCGTTAGAGACGGGTTGGGAAGAACAATCCTCTCATTGCTAATAGGAACCCTAATTCTATAAATGGAGGTATTAATTTATTTGTTGGAGAAAAAATTAGAAAGGGAAGAAGGAGTGACAGAGGATATCAAATCCACAACGTCAGAAATTCTAACAGAAGCTATGAAAAGAGTGGGACGTACCTCGGAGCAGATATTGCAGAGGTGAAAGAGAAAAAGTTAACGTGAGTAGAGTAAGAAGAAGAGTCGAAATCGAGAGTATGAATTTGAAATGGGTATTGATGAGTTGCAAAAATCACCACTTTTTCCTTATTAAATTTCATGATTTTGATATAAATAATTAATTTTTACTTAGAATTTGATTTTGGACAGTTTTTTTAGCGAAAGTTAAGAAAAGGAATGAAAAGAGGCTGAATTGGAAGATTTTAGGACTGGGAGAACTGGGAGGTTACAACCTTGGGCAAGCCTATAGCCTAAGGCGATTGACAACTCCAGATTTCAAAAATAATTGCCACCTCAGCTCGATTTTGCCACCCAACCAAGGATAAGGTCAGTTTCAAGTTGGATCAAATACAATCAAATTAGAATAGAGATAAGATAGGAGTAGTAGAATTTATTTTAAATTATTAAATTTTATCTTCTTTTACCTATGTAAAAGGCTCCTAGAATTAAACCTAGGCATGAGATATTTTCTCCTCTCACCCACCTCCTCTCTTGGTGCCGCCACCCCCTCTCTTCTTCTCCATCTTCTTCTTTTCTTTTCTTCTTCTTTTCTTTAACTTTTGCAATTTTATTATGGCCTTTAGAGACTAAACAATTCATTTCAGTTGAAGGTTAATTTAAATTGGGGTTTTATTCAAGTTATGAGATTATGTGCTTCAATTTCTTTTCATCTTATTTCTATTTTCTGCTAATTTCTGAATTCGAGGAACACCATCTCTATTATTATTTTCTTGAGAATTCAAAGGACCCATTAAATCTCTTGGAAAGACAACATATTGCTAATTAATCTAATTAGATCCGTAATTGTTTAATTGGGTTGATAACAAGTAACAATTAAAATATTAGTTTATGTTAAGAAATTAGTAGATTTGATTTAAATAAATCGCATATTTTATTGATCAAGTTTGAGTTCAAGTTTGAGTTCTTCTCTCTTAATACAGTTGACTAATTAAATTTATACGCGTGTTGGGGTTATTATTTAACTAGGAATTAATTTAAGTACGAAGCTGATTAATTTAATTATAAGGAAGAATTGGTGGGATTCGCATGTTTGACCACTATAACCAAACAATAGATAATAAAATGAATTATTTTTCTAATCGATGATAACTGCAATTTGATTATCTTCAACTGAATTTTTAATTAATTATTTATTTCTCAAATTTAATTGCATTGTTTATTTTTTTAAAGTATTTTTGGCTTGCCAAAAAAAAAATCAATTTCATCGAAAACTCTTTTCTTCTCACTTTCTATATTAAACTACTCTTCTATTTCAACTAGTTATCTAAATTAAATAGAGTTAAGGTCTCTATGGGATCAATACTCACTTACCTTATCTACAAGTTCTTATTAAATCAAGGATAGAGAAGTAAATTTTAATTGACGGATTCGACACCCGTCAAATTTTGGCGCTGTTACCGGAAACTTTTAATAGTTTATTTTTATTTTTATGAACAAGTCTGAAAATAGCATAATTTAGTTTGATCCAGAAATCGAGAAGACTTCGAAAAGGTTGAGAAAAGCAACCAAGTTGCAAAAACAGGCCAATTCGGAAGCCTCTCAACTATCTGCCCGACCCCCTCTGCCAACCAAAGACACCACGTCTTCAACACCAACCGAGCCTCTAATTAACACAAACCAAAGAGACAATATGGCCACAGCTGCTGTCGCTGAAGAGCAACCCCTTTGCATCACATACCCAGTACTGAATGCACCCTTGGAATTGCAAACAGGTATGATTCATATGTTACAAAAATTCCAAGGTTAGGAGAATAAAGACCCCATCATCATCTAAAGGAGTTTTATGTGGTTTGTTCAAGTATGAGACTACAAGATATAACTGACGAGCAAATAAGGTTAGAAGCTTTTCCTTTTACTTTGATTGAATCCGCTAAGAATTGACTATACTATTTGCCTCCAGGTTTAATAACCACTTGGGCACAAATTAGAGACTTATTCTTAGAAAGGTTTTTTCTAGCAACTAAAGCATCATTTATAAGAAAGGAAATAAGTGTAATCAAACAAAGAAAAAATGAAACTCTACATGAATATTGGGAACAATATAAGAAATTAATTACAAGTTGTCCAAAACATGGAATCACTCCAAAACAGCTTAACCTTCACTTCTACGAAGGAATTTTGTCATTAGAATGAATAATAGATGATGCTAGTAGAGGAACTATTGAGAAAATGGAATCTGAAGAATGTAAAACTTTAATCTCCAAATTAGCTGACAACTCTAGACAGTATGGTTGAGATGAGGACATTCCTAGAAATGCCAATGAGGTAAGTATTGTATCTTTAGATTCTAAAATCTCACAACTAACAGCTATAATTCAACAATTGGCTGCAGAGAATAATGCACGAACTTGTGGTATTTGCAAACAAGCCGACCATCCCATAGATATGTATCCTATCCTTTAGGGAGGAGAGCAACAAGTAAATGCTATTGGAGGGTTCAATGAACAACAAAGGAAGTATGACCCATTTTCAAGTACCTACAATCTGGAGTGGAGAGATCATCCAAACCTTAGTTATGGGAATAGACAGCAGAACTACCATCTAAAAACCAACTATCAAGCTGCAAAATCAAATATGTCTCTAGAAGACATTGTTCAAGCCCTTGCTAATAGCACTCTTGCTTTTCAACATGAAACAAAATCGAGCATACAGAATTTGGAGAATCAAATGAGCCAACTTGCTACATCAGTGAGCAAGCTGGAATCTCAAGGGAAACTGTCCTCCCAAACCGTTCTAAATTTGAAATAGAATGCAAGTACAATTACGCTGCAAAGTGGGAAGGAGTTGGAATCTGCCAGCCCAAAGAGGCTTGCCTAAGGCAGTACGACAGACCTGAAGGCAGAAGCAGAAATAGAAATTCCAGCAGAGAATTAGCCTCATAAATCATAGGAATAACAACCCTCAATTCAGGTAATACGTCCTCCTTTTTCTGAAAGATTTGCTCAATCAAAAAGAGAAAAGGAAGAAAAAGAGATTTTGGAGATTTTTTGCAAAGTCCAGGTAAACATGCCCCTTCTTGAAACCATAATGCAAATATCCAGGTATGCGAAATTTCTAAAAGACCTTTGCACTAATAAAAGAAAATTATATGGGCACGAAAAGATTAAAGTGGGAGAGAATGTATCAGCTGTACTTCAAAGAAAGTTTCCATAAAAATGTAAAGATAAAGGCATATTTGCAATATCATGTAAAGTCAAGAAGACAATGTGTGATTTAGGAGCTTCCATAAATGTTAAGCCTCTGTCAATTTATTTGTCTTTGGATGCAGGTCCTTTGAAACAAATAGGAATCACACTCCAACTCACCGATAGATTAATATGAAGGAAGTTTTGGTCCAAGTGGAGAAATTAATTTTTTCAGTAAACTTCTTTATCTTAGATATGGAAGAGGACAGTTCATCCAACTCTACAAATTTATTGCTAGGAAAACCATTCCTTAGCACAGCTAGAATGAAGATCGATGTACATAAAGGCACACTCACAATGGAGTTTGATGGAGAAGAGGTAAAATTTAATGTCTACGATGTAATGAAGTATTCTGATGATAATTTTTTTCTTTTCAGCATAGACATTGTTAATCCTCTTGCTCAAGAAGCATTTGGATTAAGCAAGGAAGATAAGTTGGAGGTAGTTTTAACTGAAAACTTGACAATGGACTGTCTTGACAATAGCACATCGCAATTCAATGAAGAAATCATAGAAATAGTCCATTCATTGGACATTTTGAGCCTCAAGGCACTAAAACTTGAGTTAAAAATGCTTTCAGTTCATTTGAAATATGCATTTTTGAGAAGTAATAACACACTTCCAATCATAATCATCTCCAAGTTGAATCCTTTAAAAGCAATGAAGTTGATTTGGGCGCTAAATGAATACGAAGATGGAAGTGGATGAACCTTAACATGCCACTAAAGTCTAGCCTAGGACAATAAACAAGGGCGTTGCTTGGAAGACAACCCAGGATTACAGGCTTGCCTAAGCCTGTAGAGTCACAAGTAAGTTTCTTTTAATTTTTCCATTTTAATTAATCTATCTATTATTTTTTGGAGCAGATTGGACCTTCTGGGCAATTCAGGACTTTAGAGAAACTTTTTGGAGGTAAGTTGTTATTTCTAAATTGCTCCGAAAGGAAGGTAAGCTCTATTCTACTTGATCTTATTTTTCAATTCATAAAATAATAAATAAAAGTATATATATATATATATATATATTAAAACCTAATTTCTTTCTCTCTCCTTATTTTTCTTCTTCCTCTCCTACTCTTTTCAATCTGCAGGATGGTAAAGACTGTCCACATCGCTACCGATGCCACTGCTCCTGAGACTGCCGAAGCCGCCACTCCGACTGAAAGGTGCCACTCATCGCATTGCCGCTGGACCGCGCTGAAGACACCAATAGTCACGGCGATCGGATCTCACATGCATCAAAACCCACGACCACAGCTTCCTCGCCGGTCGCACATCCTTCTGCACCCTCCCTACGGATCGCTGAGCCCATCGCACGTCCTTCCGCGCCTTTGCCCCCACCGCCAGTCTCCTCGCCGACCACAAACACATGACAAATGCGTTCGCAGGTGAAAGAACATGCACCTCAGTGATGCCAAATTGGACGTCATTCTCTCTCACTTCGGGTCACCCATACTCCAACCACCACCAGCTTAAGTTCTATGCGATTTACTCCTCAAGAAAGTTCTCTTAGGCTTACTTTTATTTGGTGAACTTTCCTCGTTTGATTGAATTTTTTCCACTTTGAGGATAATGTGAGGAGTAAGTGTGAGGGTAGATATGGTTGGAATAGAAATAGAAGTGTTTTTGTGATTGATGAGATTGATTGGTTTTGGATATATTTTTGCTGGGTTCTAAAAATTTTTTTTTGGAAATTTTTAATTCTTTTCTGCGTTTTTGATGTTTGAGCTGGAGGCTTACCCAAGCCTATAAACACTTGATATGTTTTTATGATTCTCAACAGTTTCTCAGCACTTGCACTTACTAAATTGTTTCTCAGATTTAATTTTTTATTATTTCCAGTATTAGCATCATTTTATTCAAAAAATAAAAATAAAAAAAAATGATTTTTTACAACTCCTTACTTGTCATGAGAACTTGATATATCCTTTATTATAGAATTCAAGTTTTTATACCATTTGTATGCAGGCTTAAATAGAAAAAATTCATCATTGTACATTTTGTTAGTTTTATTTTTAAGACTTATTTTAAAAACTTATGAAGTATGATCTTTATTTTTAAAAAAAATGATAATGAATGCATGTTATTTTAAATGAGTTGCTGCCCTTTGTTGAGAATGATTTAAAAGACATTATCTAGACTATGTGTTTATGTGAAAATTAAGGGGTGTCATCAAAGCTAAAAAAAAAGAAATAGAAAAAGAAAAAGTAAAAATAAAAGCACTCCTATGACCCACTCCTCTGGTTGCTTGATTAATTGATTACCAACCCGATGGTCTAAGTAGTGTGGTACTTGGTGACCCTTTAAGGTGATTTCATATGGAAAAATCAATGTTTGGGAGAGTATCACCCCTTTATAGGCCGTTTAAACACTCGCCCCATACCTTAAAATCTAGTGACCATGAGTGGAGTTAGTAGCCACCTGAGCTGAATAACCTGGGGCAAGTGATTCAGTAACCATTTGTTTCATATTCACTTTATCGGTTTCAGGTAAAATATAGTAGGAAGTGTAAGAAAATAATAAACACCCAAGTCTTTAAATTTTTTATGATCTAATCAAAAGTTCCTAAGAGTTTATTCTTTCAAAATGGCATTTTAATATTATATGGCATTCTAATATTTGATGTGCTTGAAATTGAATTGAGGACCAACTTTATGTCTTGAGAAACACGCTTTAAACATGAAACTTGTTGAAGTGAACTTTGGTGAAATTAAGCTATTTCTGCTATCATCCTATTGCATGACAATTTGGTTCTTTGTTTTGGACAAATTAAATTTCAGAATGGTTGAGGACAGGGCTGTGTTTTATTATTAGAGTTGAATTTTTATGCTCAAGGACAAACAAAAGTGTAAGTGTGGTGGAATCTGATGAATTGCAAAACTCACCAGATTTTTCTTATTAAATTCTATAATTTTGCTATGATTTTGATATAAATAATTAATTTTTACTTGGAATTTGATTTTGGACAGGTTTTTGAACGGAAGATAAGAAAAAGAATGAAAAGAGACTGAATTGGAAGATTTTAGGATTGGGAGGTTATAGCCTTGGGCAAGCCTGTAGCCCAAGATGATGGACAGCTCTAGATTTTAAATATAATTGCCACCTCAGCTCAATTTTGCCACCTAATTAAGGATAAAATCATTTTCAAGTTGGATCAAACACAATCAGATTAGGATAGAGATAAGATAGGAGTAGTACAGTTTATTTTAAATTATTAAATTTTATCTTTTTTGCCTATATAAAAGCTCCTAGAATTAAACCTAGGCATGATATATTTTCTCCTCTCTCCCTCCTCCTCTCTTGGTACTGCCCCCCCCCCCCTCTTCTTCTCCATCTTCTTCTTCTTTTCCTTAGCTTTTGCAATTTTATTATGACCCTTAGTACAATTGACTAATTAAATCTAAATGCATGTTGGGGTTTTTAGTTAACTATGAATTAATTTAAGTGTGAAGCAGATTAATTTAATCATAAGAAAGAATTGGTGGGATTCGCGTGTTTGACCACTATAACCGAACAATAAATAATAAAATGAATTATTTTTCTAAATCGATAATCAATTTCAAAACACTTCAATTTGATTATCTTTAATTATTTATTTCTCAAATTTAATTGTATTGTTTATTTTTTTTTTAAGTATTTTTGGCTTGCCCAAGACAAAAAAACCAATTTCATAAAAAACTCTCTTCTTTTCACTTTCTTTATTAAACTACTCTTCTATTTCAATTAGTCATCTAAATTAAACAGAGTTAAGATCTCTATGGGATCGATACTCACTTACCCTATCTATAAGTTCTTAATAAATCAAGAAAAAGGAAGTAAATTTTAATTGATGAATTCGATACCCGTCAAGTAAAGGTAGAGAGAAGACGTTTTGATAAAAACATTTCTAGAGCCGCACAGTCATAATTGAGGTTTTGGGATTTACCAGGTAAAAGGACACTTGATGACCGCTGGGTCTCTGATACCCGGGCCGCAGTCAAGTCCACGTAGGAAAATCAGGCTGTAACCCCATCAAAACCCAATACACAAGTCTGTCCTCTAGTACGCAGCCCAGACCACTCTCAAGTAGGCCAGGCAGAATAGGGCTCAGATGTCCTCTAACACGCAGCTTAGGCTACGCCCGGGCAGGCCGTGCATAATAGAGTTCGGACCCAACGGAGAAAGATCCAGCTCACCTGACTTGATGGGTCAGTGGGGGAACATATCCTTCCACATCCGGGATTAGGTTAGCACATGTACCGGAAGGAATTAAAAAGCCGCTTGATGATGGAAAAAAGGACAATACGTGCATACATACGACTTTATATAATAACGACATGTGGTACTGTAATAGGATAGCGGTTACACATCACTAGAGGACAAAAAGAAAAAAGAATAAAGGAAGAGGGTATGAACCATTCAGACTAAATTCACACACACATACCCTAACTCTATCCTCTTTCAGATCTTAGATAATCAAGTATGTCATATTTTCATTTGCCAGCTGTATAGGTGCTCTTATATCCATTTGAAAGTTTTTACATATAACAACAATTTTGATGTGATTTGAATTTTATGTATTATATTTTTAAAATTATTCATAAAGTTACTAAATTTTTACAAATCAAATAAATACAATATAAATATTTAATGAGATTATTAAAATTTAAGCACATATAGTTAATAAGAATATATATTTTTATTCTGATAAATTAATTGATAAAATCTAGGATGAATAGTTTAAAGGAAATCCAATTTGGTATGGAATTTTAGATAAAATTGGTTGAAGGTGGGTCGATGTTCTGTG
Organism: Manihot esculenta; assembly: GCF_001659605.2. Classification (NCBI taxonomy): domain Eukaryota; kingdom Viridiplantae; phylum Streptophyta; class Magnoliopsida; order Malpighiales; family Euphorbiaceae; genus Manihot; species Manihot esculenta. The sequence continues at coordinate 22,017,715 of NC_035170.2, forward strand.
TCTTCTATTAATTATTTGCTTTTGAGGATAGAGTTGTGTGCTGTTGAGGGACCACTTGTGTGCTGTTGAAGGACCACTTCACACAGAAAAGAAGGAACAAATTATTGCTCTATTTCTTTTCTTTTATGTTTCTTTTTTTTTTTCTCCTCAATTTATTTTTCTTTATGTTTCCTTTTTGTTCATCGCAGAGCTGTGTTAAGAAAAAGGAAGAATACTAAAAAAGAAATTATTGCATGACAAAATGTCTCACTATAGAAAATTTAATATGAATTTCCAGTCTTAACCCACTACTTAATACTTCAACTTAGCATGAGTGCATTTATAATTTACTTTTTTAATTTAATATAAACTCTAAAATTATAAATCTCATCGTGTAAAAAACAATTAGGGAGAAAACGGATATAAACAATTTAAATCTCAAGATAAATATACTATATGGCTACCCGTAATATAAGATAAATCGATATATTAATTTATTTCAAAATTCATGATAAAATTTAATTAAAAAAGGATAATTTTATAATTATTAATAATTTGATTAAATTCAAATCAATCATTTTCAAAATATCTAATTGCATCCATAACACCCTTAGCATTTATCTCAATATTCATATTACTGTCCGATCTTTCTTAATTATCTCAATGTCTCTTGTAGTATCAAAACCTCAAATTAATTAAGCAAAAATAATTCATTCGAAAAAATCAGTCAATTCATGAGAAAACTTTCCTATACTATCTATGATTAATATCCACAAATAAAATTATATTTTCTCACCCATAGAGGTTAGCATTCACATTACACTTTCTTTTATTAAATTAATTTTACATCAAATAGTCAATAAAACGATATCAATTTTAGTCATATATTATTCAAGTTTCATCTTCTATTAATTTACTGTTTTAAAATCTAATTGTTTCAAATTATATATATATTTTTTAAATTATGTGTTGATTCGAATTATTTATTGAATAAGTAATGGAAAATTTTTAAAATTAAATTTTGAATTAATTTATATCTTATGGATAATTTTAGATAAATAATTTTTATTCATTAATTTATAAATAATTATAGATTGATTTAAGTGAATTAATTTCAATTCATGATATAAGAATTAGTGAGTTAATTTTATATAGAGATAAGCTGATATTTTTGTCAACTTCAAACTTTAATTATTTCAAATTTCGTTCTATTGCCCTGTTGGAACATATTAAAGATATGTTTCACATTGTTATTAAATTTGCTGTTAGAACAATATTTTTTAAAATATATTAATTATAAAGTTTTAAAAAAATTAAAAATAAATTTAACGTATTTTAATTATAAAAATATTAAAATAACAAAATAGACTTTTACAAATTATTTCTTTAAAATACTTTTTGTACCATGCACATTTTGCTCAGGATCTCATTATCACATAAGCACTTAAATCAACAGTAAAGACTTATATAACACAAAAGTTTTCAGACTAAAATTAATCAACACTAAAGACTTATATTTATATGAAAGTTGAAATTTAATTTAAATTTATTCATGATTCATTTTAGAAAAAGAAAATTCAAATAAATCTTACGAAACAATGGAAAATTTCAATTTTTCAAAGGAAAAAATTTTAAGTTAAACAAAATTAAATTGTTTCATTTCTAAAAAAATAATTATTAGAATTTTCGTCAAATTTTTTATTTCAAATGATGGATTAAATTTTAATTTGTTTTTTTAATTGCTGATATCAGGTCCTATCATTATCATCAATTCTGTCTTCTTCCTATATAATTGATGTAGTGGATATGAGTTTCTCACATAACTGGTTCTTGAGGCTTTTTTGCTATATTTCATGGAATCATCTTCCATTTCTTCAAGAGAGAGTGATGTTCCAGTTTCAGCATCTCCTTCTCATGCAAAATATAAGGAGATCATCTCAAGCCTTCCTCGAATTGAAAATGGGTGGGGAATATCTCAGTATCTCCATCAATACCAAGGCTTTTGGATCAACACAAATTTGCTTGAAGGGATCATCTATGCTCAACACTACTTAAAAGCTCAACCTACTGATATTTTCATTTGCAGCCATCCAAAAGCTGGAACCATTTGGCTTAAAGCCCTCTCATTTGCCATTTTTACAAGAAAACTTTACAGCAATGCCTCTACAAATCCTTTGTTTTCCGAGTCTCCACATGATGTTATGCCCTTCATTGATGTGTTAGCTTTTACTGATATTATTTCTAGAGACCCCAAACTTCCATTTTTGTCCACTCACATCCCTTACCCTTCATTGCCCAAGTCCATTGTTGAGTGCAAGTGCAAAATTATTTACATCTGCAGGGATCCCAAGGATTTGTTTACTTCGTTTTGGCACTTTTCTGGGAAGCTGAGAGCTGCAAGCACAAAGACCTTGCCATTGGAGGAGGCGTTTCGGGATTTTTGTGAAGGACACTATCCTTATGGGCCTTATTGGGATCATGTTTTGGGGTACTGGAAAGCGAGCCTTCAATTTCCTGAGAGAATTCTCTTTATCAAATATGAAGATCTGCAGAATGACACGTTCTCCTATGTCAAGAGAATGGCAGAGTTTATGGGTTGCCCTTTCTCCATTGAGGAAGAAAGTCAAGGATTTGTGCAAAAAGTTGTCGACTTCTGTAGCTTTGAGAGGCTTAGCAATTTGGAGGTGAATAAGAGTAAAAATCCCAGCTCTTCATCAGGATTTTTGAAAATAGAAAAGAAAGCATGTTTTAGAAAAGGTAAGCTTGGTGATTGGGAGAACTATTTGACGGCTGAAATGGCAGCTGAAATTGACCAAATTACTGAGCAGAAGTTCAGTAGTTCCGGCTTGTTTTTATGATCTCCATAGAACATCTCTGTCTTTGTGTCATGATTTTAATCTTGTGGTGTTGCTCTCCCATGCATGCTCCTATAGTTTAAGATATGATTTGTGATTATCATCTCTAGTTTTCAATAAAATTCAAGTATTGAATGTTGATTTCTCTTCTGTGATGGACCTAAGCATTTTTTAATGACCTGAATGAAGGCTTGTAAGTTCCTTCAGTACCTCCATCTGGCAGATTGTTAAGTGGCAACTCTGATAATGCTTCATCGTTGGATGACACCAGAAATCGTCTATCAGCGCACATATCATAGACAAAGAAAGAATCAATGGGCATGTGATGACTCAGCTTTTGTTATAATCTACGGTCTTCTTTTTGTAGTTTTAGCTTTATCTTATCCTGCTGCGTACATGCTGCCGTTTTGGATAGGACAAGTTCTTTCCCACGAAGAAAGGAATTAAAATTCCTGATTTGCTGTGAAAGCAAAATTTATTAAGTACTTCTAAAATTTAAATTATCTCCGGGGGTGTTTGATTTAGTTATAAAAAGTAACTTATAAGCGCTAATTACTTATAAATTATTTAAAGTTTATAAGAATTTAAAATTTTAAGTAATCATATATTTAATTAAAATGTTTACAAGTGATTAGTAAACCGTTGATATGTATTTAAACCCATTTTTCATGTTGTTATTTACGTTAATTTACATATTTTCTATCTAATTTTGTGGTTTTGATTTTATTTTGCCGAAAATGGTGTAAAAGGATAATTTGATAAAAATAACCTTAAAACTGCTCAAAAGAGAGTAAAAGAGAACAAGCCTGGTTTGCCTAAATCAAGTTGCAGCTGAAATGGGAGAGGAATGAGGAAAGCACAGACTTGTTGTTTGACCAACTTGTTTGCCCAAGCAAACTGGGCAAATAGACCCGCAGGACAGAAGCAAAGTGCAGACAGCACCCAAGACAGACTGTTTGACCAAGTTGTTTGCCCACACAACCCGGGCAAATAGAGTCTGTGACAACAGACAGCAAAATCGCGGAAAATTCAAATTTCAAAACTTCAAGAAGTCTTTTCCTCCCCAAACACGTGAATACAGCTCAACAAATCTTCAAGGCACCTCAGCACTCTATCCCACATATTTAGGAAGCCAAATCTCATGAAGATTCCATTGCCTTCCAAGAATCCAATCCCAAATAGAAAAAGAATTCCAACAAATCAAGAAACTAATGGCTGCACATATTCAGCTATAAAAGGACAACAAACCAACAAACAAAAGATCCCTCCATCATCATTGCAGATCACTCTAGCAGCTGCGCGCCTCCTGTCGCAGCACCGCCAGCCCTTCTCCATCTTCTTCTTGTTTTCTTTCTTTTATTTTTGTTAATTTCAGCCATGAGTGGCTGAAACCCTTTTTCTAGTTGAAGATTAGGTGAAACTTCAAGTTGTCTGTGAATTGTGAGATCTGAACCTATTATGTTCTTCTTTTATTTATCAATATTTATGCAATTTCATGCTTAATTCCATTGTTGCTTTGTTATTTAGATCAATAGGGCCCATTGATTCTTGATTGCAAAGTAATAATTTGTTAGTTTGGATAGTTTTAAGTCCGTAATTGCTTGAATTATTCAAACACAAGAACACTTGGTGTAAAAACCAAGGAGATTGCATAATCTAGCAAGATCACCATACGTTTGGGTAGCTAGAATTGGGTCTCTCTATCTTTTAATGCAATTGACAGTTGTAAGATGCTAAAAGCCCCAAGGACATTTCTTAGTTAATCTATGATTAAGAAGGGATATGGTGGTGAGAAGTGTCTTTCACCCATAACTAATTTATTGAGTCAAATAAAAGAACTTACGAGTCAATGATCAATCCCAACAATTGAAGTGGATCCAATTCTTCAACTAAAACTTTTCTCATTATTGAATTTCCTTTACTTTATTACTTGCTTTGCTTTGCTATTTTTAATTCTAGTTTAGTTCATCAATTTCAAAATCCTCCTTTTATTTTATTTTCAGTTTAATTACTTGGTCTTGATAAGAAAAATAGATAAGTATTAATTCCCTATGGATTCGATTCTTTTACCACTATCTATAGTTGTAAAATTGTGGATAACCAAAAAGGTTATTTTTGACCGGCTCCGACAACCGCACAGTCATGTTTGTTAATAATTAATTTATAAATACATTTATTATTAAAATTATTAAAAAGATATTAAATAAGATATATGATGAAATTTTAAAATTAAATGAGAACAATATGCTAATTTATTTGGTCAAATCAGTTTATAAGTTTAGTGTCTATAAGCACTAAAAATGAAAAGTTGTTTTTTATGCGGAACCCCAGCCTATTATGGACTGAAACGATATATACTCTAGTAAAAAAAAATTTAGTTCAGAAAACAATCCCCAATCTAAAGCACTCTTAATTAACATGTAATTAAGAACACTTATAACTTATTGATTTTAAGATCAGCAAGAATAAGAACCATACAAGTTAGTATCAAACCTTATTCATGATGCAATGTTAAGAATTAAGATCTTTTTTAAGCTCTCAAAGAAAAATCGCGTAAAACAATCGTATTGCGAATAATTAATAATTTGTTCACAATGTGAAAAAAAAGATGTTTTATATACTCTAGGGTAGCCTAGTCCAATTAGGAAAAGAAAATAAGTAAAAACCTAAATAAATACCCATAATTTTTGCTACTACCCACTACTATAAATAGACCTATGATATATACCACTACCCACTACTGGTTAACTACTCACTACTAGTTAACTACTTACTACTGGTTAACTACCCACTACTGACTTAGTGATGAGAAATCTGTTAATGCAAATACAAAATTTGAATCGTCAATAAGAACACATTCGGCCTAATTGACTTGGAATGATCAGTTATTCTTTATCTTCAAAATGAACTTACAACACTTCAACATATCCCTTCATGAATTTTTGAAGTGCTTCTTTTAATTTTTTGGATCTCAACCTTGTAATTAGTCTTTGAGGCAATGCTAGCTCATTATTAATGAATTTTTGAGGCAATGTTAACATATGGAAAACATTCTTCCCAAGTTTTCAAGTTTCTACACATAATAACACGAAGCATAGTTCCTAAAGTCCTATTAACAATTTCAGCCTGGCCATCTGTTTGTGGATGATAAGTAGTAGAGAATAAAAGTTTAGTATTCAATTTTCCACACAAAACACGCCAGAAATGGCTAAGGAACTTAGAATATCTATCAGAAACAATAGTCCTAAGTATACCATGTGATTGTGCGGTTGTCGAGGCCGGTCAAAAATAACTTTTTTGGTTATCCACAATTTTACAACTGTATACAATGGTAAAAGGATCTAATTCACAGAGAATTAATACTTACCTATTTTTCTATTAATGACCAAGTAAAGTAATTGAAAATAAAAATAAAAAGAGGGGTTTTGAGGTTTGATGAACTAAACTAGAATTAAAAGTAATAAAGCAAGCGAATAATAAAGTAAACGAAATTCAATAATGAGAAAAGTCTAGTTGAAGCATTGGATCCATTCCAATTGTTAGGATTGATCATTGACACTTAGGTTCTTGTATTTGACTAAATAAATTAGTTATGGGGGTGGAAGACACTTCTCACCACCATATCCCTCTTTAAGCATAAATTAACTAGGAAACATTCTATAATTAATCACTAATCAACAAGTTGCCAAGGAACGTCCTTGGGGTTTTAGATTCATACAAATGTTTATTGTATTAAGAAATAGAGAGACCTAATTCTAACCAGTCAAACGTATGGTAATCTTGAGCTAGATTATGCAATCTCCTTAGTTTTTACACCAAGAGTTACTTGTGTTTGAATAATTCAAGCAATTACGGACTTAAACTACCCAAACTAACAAATTATCACTTTGCAATCAAGAATCTGTAATACCCGGCTAGACTCCGGTATCGGAATTCCTACCGTCCGGTGGAATCTCGGATGTCGGAGGCCTCTAGTAGGGTAGAATCATGTTTTCATAAGATGTTTTAAGCTATTTCATGGTTTTAATAAAAATGGAAATGAGTTTTTGCATGAAAACAACCTTGGAGGAAAACTCAGGTTCGGCCGCCGAACCTCAAGTTCGGCTGCTGAACATGCATGCCTTCGGAAGCGCCTTTAGGCCCCCGAAAGCATAAGTGAGGAAGTCCAGGTTCGGCCGCCGAACCTCAAGTTCGGCCGCCGAACATGGCATGCATGCGGAGGCACATTCGGCCCTCGAACGTGGCCTGGCCAGCCACTATAAAAGGGTCCCTTAGCTGAAAACGGGCGAGCTTTTCCCCATTTTCGGCCAAGGTGAGCTTTCCGCCGCCCCTCACCGATCTTTGATGTTTTTCCTCTAGATCCTTCAAGTTTTTCACTTGTTTTAACTTCGTTTTGAAGATTTGAGCTTTTGAGCAAAGTTTTGGAGCTTTGAGGTCCAAGAACTCAAATCTCTCCCAACTCCAAGTTTGGTCGCCTCTACTCTCGATCTTCAAGAGGTAAGAGTCGATCTCTAGCTTATTTTATGTTTTAAGTAAGTTTTATGAAGTTCATGGGGATAGAATGCATGTTTAGGTCATGGTTAGGTTTATGGGTTTTATTTGTATTTTTGAACAATGTGAGTTGCTTGTGTGTTGTAGTTGGGGTTTTTGATGGTTTGATGCCCCTAGGAACTTGTATGTTTGCTTGTGTATGGTTGGGAATGTTGTAGAATAGGTTTATGCATGTTTGGATGAGATTGGAGGCAAATGTGCTTCAAGGAGCCAAGTTTCTGCCCTTTGGCAGAAACCAGGTTCGGCAGCCGAAGGAACTTTCGGCCGCCGAACATGGCTGGGGAGGCAGGCCTTTCGGCTGCCGAAGTTGCCCCCGAAAAGAGACTTTCGTCTCTGTCTGGGACTTTCGGCCGCCGAAGGTGCCGCCGAACCTGCCTGACTTTCGGCTCTGGAGGGACTTTCGGCCGCCGAACCTGCCGCCAAAAGTGCCCTGTTCAGCCATTTCTTGCATGTTTCTCTATGATTATTTCATGATGTTTTAGGGGGTTTTTGGGAAATAGTTTAGAGTTATGTTCATGTTTGTTTGGTCCCTCATTTGAGTCCACCTGTGTAGGTTCGGACCCAAGGAACCGAGGACCCCAGCAGTGAGTCTGTTGCCCCAGTGTCTGGTCAGAGCTATCCAGAGGTGAGTGGAATAACTTATTATATTTTAAAGCAAAGAATGAACTTTTCAGTATGTTTCACGCATCATGAATGCCATGTGATGAATTAGGTTGCTTGCATTAGAATTCACGAATATGTTGCATTGCATATTTTTATGTATGTTGTTGATCATGTATGGGATTAAACAGGTTTTCAGGTTGTATGTCAGGCTTGCTACGGGTCTCGGCGGCCTTAAGCCGACCCGGATCCTAGTGCCGGTAGCGGTCCGATTTTCGGGTCGTTACAGAATCAATGGGCCCTATTGATCTAAACAATAAAGTAACAATAGAATTGAGCATAAAATTGCATAAATATTGATAAATAAAAGATGAATATGATAGGTTCAGATCTCCCAATCCATTAACAAACTGAAATTTCTTATAATCTTCAACTAGAAAATAAGGTTTCAGCCACTCATGGCTGAAACTAACATCAAAAACAAAGAAGGAAAGCAAGAAGAAGAAAATAGGCCGACTAGGCGACTGCTGGTGGTGCGACGAGCTGCTGAAGGTGATGATCTTAGAAAAAGAAAGTCTGCTTGGCTGCTGGACGACTGTCTCTTTTATAGCTGAATGTGGAGCCCTAGGTTAACCTTGATTTGATGGAATTCTTTTCCAATTTTGATTTTAATTCCTTTTGCAATTAAGTTTCCTTGTATTTTGGACTCCTTGGTGGGCCAAAATTCCGTTGCTGAGGTGTCTAGTGTGCTGCTGAGGTGTCTTTGAAGTGTTTGAGGTAGGTTAGACTTCTGAAATTTTAAAATTATGGGTTTCTTGCATTTCTGCTGTTTTCTGCTGTAAAACTCTGTTTGGGCAAACAGCCGGTCAAACAATCAGTTCCGTGCTGTCTGTTTCTCTGTCTCTGCCTTGCAGGAATTGTTTGGGCAAACAGCTGGTCAAATCACAAGTCTGCACTACTCTTTATCCTTCTCTGTTTTCTGCTCTAACTTGGTTTGGGCCGCTTGTTTGGGCAAACTGATCTCGGCACACCCAACTTGATTTCTTGAATTTCTCTTTCATTCTCTTTGAATAGCTTTCTTGGCCTTCTTTGGGGGTGGTTTGGCCAAACAATATCGGTCAAACCCTCTTTTGGGTAGTTTTAGTCCATATTTTACCAAATTACCATTTTACACCATTTTCTGCAAAATAAAATTACAACCATAAAATTAAATATAAAATGTGTCATTCAACATCAATAATAACATAAAAAAATGGGCTAAATTTTGGTTTGATCACCATGCAAACGAACTACTTATCTAAAAAATAAATCAACTATGTTTGTTGCATCATTAGTTTTATGACATGGAATAAAATGTGTCATCTTATTAAAGCAATCTATAACAACAAATACATAATCTCTACCTTTTTTGTCCTAGGTAAACCTATCAAAGAATCCATAGATATATTAGTCCAAAGTTCAATAGGTACAGACAAAGGAGTATACAACCCATGTGGCAATGACTTAGATTTAGCATGTTTACATGTAAAGATTGAGCACAAATTTTCTCTACATATTTTCGCATATTAGGCTAGTAAAAGTGCTCTTTCAACATGTCTAAAGTCTTTTGCATACCAAAATGTCCCATTAACCCTCCTAAATGTGATTCTCTAACAAACAACCCACACACCGAACAATCAGGTATGCCTATTTATTTCCCCCTAAAAAGGAACCCATCATGCAAATAAAACTTGTGAAATGCCCCATGTTCATATGCCTTAAATACATCAAAAAAATCAGTATCATTCTCATACATATCTTTCAAATGCTTAAACCCTAATAACTTAGAACTAAACATAGAAATCAATGCATAACATCTAGATAATGCATCAGCAACCATATTCTCCTTACCTTGCTTGTATTTAATCACATAAGAAAATATTTCAAGATACTCAACCCACTTACCATGCCGCTTATTCAACTTACCTTGTCCCTCAAAGTGTTTGAGAGACTAATGGTCAGTATGAATCACGAACTCATTAGGCAGCAAGTAGTATTTTCAAACTTCAAGAGCCCTAATCAGTGCGTAGAACTCTTTGTCACAGGTGGAATAGTTTAAATGCGCGCTACCTTGTTTCTCACTAAAATATACCATGGGTCGAACTTTCTGCATAAGAACAGCACCAATACCAATGCTAGAAGCATCACATTCAATTTCAAAGGTTTTAGAAAAATCAAGTAACCTTAAAATAGGAGCAATAGTAAGTTTTTTTTTTTTAATGTGTTAAATGTAAGTTATTGTTCTTTACTATATTTAAATCTAACAGCCTTTATAATGATATCATTTAGAGGTACAAAAATAGTGCTGAAATCTTTAATAAACCTCCTATAAAAGCTTGCTAATCCATGAAAGGATCTCACCTCACTAGTATTCTTAGGTGTAGGCCATTCTTTGATAACCTTAACCTTTTCAGTATCTACCTCAACTCCACGTGATCTAACAACAAATCCTAGGAATATGACACTATCAGTATAAAATATACATTTCTTAATATCAGCATACAATTCATGTTCACGCAACTTGTGTGGAACAAGTTCAACATGCCTAATATGATCATCCAAGTTTCGACTATAACTTAATATATCATCAAAATACACAACCACAAATGTACCGAGATAATCACACAAAATATGGTTCATTAATCTTATAAATATGCTAGGTACATTAGTTAAGCCAAAAGACATCACTAACCATTCATATAAACCATATTTAGTCTTAAAGACAGTTTTTCACTTATCACCTAACTTCATCCTAATTTGATGATAACCACTTTTTAAATTAATTTTGATAAAGAAAATAACACCACATAATTCTTCAAGTATATCATCTAATCTAGAAATAGAATGGCGATACTTTACAGTGATTTTATTGATCGAACGACAATCAACACACATATGCATTGTTCTATCTTTCTTTGAAACTATCAAAACAAGTATTGCGAATGGACTAAGGCTCTCCCTGATATGTCCCTTAGCCAGCAACTCATCAACTTGTCTTTGTAAATCCTTCGTCTCCTCAAGATTACTCCAGTAAGCTGGACGATTTGGAATATGAGCTCTAGGAACAAAATCAATCTGATGTTCTATTCCCCAAATGGGCGGGAATTCAGATGGAACCTCCTTAGAAAATACATCCGCAAAATCCTGCAATAACTTAGAAAAAGAACTGGGCAATTTATTAGTAGGGTTAGTCTCAATCATAAAATTGGAATTAAAACGCAACATAATTAAAACTCTCTTCCTTAAGTATGCTTTTTTCAACTCTCTCTTTATAATAAAAGGAAGACTTGCTGAAATTTTTTACTCTTCTCACTCAGCTCTCTTTTTACCTCCACACTCACTAACGTTTTCTCTCATGCACATCTCTCATTTTTACTCTTACCTGTCTCTCATTTTTACTCTTACCTGTGCAATTACTCTCCTTTGAGCCATTGGAAACCTTCTTTTTACTACTGGTCTCTTTTTCCTGATTCTTTTTATTTGTCTCACCTCCCTTACCCAATTTAGGAGATTATTATAATTTTACTTTATCTGCATATACATCTTTAGAAAATAATGGTACAAGTATATGTTTTACATCAAGAAAAGTAAAAGAAAACATATTACTACACCCATCATGAATTACATGCCTATCAAATTGACATGGTCTACCTAATAAAACATATCCAGTCTGCATGGATACAATATCATAAGTAATCTCATCTACATACTTACCAATAGAAAATGGCACTTTACATTGCTTGGTTATCTTTGCCTCACCACTGTCATTCAACCACTAAAGTATGTAAGAATTAGGGTGTTTAATAGTTTTTAGTCCTAATTTATCAACTAAAATAGTACTAGCATAATTAACTTGATTATCCAAATCTATTATCATGCAACAGACTTTACCACCTATCAAATAACTAGTGTGAAAAATGTTTTCACATAGTTCAAGTCCCTCTTCTTTAATAGAAATAGTTAAAGTACGCAATATCACTAAGGACTCTCCCTAAATAGGATACTCTTCTATCTCTACATCAGAATAATTTTCTAAATATGACATTTCATCAGAATCAGAATCAGTTTTAGAGACTATATCATCTCCCCTTACTATTATGGCACGTTTATTAACACACTCATTGGCATAATGCCCACGCCCTTGACATTTAAAGCACTGAATATCTCTAGTCCCATTATATTTAGAGGCTAGTTTATTTTTACCATGAAAGTTAGATGTTTCTTTGGAAGGTAACGCGTCTTTTTGAGTTGAAGTCTTATCAAACCTTTTAGGGTCAGCCTTGGTGTTCCATTTGAAACCCTATTTGTGGTTGGAGTTTTGAGCAGTCCTGTTACTCCCCCATCTACTTCGGCCTCTTTGTCTTTCTACCTTAATGGCAATATCCACCAAGTCTTCTAAATCAACATATGGTTGCAAATTAACCACATCAGCAATCTCCTTGTTTAGACTACCAAAGAAATGAGCCATAGTCTGGTCTTTCTCCTCCACTATGTTTGCTTTGATCAGGAGCAACTCCATCTCCTTATAATACTCATCAACTGATTTTGATCCCTGAATCAGTCTTTGCAACTGATGATTGCAACTGATGATGGAGATCTCTATGGTAATAAGTAGACACATATTTCTTTCTCATGATTCGCTTCATCTATTCCCAAGTAGCAATGGGTAACTCTCCATTCCTTGTCCTAGATTTCACAAGCTCATTCCAGCATATTAACGCATAATCTAAAAACTTAAGGGCAACAAGTTTTACTTTTTTATCATCAGAATAGCTTTGACAGTTAAAAACCATCTCCACTTTACGCTCCCACTCTAAATAGGCATCAACATCACCTTTTCCATTAAAGCTTGGAATCTTCATCTTTATAGAGTTCATATGATTATCTATATAGGGTACATAATCATGGAACTTTCTGACTCAGAAAGGGGCTGATTGTGCCTCATTTTTCTCTTTATAGGATGAATCGTGTGTATCATCATCCCTTGATTAGAATTGCCCTTTGAAGATATAAGGTTGTCATCAAGATTATCCATTCTCTAATTTGGCTTTTGAAAGCTATCTATGAAAGCTTTACATATAACTTTAAGATCAGGCATAAGGTTAGAAGTATTACCAGAATTATGCCTAGACATTGTACAAAAATTCACAATTCTCTCAACTCACGTGTTTAACTTTCAAGTACTCACTTGGTATCTCAAAATTGTACTTCAAAATATAAACTCAATAAGTCAAACTTGTATGATTCAAATAACAAGGAAAGCAAAGAAAGACCTAACAAGAAAAAGATAGGAAATAGCACTAGTTGCAAACTGACCAAAATGAACAAACGGATTGATTTAGCACACAAGTGTGAAATTTTATGTACTAAGTGTAATTAGATGTTCAACAATGTGCAATTGTCAAACTAAGTGTAAGGAACCAACAAACAGAAATACACCAAATTGATCAACTAAGAATCAAAATTGACGAGATGAATGTGCTTAACATGAAGTTTTCCCTAAGCATGCAATCCTAGGTTAATTAATGTTAATATTGTCCCAACAAAAACAATTCAAAGCAAGCAAACAAAATAAACACTTAAAACAGCAAGTATTAAGTACAATTGTTTTATGAAAATACTACCCAAATTGGCCCTAAACCTACTCTAAATATGTATTTTAAATTCCAAGTCCAAAAATATATTCAAAGTATATGAAATATGAATATATCAGTAAGTATCAATATTATAATGAAATTTCAACAATTGATCCAAAATTGCAGAATTTTTTTCTTCTTTTTGGTATTTTTTATACGGACATAAGTAAAATACTAGAAATACTATTCTAAGAGTATTAGAACAGCAGCATACAAATTAAGACGAAAATCACAAACCAAATCACTAAAGATAGTAATTCGGCCTAAACAAGAATTTAGAGTAAAATTCGATTTGAACAACAACTAAACAATGAATTTGACTCTAATAGGTATCCTAAACAGAAAGATCACAAAAAAATGGAAGAACATATACCAAATAACCAAAATGATATATTCAGCCAATAATGAATATAAAATTAAATATAAAGATGCAAAGGATAGGTAACAAATTATCACTAAACCTAACTTTGATACCAATCGATACGAAACCCCAACCTATTAGAGACTGAAACGACACATGCCCTAATAAAAAAAAAATTAGTTCAGAAAATAATTTCCGAATCTAAAACACCATTAATTAATATGTAATTAAGAACACTTATAACTGATTGATTTTAAGAGCAGCAAGAATAAAAATCATATAAGTTAGTATCAAACCTTATTTGTGATGCAATGTCAAGAATTAAGATCTCTTTTAATCTCTCAAAGAAGAATTATGTAAAACAATTATATTGAATAATTGATAATTTGTCTACAATGTGGAAAAAGAGATGCTTTATATATTCTAGAGCAGCTTAGCTCAATTAGGAAAAGAAAATAAGTAAAAACTTAATAAATACCGATAATCTTTACTACTACCCACTACTATATATAGACCTATGATCTACGCCACTACCCACTACTGGATAACTATCCATTACTGGATAGCTATCTACTACTGAATTAGTGATGAGGAATCTGTTAATGCGAATACAAAATTTGAATTATCAATAAAGACACATTCGGCCTAATTGACTTGGAATGGCCAAATTATTCTTCAACTTCAAAATGAACTTGCAAAGTTTCAACATATCTCTTCATGAATTCTTGAAGTGCTTCCTTCAATTTTTTAAATATCAACCTTGTAATTGATCCTAAAAGTAATACCAGTTCATCATTTTTGGTGTTGTTGGTTGTGTTTACATAAGTCTTCCTCCAGCTTATAATTTGCGCTTATAAACTCAAAAAATATTATAAATAAATATGTCATTGAATTCTTAGAGCTTATAAGCTAATTTTACCAATTTATAAGCTTAGACAAATACTGAGTAGTTGGTCATTTATCCATTGAAAAAAAAAATTGCTATATGAAGGAAAATTTTACCAAGCGCCACCAGGGTGTACAAATTCATTTGTCGACCAATGCCACGTTCTCCTCCACTCTGTACTCTACTAGCCACCTCATCACCATCACCGGATGAAAACAAGAAAACAAAGCAGCATTCTAGTGGAGAATAAACCCATAATATTTTTTTTTCTCAGTTTTTATGACTATAATTTAATGAATATAGAAATATGATAATTTTAACTCAGGACTTTCTTTTGCCTATTTCTTTGGCTCTTTTATTTTTTTATTCTCTATATAGTGACACTTGCTAGTAGGATCAAATTCAACTTTGATAGTCCCTTCTCTCTCTTTTTGTTTAAGAGAGAAAAAATTCTCTCCTTTCGTAGGTCATTTCTCAATCATGATTGTCGGCTTTCCCGGCTCCTATAAGCAAAGGAGGCTTTTTTTTTTTATAAGCAAGAGGTTTTTTATTAATTTTTGAAAATTGGAAAAAACTTAGTACGAGCATTTGCTAACTAAACCTGAAAAATAAAATCTCAAACACCCTTTCTAAGCACTAGCATGCTAGGTAAAAAAACTTGGAGGAAACCATACCATACATATAGAGAAAATCATAAAAAAGAATTTGTAATTTTACAGAACATAAACAGGGAGCACAACAATCAAGACCCAAGCAAAACAATTTATTTTGCTACTCAGTAGCACTTAAGAATAATCAACAGAAAATCCATAAGCATCAAATGATAGCTAAGCGAAAATATAGGAGCTATAGAAGCAAGAAGTTGAATGCCTTGACAAGGAAATAGGCCAAACCTAAAGCAATAGTCATCGGCTGCATCAAATAGCTTCACAAAACAGTACGAATGTAAAATCAACTAAATTATCAAAAGATATTTAATAACAGCTCTATCTTTCCAGATATGGGTTTTGTCCCTCTCCTCTCTGAGTGGGTTAATAAATGTATTTTATTGGTATTTTAGTTATCCTATAGGTTGAGGTTTCTTGAGAGGGGATTTTGAAGATCCTGCTGTTGTTAAGGTTTCTTTGAAGAGAGGGTTATGCTTTTAAGGGATGGTTATCTTCTCGGGCTGAAATCAGGCTTACATGCCTCACATTGGTGACCCTCAAGACTGTTGATGTCATGAGGCTCTGTGTATCACCCTCTCTTTTGCCGTCTCTAATTAAAGTGGGGTTTATTGGTTTGGTCATTGTTTTAGCAAGTTGTCTCTGCTTCTTCGACTTCACATGATTTTTTTCCTGGATCTTCTAGCATAACAGTCTTGCATTTTCTTTTCTCTTAAAAGAGATGCTTTTGGGCTTCAATTTATTTGTTTTATCAGTAGATTGAAGAATTTTCTTAATGGCATATTAAAAGAAAGTAGATGTGAGGCTTGTTTATACCAAACCACTATAGAAATTTTTGTATTTAATTTTTCTCTCCTTAAACTCTTTTATTTTTCACATTAAAAAAAAAATAATATATTAAACAATATGTTTAGAAATTAATTTAAAAGTGTCGACATTAATTTTGCTGCGACATTAATTTTGCTCCTATATGTACTAAAATATGTTAATAATATCAACAATCGCTGCTATTTGATGTATAAAAAAATATAATAATAAATAAAAATAATAAAAATTAATAAAAAATTGCATAAAAATTAATAAAAAATTGTAATAGTAATATTTGATTTAGTAATAATTATTTTTAGTAATAATCATAATTTTACTGTAAAATATTTATATCCACAATTTTATAACAATAACATGTAATAATTCTATTTTACTTTTATATTTTTAACAATAATTTATAGCATTAAAATAGGATTGTGGTATGTTATTGCTATTAAATTTTGGTCAAAATTATAATTGAGGCTAAAAAAATAATTATTAATAATTATAAATATTGATGTTAAAAATAACTTTTTATTAATATTTATAATTTTTATTTATTATTATATTTTTTATATATAAATAATAATAACTATTAATATTAGTGTATTGATTTGTATAATAACAAAATTAATATTGTTATAAATTTTTTTATTGTTAATTTTAATATTTATTGTAGTAATAATAAATACAACTACGACAGCTTCTGAGAATAGGACATGGCAAGTCTTGCCATACTTTATCCTCAGAAGCAAATAATTAAAAACAGACAAAGAACATAAATTATTTGATATTCACTTTTTGCTGCTTTTTGTGATAATTTATAAATCCATAAATCACAAGAATTAATCATTTTATTTTTTTTAAAGAAAAGACAACAATTGGAGGAATATAAATAATACTTTTTTCTCTATTTTCTTTTTTTTTAATGAATAATAATAATAATAATTCTTCATTTTTAATAATTATATCCTACTACTTGTGGAATGATTAATTGTTGTCAGTAACAAGATAGCACAGTTAATTAAATAAACATAGTTTAAGATATAATTATTTAAAAAAAAAAATCAAACTACAATTACTAAAACTAATAATTTTTTTTTTGCATTATTTATAATTAAAAAAGTGTTTTGTCTAGATGTTTCACATACTATAAACTTATTATTATATATGTATAAAACGTAAATTATTGGATAATTTCATTATTAATAATCAATAATCTAATAATAAATATTATATACAATTTAAAAGTTTTGAAATGAAAACTTACCTTTGTTTTTATATTTAAACAATCTTTTCATTGAATTAGTCTAAAAATATTATAAAAAAATTCATTTCATCTATTAATTGAATTTTAAAATCATCTTACCTCTATTTTTAAATAATTTAAGCATGTAATAGAATATTTTTTAAAATTTAAAGTGTAACTAAATTTTTCTTGTAAAATGTAAAGATATATATATGTATTTAGTTAATTTAATTTTAATTAAAAGTTAACAAATCATTATCAAAAAGATCATTTTCCTCCCTATATATGTACGTTTTCTTTCAAAAAATATGTTATATTTAGCAAGAAATTATGAAGTGAATAATATCATATTGAATGTAGCTCCGATAATCCAATGAGCTATAATATACTGCTTTAAATAAAAAAAATAATAACAACTGCTGTAGCAACTAAATAGGAGAAAGCGGAGAAAGTGGAGAAAATGACTGAGCTATTTCAGGTAATCAAACCCATTACCCGTGGGATCCTAACCACTAAGACTTATTCAAACTAAACATATTTACAATAATACACCTTATCTATCCACAGCTCTAGCACATAGCATCCAGCCTTATAACTCTAGAGGGATATTTGCATCCTTATAACCCCTTAAGTCATTATCCCCCTCAAACTTTGTCAGGGCTACAGATAAAGTTTGTGACGAAATTGAGCCAGGCGAGCCTTTGTCATGGGCTTTGTAAAAATGTCAGCCAGTTGTAATGATGACGGAATATGCTTAGTAGTTAAAACCCCTTGAGCAACGCGTTCTCTTACATAATGATAGTCCAGAGCAATGTGTTTGCTACGAGCATGTAGTACAGGATTAATAGTAAGATACAAGGCACTTAAGTTGTCACCATGAAGAACCGGAGGATGATGGATGGGAACTCGTAAATCAGCCAATAAATAGCCCAACCATGTGAGCTCAGCGGCAGCATGAGCCATAGCACGATACTCCGCCTAGGTGCTGGAACGAGCCACTGTATTCTGTTTCTTGGCACACCACGAAAGTATATTTGAACCTAGAAAAATACAGTAGCCGGTGGTGGATCTCCGAGTAGTTGGACAACCAGCCCAATCTGCATCAGAAAAAGCACTAAGAACAAGTGAAGTGTTAGCGGTTAGAGATAGGCCGTAGTGAATAGTGCCTTTTAAATAACGTAAAATCCGCCGAACAAATTTTAAATGGGAGACGTCAGGTGTGTGCATAAACTGAGAAACGTAATTCACACTAAAAGAAAGATCAGGCCGGGTCAGTGTAAGATACTGCAAAGAACCAACAAGGCCCCGGAAATAGCGAGGATCAACAGTTGTGTCATCTGGAGTGGAAACTGTGTTTTGTACCGAAGGCGTAGGCATAGGCCGACAATCTAACATTTGAGCACGCTTCAGAATAGAATGAGTATAATGAGTCTGTGATAAATGGTGCCCAGTGGGTGTAGTGTGAATCTGAATGCCCAAGAAATGATGTAACGGACCGAGGTCTTTCATAGAAAATTCAGAATTTAAGACTTGCAAGAATGATTGAACTAGAGGAGGGGAAGAGCCTATGAGGAGCATATCATCAACATAAATTAATAAGACCAAAATTCCTGTCGATGAGTGAAAAATGAAAAGAGAAGGATTGGCAAGACTGCAATAGAAACCATATTTAATTAAAAAAACACTTAATCGATCAAACCAGGCACGCGGTGCCTGTTTTAATCCATACAATGCACGCTGAAGCTTACAAACATAAGAGGGATGCGCAGAATCAATCATTCCAGAAGGTTGTTCCATATAAATATTCTCAGAAATGAAACCATGCAGAAAAGCATTTTTAACGTCAAGTTGACGAATAGGCCAACCCCGAACTAAAGCAACAGTTAAAACTAAACGGATGGTACCAGGTTTTATAACGGGTGAAAAAGTTTCAGTGTAATCGACACCGTCAAGTTGATGGAAACCCTTAGCAACTAAACGAGCTTTCAACCGTTCTAACGTGCCATCGGATTTTAACTTAGCTTTATAGACCCACTTACACCCTATAACATTTAAATCAGCAGTGCGAGGAACTAATGTCCAAGTCTCATTCTTAATTAAGGCATTAAACTTATCAAGCATAGCATTTTTCCACCCACCATGAGCAAGGGCATGTTTGACACTCTTAGGTTCAGGAGGAATAGACGGAGACACGGTAACATTCAAAGCATATTTGGGGTTGGGTTTAACAATTCCTGACTTTGACCGAGTAATCATAGTATGTGAAGAAGGTAAATTCAAAGCATGTTCATCAAACATAGTATCATCAAGAGAAGCAGAATTACCTGCTGCAGTTAATGATAATTTTTCAAATTGAGAAACGAGAGACTCACTTACTGAACAGTCCAATGAATGTGTCTCTGTGGGCTGCTCTGGAAGGTCATTGTCCAATGAATGTGTCTCTGTGGGCTCTGCTCTGGAAGGTCATTCGAGACAAACAATTGCTGGTCTGGTATTGTTGAACATTGTTGCACCTGGTCTGCAATCCGAAGCTCCTCTGGACCTTGATAGGAACTTTGTGCAGGAGCAGACGAATCTGCCACCACCACCACTTGGTTTAAAACTGACGAACTAGTCTCTGGAACATCCGTTGGCACTGGAACAGTAACATGTGACAGAACTAGGGACTGAACAGCAGTGAAATCAGCTGCTGTTTGCTGCAGAACTGAGGATGTAGATGAGGGCTGCAACACCACCGCAGAAGGCACAACTGCGGCAGGCTATTGGACCTGTGTGGCTTCACCTTCAGATGGCAGAATACTTGTGTTATGAGCATGAGAAGAGTCTGGCGAGGTAGCAATCTCAGAAGGCACACTCCCCTGTAAAGAAGGAAAAACAGTCTCATTTTGATTACTTTCATCAGAGTCGGTACATAAACTAGAAGAAGCAGGCAACCACGAATTCATAACTTGAAGAGCAAAAGATGGATCAGCAGAAGTAGATTTGAAAGGAAAAACAGCCTCATCAAAAGACACATGACGACTTATAATAAATTTCTTAGTTCTAGGATTAAAACATTTATACCCTTTGTGTTTCTCACTATAACCAACAAAAATACATAAGCAAGACTTTGGATCAAACTTATGTGCCTTAGAGTCCCAAATGTACGGAAAATATTTGGAACCAAAGACACGCAACGAACTGTAATCAAAATGAAAACCATGAAGCGTATAAAAAGGAGTCTCATTTCCTAAAACAGTAGTAGGTAATCTATTTAAAAGAAAGACAGCTGTTTGAAATGCTTCAACCCACATATATAAAGGTACATGACTATGGTACATCATAGTTAATCCTAATTCACGAATTACTCTATGTCGCCGTTCAACGGCACCTGTTTGCTCAGGAGTATATGGACAAGAAATGTGATGCTTAATACCATGTGTGAGAAAATGAGAAGACAAAGCATTATTAACGAACTCACCTCCTCCATCTGAATGAAAAACTTTAATTTGCTTTTCGTATTGACGCAATATAAATTGTTCAAATGCCAAGTAAGTAGCAAAGAAATCAGATTTCCGTTTTAGAGGAATAATCCAGGTATATTTTGAGAAATCATCAACAAAACAAGCATAGAACTTAAACTTAGCAAAAGAAATAACAGGCGCTGGTCCCCACAAATCGCAATGAATTTTATCAAAAACAGAAGAACTAGTATGTTCAGAAGCACTAAAAGGCATTTTACTTAATTTGCTTAACTGACAGCTATCACACAAAAACTTAGAACGCAAAGAACCTGTTACATTAACTAGATTTTTATTGAATAAAACAGAAACAGCCGAAGCTTGTGGGTGTCCTAATCTCTGATGCCAAAGCTCAGCAGTACCAGCCTTAAACCGATTCGAGAAGTATGCCTCAGGAATTCCAGATAATGTATACAGATTACGCCTCCTTGGCCCTTTCAGAAGTACCTGCCCTGTTTCCCGATCCTTAACACAAACAGAAATATTAAAGAACTCACAGTTTACTGGATACTCATCAGTTAGTTGACTAATTGACAACAAGTTTTGTTTTAAATCAGGTATAGACAACACATTAGAAAGAGGCAGATTATACTTTTGTTTCAAAAAAGATGTACCAATACCATCAATTGGCAAGAACGCACCATTTCCGATTGTGATAGAATCAGACCCAAGATAACTACTAATATTTTTTAACAAATGTTTGTTACCTGTCATGTGATTGGACGCACCTGAATCAGCTATCCAGTCGGCATCGTGAACTCCATTGTCGAGTGTGAGAGCTGCAAGAGCTTGTGGAGGGCTTTCACGTTGTCCTTTAGAAACCCACCAGCAAATTTTAGCAATATGTCCTTCTCTGCCACAGTATTGACAAATTTCATCCCTATAAAGTTCCCGTTCAGTCGGTGTCATTCGCCTCTGGCCTGGTGGTGGTGGACGGCATTGGGCAGAATACCCCCCTTTGTTCTGATTCTGACCTCGGGTCTGCTGGGCTTGAAATCCTCGTCCTTGCGAATCGAAACTGGAGCGTCGATCTGAGCTAGGATTTGTGTGTTTCTGTTGATTCCCATAGAAAGCTACATGTGACGCGATCTGTTCCAGCGAAGTATTGGTCTGACTTGAGAACCAATTCCGCCGTTGATCAT
Organism: Manihot esculenta; assembly: GCF_001659605.2. NCBI lineage: Eukaryota > Viridiplantae > Streptophyta > Magnoliopsida > Malpighiales > Euphorbiaceae > Manihot > Manihot esculenta. The sequence continues at coordinate 22,039,985 of NC_035170.2, forward strand.
GATTTTTCAATTGTGACACTAACTCATTATAGTTAGGTCGTGGTGGCTTGAGCATAGTAGTGGTGAAGGTCTCGTATTGTGGACCTAAGCTAGTGAGAAGACAGAAGACTTTCTCACCATCGGACACTTTTTTACCAATTGCAGTCAAATTGTCGCAAATCTCTTTAAACAAGCGTAAGTGCTCTGTTATAGAGTTGTTGTCGTCTTTTCGAAAATACGTTAACTATTGTCGAAGGGTAAACTCTCTCTCTTGTGAGTCTTGAGTATAGGCTTCTTTCAAAGCGCTCCACACATCTCTCACAGTTTCTAATCCGATGACAAGTCCCAGAGATTCTTCACTGAGAGTCCCGTAGATCCACCCTTGAAGCAATTGATCGGACTTTTGCCAAGTTTTAAAAGCATCTGACTGTTGTGGTTGATAATTTTTTGGAACTGGATTTGGAGAAGGGTCGAACTTCTGATCTTCTGGAAAATCCCTCACAAGGTGATCGGATAATTCCTGACTCTCAGCTAAACTCAGGACCTGTTCTCTTCAAAGTGGGTAATTTGTCTGTTTATGTTTTAGAGTTACGAAATTAGCTACATTCAAAGTAGGAGAAGCCATAGAAGCGGACATAACCTGCTCTTATACCAAGCAAGAAATTATGAAGAACTGAATAATATCATATTGAATGTAGCTCCGATAATCCAATGAGCTATAATACACTACTTTAAATAAAAAAATAATAACAACTGCTGTAGCAACTAAATAGGAGAAAGCGGAGAAAGTGAAGAAAATGACTGAGCTATTTCAGGTAATCAAACCCATTACCCGTGGGATCCTAACCACTAAGACTTATTCAAACTAAACATATTTACAATAATACACCTTATCTCCCCACAGCTCTAGCACATGGCATCCAGCCTTATAACTCCAGAGGGATATTTGCATCCTTATAACCCCTTAAATCATTAATATTTATATTATATATATATATACAAAAATCTATCCAACGCTCTCTATTTTACTGTCATAAAAATATAATAATTAACAATTAATTAAAAAAATATAATAAATAATTTTCAACCAATAGAAAAGAGACTGACTTAAGCATTTCTCTAAACATAATCATCATGAATTAAATATATTTATAAATTACGAAAATTATAACTTTCTTATAATTAAGTATATGAGAGATTATTGAGGATTTTAGGTGTACCACCTCATACGGTGGTGCATCAAACTGATGGTATTATGATATATAATTAAAAAAAAATTCATTAAATTCATATCATTATTAAAACAATTATATTATTGAAAGTGAAAGTTTAATTTAAATTCAAGAAGATTTAATTTTTAATTACTTGTCCTATATTATTAGCTTGTACCACCTCAACGGGATGAGGCGGTACACTTGGAATATTTAATAATTTTTTTCTACAGATATAAAAATGACAAATTATTAGATACTCCAGCTGCACCACCAATCCAATAACATTAGTACAAGTTAACTAAAAAAAATTAGGGTTAGTGGCATAAAAAATTTAAATTTTTGCGGGTTTTTGAGTTTTAATTCAAAAGTTTAATTTTTGGTATAATAAGCTAAGAATTGAAAACATTTAGCGACTCTAGTGGGAGTATGTACAGTAATTGATGCGGTAGACCATCTGTATTTTTTTTATTACTTATTGATGGAACCCACACTATATATTGAATAATTAAGGTGAGAAATTAACTCTTGATTAATGGTAGAATTTAAGTTTGATATTCAACTAACCTGATCTACAGTCACATTTCAAAATCACTACCGGAACAACTCAACTATGCTATTCTATAGTCAAAGCGCCACCACAATCTACAACTTTTAGAGAGCTCAAATCATAGCCGTCTATTAATCTAAGGTCCTTAGTCATCAGCACCTCCATTAGTGGAGCCAGTGCCACGTGAGTGATCCTAAACTCTTGAATCGCTGTCAACATTGTCATCATATCAAATCTACTCATCGAAACCATCGTCTCTCCCATAGTCAAAGCCCTTATGAAGTAATATAAACCATAAACATGAAAATAAGGTATCAAACAAAAGTAAACTATAGGTGTTGTCCTTATCGAGCAAACTGCATGATTTACGGCCACCATATATATAAAATTCTAATGAGTCAAAATCACTCCTTTAACTGGACTAATAGACCTTGAGGAGTAGAGAATCGTCGCAGGTTCCAATTGGTAAACCTTCACTCCTTCCATTTCTGAGATTAGGAATTGTATGAGCAACGTCCAACATAACAAATGTGATTATAAGTTTTGAGAGCTGAATTTGGTGGAGAATCTCATGTTTGGAGCTAATTAGATTTTCAGGAGAGATAACAACACCAAGAGAGAAGAGAGACAAGTAAAGAATAAGAATATAAATAGAGTTACAAGAAAAAACGAAAGTGATATCTCCTTTTCTTAGGCCAAGATGATGGTGAAGAGAAAATGCCAAATTTTTTATATGAAGGACAAAGTAGGAAAGAAATGCGGTGGCAAGTGACAGCATCAATAAGAGCGTTCTATGGATTTTTACTCCATTTAAGAATTTTAACATAACTGACTAAAGGTTAATTCCTCAATTTGATTATCCAAGGTGTAGCTTAATAAAAGATAGTAGCACATGTTTCCCACTTTCAATTCAAATTTAGATAGAATCGCTAAATGTTTTTAAATTCTATAATAAAAAATAAATTTTTAGATTAAAATATAAAAACTCATAAAAATTTAAATTTTTTATACCATTAACTAAAAAATTAAAATTTAATAAGTGTAAATTAAATTTTCATCTCCATATATATGTATAACCTTTTAACAGTATTGTGAATTTAGTAAAAATATTTATTTACTTTTATTACATATCCTAATATTATTAGTTTGGTGCACCACCTCAGCGCCACGAGGTAATACTGAAGGATCGAGTAATCTCTCAAAATTAATAACAATAAAAATATATACATAACCTGATTGGTCGAATAAAAAATAAAAAAGAAAGGTACCTGCCACCAATTCCTGATTAAAAAAAAAAATCAAAAATGAAAAATCAACTGCAATCTTTTGTTATCGTTTTTATATATATTATCTCAATTTATCCCTCATAGAAACCAGTCCATTTGAAATATTGAAGCTATTTGCTTCTTGATGGAACCACCTTCAATTTTCCCCAATATGAGTGATCTTTCTGTCACCGGAAATAAGAGCTCTCCAATAAACCATGCAAGATATAAGGAGATCATCTCAACTCTTACTCAAAAAAGTAGTTGGCGACAATCTCAACAGCTCCATAAATACCAAAGCTTTTGGTGTTTTCCAACTTTCCTGGAAGGCATCATGGCTGCGCAGGAACAGTTCATAGCTCATCCTACTGATATTATTGCTTGCAGCCATCCAAAATCAGGCACGACTTGGCTTAAAGCCCTGTGTTTTGCCATTCTAACTAGAGCACAGTTCAACAATTCCTCCACAAACTCTTTACTCGCCGAGTCGCCGCATGATATTGTGCCCTGGATTGAATTTTTAGCTTTCACTGGCAAAAATAGAGACCCTGAACTTCCTCTTTTGGCCACACATATTCCCTATAATTTCTTGCCCAAGTCCATTGTAGAGGCCAACTGTAAAATTATCTACATTTGCAGGGATCCCAAGGATGTGTTTATTTCTTTGTGGCAATTTGCTGGTAAGGTAAGAGATACAAGTGCAGAAGCCTTTCCATTGGAGGATGCATTGGAGAAATTTTGTGAAGGAGTCAATGCTTATGGTCCTTATTGGGATCATGTTTTAGGGTATTGGAAAGCGAGCCTTGATTTTTCGGAGAGAATACTCTTTATCAAATATGAAGATTTGCAGAATGACACCTTTTCCTATGTCAAAAGAGTGGCGGAGTTCATGGGTTACCCTTTCTCTGCAGAAGAAGAGAAACGAGGATTGGTACAGGAGATTGTTGAGTTTTGCAGCTTTGAGAGTCTAAGTAGTTTGGAGGTCAATAAGAGTAGAAAGCATAGCAATGCAGTGCCTATCAAAGTTGAGAAAAATGCTTATTTTAGGAAAGGCAAAGTTGGTGATTGGCGGAACTATTTAACAGTTGAAATGGCAGTTAGAGTTGACCAAATAACCCAGCAGAAGTTCAGTGGTTCTGGCTTGTCTTTCTCAAGTGCATAAATCATCGTCATGTGTCATAATTTGGTGTGTTTTAGAATGCTTCAGATTCTCTTCCATTCATTTTATTGTAATTTAGAAGCTTGCACTTCTTGGGATCTTTAGTTTTCAATAAAGATTTGAATGTTTGATCTCTCGGACTTGCCAACTTTGTTTGTAATAAGAGCTTCCGTTTGATCAAAGGTAGAGTTTCGTTGTTTTCAATTTTAACTTCTCCTTAATTAGGTAGTGCTGATTATAATTACTGATGAGGCCAACATCTGACTTCATATAATTTGGTGTCCCCATTGTAGGTTCTCGACAAATTATTTCTTTTCACAAAAGAAAGCTGAACTTGGTAGGATCTAAGATCAAGTCCCAATGGGATATGAATGACTTAGTATTTTTATCCAATATAATTAAATATTTACTCATGTAGATCAATTAAGAGAGAGTAACTATTTATCAATTAAATTATTTTTATTCATATATCGTAATTAAGAGTATTATCTCATTATATCACTTATAACTATCAATATATTTATAATTTTTTCTTGATAAAAATATTTATACTTACTGTGAATTTCACATTGATTTGAAAAAGAGTAATATGTCCTTTATATGAAATATAAGCACTCCTCCTTCTTGAATTAGTGTTGTCCCAAAATAAGTGACCAAGAGGGAGTGAATGGGTTATTTTGCCAATTTTTCAGCTTTTGCTCAAAACTTAATTGAAAAATTATAGTTACTAATTCTGGGTGTAAAAGATTTTGAGATATACTTGACAACAAGTACACCAGCAAATAACAAAAACTTTAAAAGAAAGGCAGAGAATGAAATAGCAAGCTAAATTTATCAAATTCTTATGAGCAAAAATTCTAACTTTCTAACAGGTATTTTAAATTAACAAGAAACACTTAAAGATAAGGGAGAAGAAAATCAAACACTGAGATTTTATAGTGGTTCAGCAAACTTAGCCTACATCAACTCTCCTAAGGACTTCCCTTGAGTTTTCACTTCATTAAAACCCTTTTTACAGACAAGAAAACAGCCTTTTACATATCCAGCAAGCTTATCATGTGCTTGTAGACCTTTACACATTTAATTCACACTCAAACTCTCACTCAAGTTTTAACAGGTGCTTAGAACATCTATCAAGTGATCACACACTTGATCAACCTTATATAGATTTTGATTTACCTTATATAGGTTTTGATTTAGAAAAAGACACTCTCAGCAACTCTTTATCAGATACAGCAAAAATGCTATTAAGAATAAAGAGAGTAGATTTGCCAATGAAGACCAGTTATGAGAATGAAAAGCTTTTAATGCAAAGGTATCAAAATACTCTTAAGAATTTTGTTCTTTCATTACTCATTTATGAAGAGCTTTTAATCTCTTAAATAGATGTCCAAAAATCATTTCTTTCAAGGCTACAGAGATAGTTTAACGGTAATAATTTTGAAAAAACTAGCCGTTAGACCATTAAAAATTCGTACAGACTGAAATCAGTTACTTTCACCGTCTGAAAGTAGTTAACTAAAAAGGAGTATAGGCAGAAATTAGATATCTAAATTTAAACTGTTTCTAAAATTATATGTCTAATTTTAGCCTTTTAGGACAGTTTAAAAAAATTTAAACGTTATTTTAAAAAAAATGAAATGAGATGGATAGTCATTATTGGCTCATCTACTCACTTACTTTTTTACAATAAATCCTAAAGATCTCCTTTTATACTTCTTCTTCTTTCTTTGATTTATCTTGTGTTGATGACAGCAGTTGTCGAAACTGTCAAAAATAACCTATTAGTAATCAACAATTAAGAACTGCAGATAGTGATAATAGGATCAAATCCATATGGAATTGACACTACGATTTTTCAAACACTGACTTGGGCAAATCAACAATAAAAGTAAAGCAAGGGGAAATTTTGATGATGAATAAAGTTAAAACTAAAGCAATGTAACAAAGCAATAATTGAAAGAGGAATAAACCAATGAGGAAAAGTTCTAGTTGAAGTATAGGATCCATTTCAGTTTGAAAATTGATAATTGATACTTGAATTCTTTTATTCGTTTCAATAAATTAGTTTAGGTTGTGGAAGATGCCCCACACAACCGAATCTCTTCTTAGGTTTAGATTGATTAGAAAATATTTGCTAATCAAACACTAGTTAACAAGTCATCAAGGAACATTCTTAGGGGCTTTTACTTTTCAACTATTAACTGCTTTAAGAAATAGAGAGACTTAATTCTAACTAACCAACCGTGTGGTGAGTTAGATCATTTAACCTCTTAATTGTTACACTAATTTTTACTTGTGTTTGAACAATCTAAGCAATTACGGATCTAAAATATTCAAACTAACAATATATTACTTTGCAATTAAAAGCAAAGGGCCCTATTGATCCTAACAGCAAGGCAATAATGACATGAAGAATGAAGTTTCATGAATACTGAAAAATAAAATATTGACAGTAGAGTTTCAGATATCCCAATTCATAAATAAACTAAAATTTCTCCAACTTCAACTAGAAATTACGTATTTAGCCACTCATGCCTTGCAAAGAAGATACAAAGAGAAGAAAAGAAAGAAGGTAGCTCCAGTGCTGGTGAGGGATGATTTTTTTGTTGCTGGTTTACTGTCCCTTTTATAAATGAAAAATCCTAGACCAGCCCTTTGTGAGATGAAATTCCTCTTCAATTTGGTTTCTAATTCCCTCCTTGATTGTGTTTCTTCGTAAATGGACTTTCTTGAGTGAAGGATTTCTTTTTGCAGAGTGTTTGATGTGTTTCAAATGTGTCTTAGTGCGTTTGAGATGGATTGGAACTATTGAAATTTGAATTTTGGTATTTTTCGCTATTCTGCACTTTTCTGCTTGCGATGATCGATTTGCCCAGTGATTTGGGCAAATCGTTTGTCCTTGTCGTGAGTTTGTCCCATTTTTCCCTTCTCTGTTCTGTGATAATCGATTTGCCCAGTGACTTGGGCAAATCACTAGCCAAAGGTCTAGGCAGTTCTGCCAATCTGTGTGATCTATCGATTTGCCTAGTGATTTGGGCAAATTGATTCTGGCACATCAAAAACTTGAGTTTTCGCTTCTTGCTTCCATCTACTTGTGCAGCCTCCTTGGTCATTCTTGAGGGTGATTTGCTTAAATTGCTTCGGCCAAATAAACTTTTCATCTATTTCAAGCCATTTTTCACCAAATCTTTATTATTATCAAAAACACAAAATTAGTTAGAAAATGTATAATTTAGCATCAATAATAATAGTAAAAATATGCCTAAATTATGCTTAATTAAATACCCCCACACCTAGCTTCTTGCTTGTCCTTAAGTAATAAACAACTTAGTCAATCAAGCTTCTCTTCTTGATCCTACTCACCACTTAATTTACTACCATAGACTCCTAATTTGAAGCATTTCAACGTAATGTACATGCACTAAGGTTACTCCTCCTTTCCTTGTTTCCTTTCACCCATCGTGGTTGAGAGTTGTCTTCCTCAATAGAGAGAAATTTTATTTATTCATGTATAAAATTTTGTTTAGTTTAACTATACAACCTTGGGAGTGATCTGCCCTTCCTTTAAGCACTTTTATTCTTGTTTGAAAAAAAGTCATCAACCTATTTACGCGAAGGTGCATATTTGTGATACCCACTCTCGGTTACTCAGTTGGTCACTTGATCAAGTAACTACTAGCTCTGTTCATAGTCCTTGACCATTGGAATAGGTTTTTGAATTTTTGCTTTGTGCCTTTTAACTTTGCTGATTTTTCTTTACTTTTCACAATGATTTGAGCAAATCAAAACACCAATTGTTGCATGAGTCATTTTTCATTACATAAATTTTCAAGTTTATTATTCAGGTTTATTATTCTCTCTTGACCACAATGAGCTTAAATATTCAATTCAAAAAGAAACTCCCAAAATGAATGCAACCTACTGCAAGTGATTCAATTCAGGTTTAAAGAGTTGGTAAATCAATGGTGTCATAAGAAAGGAGGCTCATTTAACCTAGTGGTCATGCTGAAGCAAAAATTTAATAATTTTTGTGCATATAGGAGAAAATGAGTTGGGAAAATATGTGTAAGTTCAAAAGAAAAGGAAATAGCAAATAAATGTGTGAAAAGAAATATGCATGTTTTAAGAAATAAAACTATATACTGTGAGTCAGTCAAAAGTAGTGCAAAAATACCCCACACCTAGCCTAGCCATTGTCCTCAATGCGAAATATATAAAGAGAAAGGAACTTCATGGGGTGTGTGATTTGGGCAAATCAGCGGTCAAATCAAGGGTGTTGATGGTCTCTACGCAGAAGGTGAGTCACCAGTAGCTACAGTATTCCCTCCATGTGCAGAATTCTTTCTTCAATTCGGTCTAAGCGGGTCTCTGTGGAGGGGTTTTGTGGTGCACCAGCAGGTGCTTCTTCTGCTGCTTGCTGTGCAACTATAGCTGGGGTTGTTATCTGGGAAGCTTTTGTTTGATGTGCAACATTTTTCTAGAAGACACACTCGTGGTGTGGTTTCACTGGTCCTGCAGGTGCAAGAGAGAAAACACCCCTAACCTGATGAAGCAACCCCATGTCGTCTAAGGCACGTAAATCCAGTGAGGTTGGCTCGCCGGTGAAGGTGAGGTCAGTATGCTCAGGATGCATAATTTTTAAATTAACTGCAAGTAAGGTGATGACATGCCCAAGAATTAAAGGGCGATGATAAGTTAGTATGCTAGAAATTTGTATGGCAACCCAGAATCCAAAATTAACTTTTTGCTTAATTATGATACTCCAAAGAATGTAGAGTTTAGTTTTGGTGAGTATGGTCGGTGCATCTTTTCGTCTAGAGAAAGTATAGGCTAGAAACCTATGCAAGTATTTTAAGCAAAGATTGCATAAATACAAGTATTTGGATCTGGTGGGGGAGTAAGAAACAGGAGGGTTGTCACATTATTCAACATACATAGTATTAGCATTGAATTCATCAGAATAATCACAGATAGTATTTTGGCAATCAAAACCCAATGCAGAATTGAATTCATGCATGGACATGCGAAATCGTTGTCCTATCAATCTGAAACTGATTGTATCAGGTGTGTGCATGGTTTCTGATCAAGCATAATTTAGCTACATTTTTATTATATTTATTACTGCTTAATTACACATTTTTCTAGCTTAATTTATATTTTTGTTATGTTTTTGTAGAAAAGGAAGAAAATGGAAAGTTGAAGAAAAAGTGCAGAAAAAGCTAGAAAAATGATTGGGTCAGAGTGATTTGGCCAAATCACTGCCCAAATCAAGCTGAAGCAGAAAACTGGGACCGACTCACAGGGAGCGATTGGGGCAAGCGATTTGGGCAAATCACTGCCCAAATCAAAATGACAGCAGAAGCGGACAGAAGCGCGGGAAGAGAGGAAAATTCCAGATTCAAAAGCAGTGCATTCCTACCATACTTCAAACTCTTCAATACCAGTTCCAACTCAATTCTAAGAGCCTCAAGAGAGTCTTCCACCCAAGAAATTCCACTCACAACGAAATTCAAAGGCAAAAGGGGAATCAAAGACTACAAAGACCAAATCAAATTGGGATTTCCAAGCCCTAATTGAATTGGGACTCTCCACCTATAAAATGGACAGCAATCAAACTAGCATGATCCATCTGATCTTCGGCAAATCTGCAGAAAATACAGCAGCTTGTCTTCTTCTTCTTTTCTTCTATTCTTTTGTGTAATTTTGTCCACCATGAGTGGCTAAACACTTTCCTTTTCTAGTTGAAATTGGGAAAATTTAGATTTGTGATGAATTGGGAGATTTAAAACTCCATCATTAAACTCTTGTTTACTTTCAATATTTATGCAACTTGATCTTTCTATAATTATTGCTTTGCTTTTAGAATCAATTAAGGCCTGTTGCTTTTAATAGCTTGAGTAATATATTGTTCGAATAATTTAGGTCCGTAATTGCTTAGATTATTTAAACACAAGTATAATCAAGTTGCATAATCTAAACTTGACCACGCGGTTGGTAAGGTTAGAGTTGGGTTTCTCTAAATCCTAATCCAGTTAACAGTTGTTCGATGCTAAAAGCCCCAAGGACGTTCCTTGGCAACTTGTTAACTAGAGTTTGATTAGCGAACGTTTTCTAATCAAACTAAAACTAAGGAGGAACTTGGATTGTGAGAAGCGTCTTCCACGTCCTAAACTAACTTATTGAAATAAATAAGAGTATCAAAAAGATCAATGATCAATTCTAAATAAACTGAAATAGCCCCATGTTTCAACTAGAACTCTTCTTTCATTGAAATTTCATTTATTTTATTGCTTTCTCTTGCCGTTTAGTCTTAATCATCAAAAACAAAAACCCCCTCTTTTAATTATCTGTTATTTACTTGACCAAGTCATTATTAGGAAAATCCGTAGTGTCAAATCCCTGTGGTTCGACCCTATTGCCACTATCTACAAGTTACTTGTTGATCGTTTAATAGGTTTATTTTTGACGGCTTCGACAACCGCTATCAGTTTCCATGGCAGTTTTATCAAAGAAGAAAGTGCAAAAGAACTCTTGAATGAGTTCTGTGAATGCTGGCATGCATAGATGAAAGAATGTGCCCCAACCGATGCTATCAACAAGAGAGTCTATTTCTATTCGAATTCCCAATGCATCGAGTGTTTCAGAGTGTAGAAATTTACCTGGGTGGAAGGGAAGAGAAGAGATATGCTCAAACCTGGTGCGTTCTGTTTGTTTGTTGAAGGTCAGAGCCTTCGCTGCATGATCTATGGCTGAGGGTTTGGGCAAATCACCTTGGCTGTCGTTTCCCTCAGAAGTTATGGCCGGCCCGCTAGTTGAGGCATCCATGTAGCGTTTAGTGCTTGGTCGCCGTGGTGAGACTGTGGGTGTTTGGCACTTCTGTTTGTGACCATCTGAAGGGGCATTTTGATGTCGTTGGTATGGCTAGGGGAGTCCCCTTCTCGACTACCTGAGTTTCGAAATGTGGTGCCATGGACGACTCCTGTGGCCGACGGCGATAAGTGTTGGTGACCGGTGGCCACCCAGTGCGAAGAGATGCTTCAGCTGTTGACCCAGTATTGACGGTGATGTCCGTAATGGGTGGTGGATTGACGATTGACTCTTCGTCGCTGTCTTTCAGCACACGTATTGGTTTGGGTAGACCTAGCTGCCGCCACTGGCCTAGATCGGAGGTAGCCACCATCTTTGTGCATACCATGCTGGTCTATGTTGGCCTGAAAGAAAACTTAAGGAAGAAGGAAAGAGATGGAAAAAGAGGAGGTGGAGTAGCATGAGAAAAAGAAAAATGAAAGAAACAATTTGAAGAGCTTTTGGGAAAGCGATCTGCCTTGATAATAAATACAGTGTCTCTGATGTCTGGCTTCGTGATTTGCCTAGTGGATTTGGGCAAATCACCTTAGGCAAATCAATCCTACTTGTTTAACTTCGATTTTCCCAGTTTGATTTGGGCAAATCGTTTTAGCTGGGTTGCCTCCTAGTAGCACCCTGATTTTTTGTCGCGAGCTGGACTGTCTTGATTTGATCAAAGAGATGTGGAAGGGTGATCCAAGGGAACCTCTTCCACTAGTTGCGCAACAAATCTCTTATAATATGGCTTCAGACGATGTCCATTGACTTTAAAGATTTTGCCTGTTTTTGAACAGCGAATGTCTATAGCTCCATGGGGAGAGACATGCTCTACTATAAAGGGTCTAATCCATCGAGACTACAACTTCGTTGGAAATAATTTCAAACATGAGTCAAAAAGTAAAACCTTATTACCAACCTTGAACTGTTTCCTAGAAATATGGATATCATGGAAAGCTTTGGTTTTGGCTTTGTAATCCCAAGAAGTTTCATATGCATCTTGCCTTATCTCTTCTAACTCTTGAAGTTGTAATTTCTTGTTGGATCCAACTTCTTTAATATCAAGATTGCAGCTCTTAGCAGCCTAATAAGCTTTGTTTTCTAGTTCAATAGATAGATGGTATGCTTTTCCATAGATCAACCAATATGGGGACATTCCTATGGGTGTCCTGTAAGATGTTCGGTATACCCATAAGGCATCATCAAGGCGTATACCCCAGTCCTTACGATTTGAGCAAACTGTCTTCTCTAGGATGGCCTTAATCTCTCTGTTTGACACCTCGATTTGCCCATTGGTTTGAGGATGGTAGGCAGTAGATGTTCTGTGGATAACATGATATTTCTTGAGAAGAGTTTCCACTACCTTGTTGCAAAAGTGAGTTCCTCGACTACTAATAATTGCTTTGGGCAAACCATATCTGACGAAGATGTAAGATTTTATAAAGTTCACCACTATTTTTATATCAGGGCTTAGGGCTCCCCCTCAACATATGCACGAGATATGAAATAATTTCTATGCACACAAATTATCAAAGTAGGATAAGCACTAACAAATATGAAACTATTAACGAAACTAAAAAAGAAAAACATAGGACAAACATTGCTAGATATGACCATAATTTTCTCCCTTTTTGACATCAGCACAAAGGAAACATGAGACCAAAAACAATATGCTCATAATAATTATCCAAAAAAAAATTGTTTTAAAAAGACCATAGGAAAAACATAGAGAAAAAAATTTAAAGATTGGTTCACTTAGTTTGGCCGTCATTTTTTTTTTAAACCATGCCTTCCACTTCTTTGAAGATGAACTTTTGGGGAATCTTCTTCAGAATCATAAGAGGAGTTTCCAGATGAATCAGATGAATTCTCATTTTCATATTGTTCCTTAAAAAACTTGAATTGGCTCTCGATTAGATTTCGATAAAGGGCTATTGGTTTGAGACTTTGGAAGAATTGGACGAACTAACTTTCAAGCTGTTGATTTTGAAAATCTCTTTGCAAGAAAAGATGTGGCAGGAGCATCAAAAGGTTTTAGTTCAGAGGTTGTAGGTGCTTGATCACCAGATTTGTCTTTGTTGATAGGTTCTTTGGATGAGATGGGTTGGTATTTAGTTGACTTTTCTTTTAGTGAGGCTACTGGTGATGGTTGAATTGTCTGAAGTGGAGACGATTGAGATAAAGGTTCATTAACAGAGGGTTGTTGGGGTTGAGAAGATGGCCCTGCATAAGGATCTATTCCAAATAATCCTTTTAATCCTGAACTCCAATACCATCAGAAAATAGCGTCTCTAAAATTATGTCTAACTTCTTTTCAACCCCATCAATTCTATTTGACAGAAGAACCACTAAACTATCTCTATCTTGAGTTATGAATTGTTGTAGCTTACAGGTGTCACTCAAGATGTAATACCCGGCTAGACTCCGGTATTGGAATTCCTACCGTCCGGTGGAATCTCGGATGTCGGAGGCCTCTAGTAGGGTAGAATCATGTTTTCATAAGATGTTTTAAGGTATTTCATGGTTTTAAGAAAAATGGAAATGAGTTTTTGCATGAAAACAACCTTGGAGGAAAACTCAGGTTCGGCCGCCGAACCTCAAGTTCGGCCGCCGAACATGCATGCCTTCGGGAGCGCCTTTAGGCCCCCGAAAGCATAAGTGAAGAAAGTCCAGGTTCAGCCGCCGAACCTCAAGTTCGGCCGCCGAACATGGCATGCATGCGGAGGCACATTCGGCCCCCGAACGTGGCCTGGCCAGCCACTATAAAAGGGTCCCTTAACCGAAAACGGGCGAGCTTTTCCCCATTTTCGGCCAAGGTGAGCTTTTCGCCGCCCCTCACCGATCTTTGATGTTTTTCCTCTAGATCCTTCAAGTTTTTCACTTGTTTTAACTTCATTTTGAAGATTTGAGCTTTTGAGCAAAGTTTTGGAGCTTTGAGGTCTAAGAACTCAAATCTCTCCCAACTCCAAGTTTGGTCGCCTCTACTCTCGATCTTCAAGAGGTAAGAGTCAATCTCTAGCTTATATTATGTTTTAAGTAAGTTTTATGAAGTTCATGGGGATAGAATGCATGTTTAGGTCATGGTTAGGTTTATGGGTTTTATTTGTATTTTTTAACAATGTGAGTTGCTTGTGTGTTGTAGTTGGGGTTTTTGATGGTTTAATGCCCCTAGGAACTTGTATGTTTGCTTGTGTATGATTAGGAATGTTGTAGAATAGGTTTATGCATGTTTGGATGAGATTGGAGGCATAAATGCGTAGGGGAGCTGAGTTTCTGCCATTCTGGGCGAAACCAGGTTCGGCAGCCGAAGGAACTTTCGGCCGCCGAACATGCTTGTGGAGGCAGCCTTCGGCTGCCGAAGCTTGCCCCCGAAAGGAGACTTTCGTCTCTGTCTGGGACTTTCGGCCGCCGAAGGTGCCGCCGAACATGCATGAGTTTCGCCTCTGTCTGGGAGTTTCGGCCGCCGAACCTGCCTGACTTTCGGCTCTGGAGGGACTTTTGGCCGCCGAACCTGCCGCCGAAAGTGCCCTGTCCAGCCCTTTCTTGCATGTTTCTCTATGATTATTTCATGATGTTTTAGGGGGTTTTTGGGGAATAGTTTAGAGTTATGTTCATGTTTGTTTGGTCCCTCATTTGAGTCCACCTGTGTAGGTTCGGACCCGAGGAACCGAGGACCCCAGCAGTGAGTCTGTTGCCCCAGTGTCTGGTCAGAGCTATCCAGAGGTGAGTGGAATAACTTATTATGTTTTAAAGCAAAGAATGAACTTTTCAGCATGTTTCACGCATCATGAATGCCATGTGATGAATTAGGTTGCTTGCATTAGAATTCATGAATATGTTGCATTGCATATTTTTTATGTTGATGTGGGTGAATGTTGGATGATCCATAGCCCTCGATCTATGATATGACGATGTGATATGTACGGTACGGAAAGTAAGACCAGTGGGACCCATTCTACGTTCGCTAGCACTATGTAAGAGAAAGACCAGGACCCATTCTACGTTCTGGCACAGTTGGACACTGTTATGTTATGATATGTAAGGGAAAGACCAAGACCCATTCTACGTTCTGGCACAGTTGGACCATGTAGAGGGCTATTGGTGACAAGTTCATCCTTGATGTGATTAGCTGTGATGTGATGCATTCCATGATCCATATGATTTAAATGTTTTTATTATTCTGCTCACTGGGCTCTAGTAGCTCATCCCTCTCCCATTTTCCCCAGGATTGCAGGTACAGGGTAGACCAGGAGATCCATAAGAGTATTGAAGTCTGGTATATGTAATAGTTAGTGTGGACATGATAAATGTATTAATGTTATGTAAAAGTACAGTTTCAGTCATGTAATGATATTGAGGTTTAGAGATTGCGCTTGACATTGTGTATGAGGTATCCCTTTTATTACATGATCAAAAAATGTTTTATAATGTTCATGAAAGCCAACTCATCTCATGTTGTATCGCCCGTTGGGGCATTGATGAGATCCCACAGAGGGATCACGATTATGATCATGACTATGTACATGTATGTTCAGGTTGAGTTGGATGTTTGAAGAAAAGTTTTAAATTTTTATGTATGTTGTTGATCATGTATGGGATTAAACAGGTTTTCAGGTTGTATGTCAGGCTTGCTACGGGTCTCGGCGGCCTTAAGTCGACCCGGATCCTAGCGCCGGTAGCGGTCCGATTTTCGGGTCGTTACAGAATGGTATCAGATCCCTAGGTTCATAGGATCGGACCTAGAGTGTCGGGCTCATAGATGTTCTAGAAGGTCAAGCACAATAGGAAGATCATGTCCATTAGGATAGGATGTGGAGTCCTGTCTTGTATGATGATGTGAAATGCCATGATTATATACATGTGCATTGATGCTATGATATGAATGATGTATATGTGATGAGGGTTCATGTGTGTCCACATGAACCATATGATGCTAATGTTTGTATGATGTGTACTGTTTTTCAGAAATAGGATGAGAGGAACCCGTCGATCTGCAAGATTGACTGGAGTGCCACCTGAGGATGAGGGCACGAGCGCCCGTCCTCCTACATTGCCTAGGGCAATGTCTTGTAGAGCCAATAGAGAAAGAGTGTCAAGGGACCCTAGAAGGTCTTTTGATGCTAGCAGAAGGGGGACAGATAGAGGAGGAAGTTCTTCAGATGTGAGGGAGGTTATGGAAGAGGATCAGAGGAGGGATGGGAACCTGGATGTGAGCATGGAGGAAGAAGGGACAGGGGAGTCTCAGGGAGGCGTTCAGGCCTCGGGGTATGGTTTTCCACCCCATTATCCACCCTTCCCACAGGGTTCAGGGTATCCGATGGGAGGTACATCGGATTACTCCAGCTTTAACCCCTACCCTACCTACATGCCTTATCCACCTTTCTATCCACCTTACACACAGTACCCAGCTTATCCACCCTCACCCTTCTATCCAAACCCGGCAAACCCCACCTCGGGGAATGCTGCACCTCCACCTCCACCACCTACAGAACCAGCAGCCCCAGTTACTCAACCTTCCAGACCTAGCTCAGCCGATGGGAGCAAAGTGAAGATGACAGATTACCTCAAGCTGGATGCTCCCAAGTACAAGTCAGGGGATGACCCCTTTGAGTATCTGAGAGTAGTAAAGACAATAACTGATGAGCTAGGGGCAAATGATAGCAGGGCCATTCAGATGGCAGGGTTCACTTTAAAGTGCAAGAAGGCACGGGAATGGTTCAAGTGTTATGTGGACCCGAGACTAGACGGTATGACATGGGAGGAATTTGAGAATGAGTTCGCTGGATGGGCTTTTCCAGACAGTTCCAGAGAACTGAAGATGATTGAGTTTGAGCAACTGAGGCAGTCAGAGCACATGGGTGTAGAGGAGTTCACGGATAAATTCTTGGAGCTATTGCCTTTTTCAGGGCAAGCTCTAGATACAGATACGAAGAAAGCCAAGAGATATGTTATGAAGCTGCATTATAGGTACTCCTCGTTGATTCAGTCAGCTGAGAGAGAAAGTTTCCACACTGTGGTAGATATGGCTCGAAGAATGAAGGCAACTGCTATAGTTGAGGGGTCGGTGAAGCAGTCAGTGACCCAGTCTTCAGGGGTTAAGACCCCAGGCAGAGGAGGGCCAGGTCTCTCTTCTCAGAGCTCAAGTAAGAAGAGGTGGGATAACACCACCAAGAAGCCGAAGAAGAATAAGTTTTGGAATAAGTTGAAATCCGGTTTGGGATTTGGCAGTGGCTCGAGCTCAGGCTCAGATGGTACAGAATGCCAGAGATGTGGAAGACCGCACAGGGGAGTGTGTCGAGCTGGGACTAATACATGTTTCAGATGTGGACAGGAGGGACACATAGCTCGGGAGTGTCCTAGAGCGCCTTTTATGGACCAGGCCCAGCAGACAGCTTCTGGTAGTGTGGCACAGCCAGCAGTTCCAGCCACAACTCAGGGCAGTGGCAGAGGTAGAGGGAGAGGGGCAGCCTCTTCTTCTGGTTCCCGAGGTGAAGGTCCATCAGCTCCAGCCAGGATCTTCACCATGACTCAGCAGGAGGCTAACACATCCAACACCGTGGTGTCAGGTAATCTTGTCATTGGGTGTTCTGATGTGTATGCATTAATGGACCCGGGTGCATCTCATTCATTTATTGCTCCGAGAGCCGTTGAGAGGTTGGGTCTGATAGTCTCTGGGTTAGAGTGTCCCCTCTGGGTCAGTGGACCCAAGTGTGACCCGTCAGTGGCAGAGTCAGTCTGCCAGTACAGTCCAGTTTTTGTTGAGGGAAGATGCCTCTCCGCCGACCTTGTGGTTCTAGATTTGACAGACTTTGACGTCATTCTAGGGATGGATTGGCTATCTACCCATGGTGCTACCTTGGACTGCAGGGACAAGGTAGTCAGGTTCAGAGATCAGAACGGGTCAGAGGTCGTCTTCAGAGGAGACAAGAGGGGTACACCTAGAGGTCTGATATCAGCCCTTCAGGCTCGTAGGTTGCTTAGGAAGGGATGTCAGGGGTATTTGGCTCACGTGAGAGAGCTAGACAGTCAGGTCAGGGAGCCAGCCTCAGTGCCAGTTGTCAGAGAGTTTCAGGATGTCTTTCCTGATGAGCTTCCAGGTTTACCACCTGCTAGGGAGATAGAGTTCGAGATAGAGTTGATGCCTGGAACTAGACCGATCTCTATCCCTCCCTACAGGATGGCCCCAGCCGAGTTGAAAGAGTTGAAAAAGCAGTTGCAAGAGCTGGTAGAGAAGGGCTTCATCCGACAGAGTACCTCACCTTAGGGTGCTCCGGTCTTGTTTGTGAGAAAGAAGGATGGGTCCCTCAGACTTTGTATCGACTACAGGCAATTGAACAAAGTCACTACCAAAAATAGGTACCCTCTGCCAAGGATCGATGATCTATTCGACCAGCTAGCAGGAGCGGGTTGTTTCTCCAAAATAGATCTAAGATCGGGGTACCATCAGCTAAGGATAAGGGATGAAGATGTGCCGAAGATAGCTTTCAGGACCAGATATGGGCATTTTGAGTTCCTTGTAATGCCGTTCGGGTTAACCAACGCCCCTGCAGCATTCATGGACCTCATGAATAGAGTATTTAGCCAGTACCTGGATCACTTTGTTATTGTCTTCATAGATGATATCTTGGTGTATTCCAGGAATGCAGAGGAGCATGCCCATCATCTGTGGTTGGTCTTACAGACCTTGAGGGAACATGGCTTGTATGCCAAGTTCTCTAAATGTGAGTTCTGGCTGAGGAGCATTTCGTTCTTGGGGCATGTAGTGTCAAAGAATGGGATTGAGGTGGACCCCAAGAAGACAGAAACTGTGGCTAACTGGCCTAGACCCACTTCAGTGACAGAGATTAGAAGTTTCTTGGGTTTGGCAGGTTACTACAGGAGGTTCGTTCAGGACTTCTCAAAGATAGCAGCTCCTCTGACCAGGTTAACCAGGAAGAATCAGAAGTTTGTGTGGACCGACCAGTGCGAAGAGAGTTTTGAAGAGCTTAAGAAGAGGTTGACTTCAGCACCAGTTTTAGCTCTGCCATCTAGTGATGAGGACTTTACAGTCTTCTGTGATGCATCCCGTGTGGGACTGGGTTGTGTACTAATGCAGAATGAGAGGGTGATCGCTTATGCTTCTAGGCAGCTGAAGAAGCATGAGTTGAATTATCCCACACATGACCTGGAGATGGCAGCAGTAATCTTTGCACTCAAGATGTGGAGGCACTACCTCTATGGGGTTAAATGTGAGATCTTTACAGATCATAAGAGCCTGCAGTACATCCTGAGTCAAAGAGATTTGAATTTGAGACAGAGGAGATGGGTGGAGCTGCTGAGGGACTATGATTGCAAGATTCAGTACTATCCGGGTAAGGCGAATGTTGTGGCAGACGCCTTAAGCCGGAAATCACTCGGTAGCTTATCCCACATATCGGCAGAGAGGAGGCCAGTGGTGAAGGAGCTCTACAAGCTCATTGAGGAAGGTCTACAGATGGAGTTGTCTGGTACAGGTGCCTTGGTGGCCCAGATGAGAGTGGCACCCGTGTTTCTGGAGCAGGTGGCTCAGAAACAGCATGAGGAGCCGGAGTTAGTAAAGATTGCCAGGACTGCTCAGTCAGGCAATGATAGTGAGTTCAGATTCGACAGCAAGGGGATCCTCCGCTATGGGAGCAGACTATGTGTACTAGATGACATAGGGCTAAAAGGAGACATTATGAGAGAGGCTCATAATGCAAGATACAGCGTTCACCCCGGAGCCATCAAGATGTATCAAGATCTAAAGAAGGTTTATTGGTGGCCAGCAATGAAGAAAGAAGTGGCACAGTTTGTGTCAGCCTGCGAAGTGTGTCAGAGGGTGAAGCTGGAACATCAGAAGCCGGCTGGAATGCTTAACCCGCTACCTATTCCAGAGTGGAAATGGGAAAATATAGCTATGGACTTCGTAGTGGGGTTACCGGCGGCGTCCAACAGAGTGGACTCCATATGGGTGATTGTGGACAGACTCACCAAATCTGCTCACTTCATTCATGTCAGGAGTGGCTATTCTGTGGACAAGTTGGCGCAGGTGTATGTTGACGAGATCGTCAGGCTGCATGGGGTTCCTGTTTCGATAGTGTCAGATTGAGGGCCCCAGTTCACCTCCAGATTTTGGCGGAGTCTGCAGAATGCCATGGGTACTAGGTTGGATTTCAGTACTGCCTTCCACCCACAGACGGACGGACAATCAGAAAGGACCATCCAGACCATAGAGGATATGCTCAGAATGTGTGTGCTAGACTTTGGCGGTTCTTGGAGGCAGCATCTACCTTTGGTGGAGTTTGCCTACAATAACAGCCATCATGCTAGCATCGGGATGGCTCCATATGAAGCTTTATATGGAAGGAAGTGCAGATCACCTGTTTGCTAGGAAGAGGTTGGAGAAAAGGCCTTGGCAGGGCCTGAGCTTGTTGAGATCACCAGCAGGGTAGTACCCATAATTAGAGAGAGAATCAAGACTGCTGCCAGCAGACAGAAGAGTTATGCAGACGTCCGCAGAAGACAGTTAGAGTTTCAGGAGGGGGATCTGGTATTGCTCAAGGTGTCTCCTATGAGAGGGGTGGTTCGCTTTGGGAAGAAAGGTAAACTAGCCCCACGATACATCGGACCCTTTGAAATCTTGCAAAAGATTGGGAATGTGTCGTACAAGCTGGATTTACCTGCTTCAATGGAAAGAATCCATCCAGTTTTCCATGTTTCGATGTTGAGGAAGTTTGTGTCAGATCCGAACAAGGTTCTTAGCGAGCCTGATGTGGAGGTCCAAGAGGATCTCACCTATGTTGAACAGCCGGTACGGATCATAGACACCCAGATCAGAAAGTTGAGGAACAAGGAAATCCCGATGGTGAAAGTCCTGTGGAACCACCACAATTTGGAGGAATGCACTTGGGAGACACGGGAGTCTATGCTCCAGTAGTACCCTCATCTCTTTTAAGGTTAGATCTCTAGGTGTTTATGTGTTATGTATGTATGTTATGTTTTATGCCATGCTATGTGCTAGTTGAGGAACATTTGGGGACAAATGTTCTTAAGGGGGGGAGAATGTAATACCCGGCTAGACTCCGGTATCGAAATTCCTACCGTCCGGTGGAATCTCGGATGTCGGAGGCCTCTAGTAGGGTAGAATCATGTTTTCATAAGATGTTTTAAGGTATTTCATGGTTTTAAGAAAAATGGAAATGAGTTTTTGCATGAAAACAACCTTGGAGGAAAACTCAGGTTCGGCCGCCGAACCTCAAGTTCGGCCGCCGAACATGCATGCCTTCGGGAGCGCCTTTAGGCCCCCGAAAGCATAAGTGAGGAAAGTCCAGGTTCGGCCGCCGAACCTCAAGTTCGGCCGCCGAACATGGCATGCATGCGGAGGCACATTCGGCCTCCGAACGTGGCCTGGCCAGCCACTATAAAAGGGTCCCTTAGCCGACAACGGGCGAGCTTTTCCCCATTTTCGGCCAAGGTGAGCTTTCCGCCGCCCCTCACCGATCTTTGATGTTTTTCCTCTAGATCCTTCAAGTTTTTCACT
This sequence comes from Manihot esculenta, assembly GCF_001659605.2. NCBI lineage: Eukaryota > Viridiplantae > Streptophyta > Magnoliopsida > Malpighiales > Euphorbiaceae > Manihot > Manihot esculenta. Next base: position 22,061,532 of record NC_035170.2, read on the forward strand.
TGTTTTAACTTCATTTTGAAGATTTGAGCTTTTGAGCAAAGTTTTGGAGCTTTGAGGTCCAAGAACTCAAATCTCTCCCAACTCCAAGTTTGGTCGCCTCTACTCTCGATCTTCAAGAGGTAAGAGTCGATCTCTAGCTTATATTATGTTTTAAGTAAGTTTTATGAAGTTCATGGGGATAGAATGCATGTTTAGGTCATGGTTAGGTTTATGGGTTTTATTTGTATTTTTTAACAATGTGAGTTGCTTGTGTGTTGTAGTTAGGGTTTTTGATGGTTTGATGCCCCTAGGAACTTGTATGTTTGCTTGTGTATGATTGGGAATGTTGTAGAATAGGTTTATGCATGTTTGGATGAGATTGGAGGCATAAATGCGTAGGGGAGCTGAGTTTCTGCCATTCTGGGCGAAACCAGGTTCGGCAGCCGAAGGAACTTTCGGCCGCCGAACATGCTTGTGGAGGCAGCCTTCGGCTGCCGAAGCTTGCCCCCGAAAGGAGACTTTCGTCTCTGTCTGGGACTTTCGGCCGCCGAAGGTGCCGCCGAACATGCATGAGTTTCGCCTCTGTCTGGGAGTTTCGGCCGCCGAAGGTGCCGCCGAACCTGCCTGACTTTCGGCTCTGGAGGGACTTTTGGCCGCCGAACCTGCCGCCGAAAGTGCCCTGTCCAGCCCTTTCTTGCATGTTTCTCTATGATTATTTCATGATGTTTTAGGGGGTTTTTGGGGAATAGTTTAGAGTTATGTTCATGTTTGTTTGGTCCCTCATTTGAGTCCACCTGTGTAGGTTCGGACCCGAGGAACCGAGGACCCCAGCAGTGAGTCTGTTGCCCCAGTGTCTGGTCAGAGCTATCCAGAGGTGAGTGGAATAACTTATTATGTTTTAAAGCAAAGAATGAACTTTTCAGCATGTTTCACGCATCATGAATGCCATGTGATGAATTAGGTTGCTTGCATTAGAATTCACGAATATGTTGCATTGCATATTTTTTATGTTGATGTGGGTGAATGTTGGATGATCCATAGCCCTCGATCTATGATATGACGATGTGATATGTACGGTACGGCAAGTAAGACCAGTGGGACCCATGGCACTATGTAAGAGAAAGACCAGGACCCATTCTACGTTCTGGCACAGTTGGACACTGTTATGTTATGATATGTAAGGGAAAGACCAGGACCCATTCTACGTTCTGGCACAGTTGGACCATGTAGAGGGCTATTGGTGACAAGTTCATCCTTGATGTGATTAGTTGTGATGTGATGCATTCCATGATCCATATGATTTAAATGTTTTTATTATTCTGCTCACTGGGCTCTAGTAGCTCATCCCTCTCCCATTTTCCCCAGGATTGCAGGTACAGGGTAGACCAGGAGATCCATAAGAGTATTGAAGTCTGGTATATGTAATAGTTAGTGTGGACATGATAAATGTATTAATTTTATGTAAAAGTACAGTTTCAGTCATGTAATGATATTGAGGTTTAGAGATTGTGCTTGACATTGTGTATGAGGTATCCCTTTTATTACATGATCAAAAAATGTTTTATAATGTTCATGAAAGCCAACTCATCTCATGTTGTATCGCCCGTTGGGGCATTGATGAGATCCCACAGAGGGATCACGATTATGATCATGACTATGTACATGTATGTTCAGGTTGAGTTGGATGTTTGAAGAAAAGTTTTAAATTTTTATGTATGTTGTTGATCATGTATGGGATTAAACAGGTTTTCAGGTTGTATGTCAGGCTTGCTACGGGTCTCGGCGGCCTTAAGCCGACCCGGATCCTAGCGCCGGTAGCGGTCCGATTTTCGGGTCGTTACACAAGACATCACCAATCATCTTTAATATTTTCTGAATGGTCCTCATCATTATAAAACTATCCTTGGGGACCTCAACTTTTTTCTCCAAGGTTTGCCCTCATTTCTTTTGAAATTTCAGAGCTAAAACTAGATAGTCTTCGGCATCTACTTTTTCTTCCCTTTATCTGACTTCCCATAAAATGCACCAGTCAAGCTTTTTGAAGTAAGTGTAGCTCACAGTTCTGGGACAAAATTAGTAGATAATAAAGCTATGCAAAATGTGGATTTACTAAGGTAGGGAAAAAGTATTTGTTCTGTCTTTAGAAAAATTACTATTGGGTACAAAGGTATCAATGAAAGCAGATTCCCAACCTTGAAACACGAATAACTCTAATAACTCAAAACCAAGATTCAAGAAGGAAGCCCAATGAATGTACCTGGGAATGAAATTGTTCCTCTTGACATGTGATGATTTCTCTTTTAACTTCATTTTCTTTACAGCTGGTTCTGAAATAGTTATCCCGCTGCTTCGCTTCTTATACTTTGATATTGGAACTTCTTCTTCTGTCAATTCTGAGATACTGAAATTTTCTTCAACAGTTTTCTCTTTCATCTTTTGGTTTGCTGCATGTTTAATCCTTACCATTTTTGTGAAGGAGAAGGAGAGATGAATCTTGAGACTTTTGAAGAAAACAGAGAGTATTAAAGAAAGAAGAGGATAAAATAAATCTGAAATTTCTTGTATCTTAAAAAAAAGAAAGAGGGAAAAAGCAACTACCGTCACTTCCACTTCCCACGTTCGAAAAATGTTTCGAAAAACGAGCTTTCAAAAAATTAGATAAAGAAGTTAATGGAGTAACCGACATGAAATAAGTTCTTAGATTTGCTTATAAGATTGGATTTGAAAAGAGGTGTCAGAAAATTATGAATTTAGACAACTGATTTGAAAGAATATTTCAGAAGAGATTTTTTTTTACCGCTTAAACACTAAATAAGGAGTGGAAAAAGTTACCCTCATTCTAGGGTTTTTAAGTTTAGAAAGCTTAGAAGTTAAAACTGTCTTTTTCTCAAACCACCAAAACACTGTGTTTTAAAATCGCTCAAAACACATCGTTTCATTAAATCGATTAAACGCATAGTTTTGAAGTTTTTAAAGTTTCGTCGATTAAAGCACATATAACAGAAATAGATAGAATTTGATAATCTGGTTTCAAATAGATATTTGCTAAATTTAAAAACACAGATATCTAAAGATAACATGAGTAACAAAGTTTAGAGAGAGAATATGGTCATGATCTATTCAGAATAATTATTCAAGATCTGTCATTCCTAGTTCCCTTCTAATTCTACAAAAGGTTTCTCACTTAAAGGCTTAGTGAAAATATCAGCAAGTTGTTTCTTTGTTGGAACGAATTCTAGATCAATATCACCATTTTGCACATGATCTCTTATAAAGTGATGTCTAGTCTCTATATATTTTGTCCTTGAATGCTGGACAGGATTTTTAGTTAGGTTGATAGCACTAGTATTGTCACATTTTATGGGCACATGATCAACCTTTATACCATACTCATTAAGTTGTTGCTTCATCCAAAGAATTTGAGCAACATAGCTTCATCCAAAGAATTTGAGCAACATAGCTTTCAGCAGCTATATATTCAGCCTCAGCCATGGATAAGGCTATTGAAGTTTGTTTCTTACTAAACCAAGAGACTAAGGCATAACCAAGAAACTAACATGTTCTAGAGGTGGTTTTTTTGTCCATTCTACTTCTAGCAAAATCAGAATCACTATTACTAACAAGATTGATATTTTCACACTTAGGATAACAGAGACCAATAGATTGTGTGCTTATCAAATATCTAAAAATTCTTTTAATAGCAACCATATGGGATTCTTTAGGAGTAGATTGAAATCTAGCACATAGACACACTCTAAAATAAATGTCAGGTTTGGATGCAGTGAGATAGAGAAGAGATCCAATTATACCTCTATATAATTTTTAATCTACTTTTTTATCTTTTAAGTCTCTGTCTAATTTGATGTTTGAATTTATTGGAGTTCCAATCCCTTTTAGCTCATTTATCTTGAATTTTTTTAGCATATCCTTGATATATTTTGACTGATTTATGAAGATTCCTTCAGCTACTTTCTTAATTTGTAGTCCAAGGAATAATGTAAGTTCTTCCATCAAACTCATCTTAAATTCACTCTGCATTAACTTGGAGAAGTTCTTGTATAAAAAATTATTAGTACCACAAAAAATTATATCATCAACATAAATTTGGACAGCCAAAATATCATTCTTTTGTGTTTATGTAAATAAAATTGTATCAACTTTTCCTCTTGTAAAATTATTTTCTAATAAAAATTTGCTCAATCTTTCATACCAAGATCTAAGAGCTTGCTTTAAATCATAAAGAGCTTTTGAAAGTTTAAAGACATAATTTGAAAAAACTAGATCTTCAAATCCTGGAGGTTATGCCATATAAATCACTTTTTCTATGTAACCATTTAAAAAGGCACTTTTAATATCCATTTGAGACAACAAGAAGTTTTTAAAATAGGCAAAAGCACAAAGGATCCTAATAGCTTCAATTCTAGCAATCGGAGTAAAAGTTTCATCAAAACCTATTCTTTTCTCTTGGTTGTATCCTTGAGCTACTAATTTAGCTTTTTTCTAATAACATTTCTGTTTTCATCCATTTTATTTTGAAAAACCCATTTAATCCAATGATAGATTGATTTTTAGGTTTTGGAATAATTTTTCAAATCATATTTCTTTTAAACTGATTTAATTCTTCTTGCATTGCAAAAATCCAGCTTTCATCATTTTGGGCTTCTTCAAAAGATTTTGATTCTAATTTTGAGATAAAAGAAAAATTACCGAAATATCTTTTTAGTTGATTTCTTGTCATCATCCTTTGATTTGGATTGTTAATGATATCTTCTTTTGGATGATATTTGTGGTATCTCCAATCTTGTGGATGATTAGTATGAAATTGATCATTAATTTGCAAATCTTCCGCATTCGATTGATGTCCATTACTTGTCTCTTTAATTGAGGTTTCTTTATGAACAGCATCAGTTTCATCAATTTGTTCATCTGCTATTTTTTCATCTATTTTCTCTTTGCTAAACATTTGCTCAAATTCAACTTCACAGATATCTTTATTTTGCACAACAGTGTTAGATTCATTAAACACCACATTAATAGATTCTTCAACAATTAAGATTTTTCTATTAAAGACTCTATAGGCTTTGCTCGTATAAGAATATCTAATAAAAATACCTTCAAAAACCTTTCCATCAAATTTACTAAGAGGTTCTTTATTATTTAAAATATAGCATTTACATTCGAAAACATGAAAATATGAGATGTTTGGTTTCTTGCCTTTCCATAATTCATAAGGTGTTTTCTTTAAAAAAAAAAACTCTAATAGTGACTCTATTTACAATATAACATGATGTATTGACAATTTCAGTCCAAAAATATTTTGGAAGGTGATTTTCATTTAACATAGCTCTAGCTATTTCTTGCAAGGTTCTATTTTTTTGTTCAACCACTCCATTTTGTTGTGTACTTCTTGGTGTAGAAAAATAATGAAATATTTCATGATTTGAACAAAAGCTACTGAACATGTAATTTTCAAATTCTTTCCCATAATCACTTCTCAAAGATGTAATGTAGTACCATTTCTCATTTTGAACAAGTTTGCAAAAAGTTTCAAACACATTGAAAGTTTCATCTTTGTGAGCTAAAAAGAAAACCCAAGAAAATCTTGAATAATCATCAACAATAACAAAAGCATATGTCATCTAAGGCTTGTGGGTGTTATTAGTCCAAACAAATCGAGATGCAATAGCTCTAATAGTCTTGATGTTGAAATTTCATTTTTCAGTTTAAAAGAGACTCTTGTTTATTTTTCCATTGTGTAATACCCGGCTAGACTTTGGTATCGGAATTCCTACCGTCCGGTGGAATCTCGGATGTCGGAAATCTCTAGAAGGGTAGAATCATGTTTTTGTAAAATGTTTTCATGTTTTTAATGGTTTTAAGTATGAAATTAAATGAGTTTTTGCATGAAAAGTCCTTGGAGGAAAACCCAGGTTCGGCCGCCGAAAGTCAAGTTCGGCCGCCGAACATGCATGCGTTTTGGAGGCACGTTAGGCCCCCGAAAGCATGAGTTAGGGAAGTCCAGGTTCGGCCGCCGAAAGTCAAGTTCGGCCGCCGAACATTGCATGGATGCGGAGGCACATTCGGCCCCCGAACGTGGCCTGGCCAGCCACCTATAAATGGGGCACTTAGCCGAAATGGGCGAGCTTTCTCCCATTTTCGGCCACAGCAAGCTTCCGACCTTCCCTTTGCAACTCTTGTGTTCTTCTTCCAAATCTTTTCCATTTTTCTTGAGTTTTAAACTCACATTGCAAGTTTTGAGCATTTAAACCAAGTTTTGGAGCTTTGGGAACTCAGGAGCTCATTTTCGTGGATCTCCAAGTTTAGGTCGTCTCCCTCTCGATCTTCAAGAGGTAAGGGCCGATCTTAAGCTCCTTATGTGTTTTAAATAAGTTTTATGCAAGATCTATGGGTAGAAATGCATGTTAGGGTATATGTTGAGTTTATGGGTTAATATTGATGTTTTGAACAATGTAGCTTGATTGTGTGTGATTGAAGTGTTGTAGATGGGGTATATGCATGTTTGAGGCCCCTAGGAACTTGTATGCATGTGATCGTTGAGATGTATGCATGATTTGAGGTTTTGGGAGGCAAGGGGTTCATGTGAACCAAGTTTCTGCCCTCCTGGCAGAAACCAGGTTCGGCCGCCGAAGGGAGTTTCGGCCGCCGAACCCCCCCCCTTTGTGGAGGCAGCATTCGGCTGCCGAAGCTTGCCCCCGAAAGAAGACTTTCGGATCTGTCTGGGAGGTTCGGCCGCCGAAGGTGCCGCCGAACCTGCCTAACTTTCGGCTCTGAAGGGACTTTCGGCCGCCGAACCTGCCGCCGAAAGTGCCCTGTTCAGCCACTTCTTGCATGTTTTTATGTGATGTTTTCAGGATGTTTTAGGGGGTTTTTGGGGAGTATATTAGAGTTGTATTTACGTATGTTTGGTCCCTCATTTGAGTCCACCTGTGTAGGTTCGGACCCGAGGAACCAAGGACCCCAGCAGTGAGCCAGCTGCTACAGAGTTTGTCAGAGTCAGCCAGAGGTGAGTGGAACTAAACTTAACCTTTGAAATTAAGAAATGAAATACTTTTATCATGCTTCATGCATCATGATCATATTATAGGTTGTTTGCATTAGAATTCACGAATATGCCGCATTGCATTGTTGTGATAAATGTTAGTGGATGGACATTAGGATGATTCATTAGCCTTCTGAATACGAAGTCCTGTGGTGCCCATAATAGGGCCGGGCAATAACTCCGAGTACGAAGTCCTGTGGTGCCCATAATAGGGCCGGGCAATACGAAGTCCTGTGGTGCCCATAATAGGGCCGGGCATGGAGTTGAGGGATTTTTGAATCAGTCCATCAGTGGTGTGATTTGTTTGCGCAGTGACGCATTTCATGATAGCATGTTTTAAATATTATTTTTATAGTTCTACTCACTGGGCATCTAGCTCACCCCTCTCCCCTAACCCCCAGGTTTGCAGGTACGGGATAGATAAAGAAGGCAAGAAGAAAAGAAAAGTCATATGCATGTAATAGTTAGATTGTGGACATGACAATTGTATTATGATGAAATGTAAAAATATTCAGTATGTTATGTAACGAGGTTATTGAGGATAGAGTTGTGCTTGACCATAGTATATTGTTAATCCCTTTTGTATGTACATGATGTTTATGTAAACTAACTCAACACAGGTTGTTTTGCCTTTAAGGCTTGAATGAGATCCCACAGAGTGACTATGTTATGTATATGTTCAGAGTATGCACAGGTTGAGTTAGTCGGTGACAGTATGTATAAAGAAAAGTTTTAATTTTTATGCATGTTGTAGATCATGTTTGGGATTATACAGGTTCACAGGTTTTATGTCAGGCTTGCTACGGGTCCCGGCGGCCTTAAGTCGACCCGGATCCTAGCGCCGGTAGCGGTCCGATTTTCGGGTCGTTACAAAATGGTATCAGAGCCCTAGGTTCATATGGTCGGACCTAGAGTGTCGGGCTCATAGAGGTTATAGAAGGTCAAGCACAGTAGGAAAAGATCATGTCCACTAGGATAGGATGTGGAGTCCTGTCTTGCATGATGATGTGAAATGCCATGATTATATACATGTGCATTAATGATATGTGATGTATGTGATGCGGGTTCATGTGTGTCCACATGAACCATATGATGTTAATGTTTGTGCTATGTGTACTGTTTTTCAGAAAACAGGATGAGGGGAACTCGTCGATCAGCAAGATTGACTGGAGTACCACCTGAGGATGAGGGCATGAGCGCCCGTCCTCCAGCATTGCCTAGGGCAATGTCTAGCAGGTCCAACAGGGACAGAGTAGCAAGAGACCCTAGAAGGTCTCTGGATCTGGGTAGGAGCAGATCAGTCAGAGGGACAGTTCAGGGAGGAGTGTCAGAGGATATGGGGGATGAGATGGACGTAGAACAGAGGAGGGATGGTAGTTTGGGAGTCAATATGTCAGAAGAAGGAATGGGAGAGTCCCAAGGAGGCACTCAGGCCTCGGGATTTGTACAGCCACCTCACTACCCACATCTCTCACAACATCCCGGGTATTCGATGGGAGGTACATCGGATTACCCTAGTTTCACCCCTTATCCCACACAGATGCCATACCCACCATACTATCCACCGTACTCTCAGTACCCAATGTATCCACCTCCACCCTACTATCCAAACCCAGAAAACCCTACCTCAGAAAATATTGCACCACCTCCACCACCTGCAGAACCAGCAGCCCCAGTTGCTCAACCTCCTAGATCTAGATCAGCCAGTGGGAGCAAGGTCAAGATGACAGACTATATGAAGCTGGGTGCTCCCCAGTTCGAAACCGGTGATGATCCATTCGTGTACTTGGAGCGGGTTAAGGCAATTACAGATGAGATTGGGGCTGATGACAGTAGAGCCATTCAAATGGCCGGGTTCACGCTCAAGTGCAAGAAGGCACGGGAGTGGTTCAAAAATTATGTGAACCCGAGAGTGGACAGCATGACTTGGGAGGAGTTTGCTAATGAATTTGCAGGGTGGGCTTTCCCTGATAGTTCAAGGGAATTGAAAATGATAGAATTCGAGCAGTTGAGGCAAACTGATGACATGAGTGTAGACGAATATACTGACAGATTTATGGAGTTGCTGCCATTTGCTGGGCAGGACCTTAGCACAGACTAGAAGAAGTCGAGGAGGTATATCATGAAGCTCCATCCCAGGTATTCCTCCTTGGTACAGTCAGCAGATAGAGAGAGTTTTCATGCCATAGTGGACATGGCTAGGAGAATGGAGGCTAGTGCCATCATTCAGGGGACAGTTAAGCAGACGGTGGCACAAGCTTCTGGTTCTAAAACTCCGGGTGGGGGAAGGTTAGATCCCTCTACCCTGAGTGCAGCAGCTTCAGGCAGCAAGAGATGGGTTAAGCCCAAGGGTAAGAAGAACAAGTTCTGGAATAAAGTCAAGTCTAGTCTGGGATTTGGGAGTGGCTCAAGCTCTGGTGCGGATATTCCAAATTGTGCAAGGTGTGGTAGACCACACAAGGGAGTATGTCGGTTTGGGACGAACGCCTGTTTCAGATGTGGTCAGGAGGGGCATATAGCTCGAGACTGTCCAAGAGCGGCCCCGATGGCTCAGTCCCAGCAGACAGCTTCAGGCAGTGTAGCACAGCCAGCAGCTCCAGCCATGACTCAGGCCAGTGGCAGAGGCAGAGGGAGAGGAGCAGCCTCTTCTTCAGCGGGTTTCAGAGGTGAAGGTCCATCAGCTCCAGCACGGATCTTCACAATGACACAGCAGGAGGCAGATGCATCTAACACCGTGGTGGCAGGTAACTTAATTATTGGTTGTTCAGATGTGTATGCCTTGATGGACCCTGGTGCATCTCATTCTTTTATCGCTCCGAGAGCCGTGGGGAGGTTGGGTCTGATGACTTCTGGGTTAGAGTGTCCTCTCTGGGTCAGTGGACCCAAGTGTGATCCATCAGTGGCAGAGTCAGTCTGCCAGTGTAGTCCTGTGTTTGCTGAGGGAAGATGCTTGTCCGCCGACCTAGTGGTTCTAGATTTGACAGATTTTGATGTCATTCTAGGGATGGACTGGTTATCTACCCATGGTGCTACCTTGGACTGCAGGGACAAGGTAGTCAGGTTCAGAGGTCAGGATGGGTCTGAGGTCGTCTTCAGAGGAGACAAGAGGGGTACACCTAGAGGTCTGATATCAGCTCTTCAGGCTCGTAGGTTGCTCAGGAGGGGATTTCAGGGGTATTTGGCTCATGTGAGAGAGCTTAGCAGTCAGGTCAGAGGGCCCGCCTCGGTGCCAGTGGTTAGAGAGTTCTTAGATGTGTTCCCAGACGAGCTGCCAGGTTTACCACCTGCTAGGGAGATAGAGTTCGAGATAGAACTAATGCCTGGAACCCGACCGATCTCTATCCCTCCCTACAGGATGGCACCAGCAGAATTGAAAGAGTTGAAGGAGCAGTTGCAGGAGCTGGTAGACAAGGGCTTCATCCGACCGAGTACCTCACCCTGGGGTGCTCCAGTTTTGTTCGTGAGAAAGAAGGATGGATCCCTTAGACTTTGTATCGACTACAGACAGTTGAACAAAGTCACTACTAAGAACAAGTACCCATTGCCAAGGATCGACGATCTATTCGACCAGCTAGCAGGAGCGGGTTGTTTCTCCAAAATAGATCTGAGGTCCGGGTATCATCAGTTGAGGATCAGGGAAGAGGATGTGCCAAAGACGGCTTTCAGGACCAGATATGGGCATTTTGAGTTCCTTGTAATGCCGTTCGGGTTAACTAACGCCCCTGCAGCATTCATGGACCTCATGAACAGAGTGTTTAGCCAGTACCTGGATCACTTCGTTATTGTCTTCATAGATGATATCTTAGTGTATTCCAGGAATGCAGAGGAGCATGCCCATCATCTGCGGTTGGTTTTGCAGACCTTGAGGGAACATGGCTTGTATGCCAAGTTCTCCAAGTGTGAGTTCTGGCTAAGGAGCATTTCGTTCTTGGGGCATGTAGTGTCAGAGAATGGTATAGAGGTAGACCCCAAGAAGACAGAAACTGTGGCTAACTGGCCTCGACCCACTTCAGTGACAGAGATCAGGAGTTTCTTGGGTTTAGCAGGTTACTACAGGAGGTTCGTTCAGGACTTCTCAAAGATAGCAGCTCCTCTGACCAGACTAACCAGGAAGAATCAGAAGTTTCTGTGGACCGACCAGTGTGAGGAGAGTTTTGAAGAGCTTAAGAAGAGGTTGACTTCAGCACCAGTTTTAACTCTGCCATCTAGTGGAGAGGACTTTATAGTCTTTTGTGATGCGTCCCGTGTGGGACTGGGTTGTGTGCTTATGCAGAATGAGAGGGTGATCGCTTATGCTTCTAGGCAGCTAAAGAAGCATGAGTTGAATTACCCCACACATGACCTTGAGATGGCAGCAGTAATCTTTGCACTCAAGATGTGGAGGCACTACCTCTATGGGGTTAAATGTGAGATCTTTACAGATCATAAGAGCCTGCAATACATCCTGAGTCAAAGAGATTTAAATTTGAGACAGAGGAGATGGGTAGAGTTGCTGAGTGACTATGATTGCAAGATTCAGTATCATCCGGGTAAGGCGAATGTCGTGGCAGACGCCCTAAGCCGGAAGTCACTAGGCAGTCTATCCCACATCACGGCAGAGAGGAGACCAGTGGTGAAGGAGTTTTACAAGCTCATTGAGGAAGGTCTACAGTTGGAGTTGTCTGGTACAGGCGCCTTAGTTGCTCAGATGAAAGTGACACCTGTGTTTCTGGAGCAAGTGGCTCAGAAACAGCATGAGGACCCAGAGTTAGTGAAGGTTGCCAGGACTGTGCAGTCAGGCAAAGACAGCGAGTTCAGATTCGACAACAAGGGGATCCTCCGCTATGGGAGTCGATTGTGTGTACCAGATGACATAGGGCTAAAAGGAGACATTATGAGAGAGGCTCATAATGCAAGATACAGCATTCACCCCGGAGCCACCAAGATGTATCAAGATCTGAAGAAAGTTTATTGGTGGCCAGCTATGAAGAGAGAGGTGGCACAGTTTGTGTCAGCCTGCGAAGTTTGTCAGAGGGTGAAGCTGGAACATCAGAAGCCGGCTGTAATGCTTAACCCGCTACCTATTCCAGAGTGGAAATGGGAGAATATAGCTATGGACTTCGTAGTGGGGTTACCGGCGACGTCCAACAGATTGGACTCCATATGGGTGATTGTGGACAGACTCACCAAATCTGCTCACTTCATCCCAGTCAGGAGTGGCTATTCTGTGGACAAGTTGGCGCAGGTGTACATTGATGAGATAGTCATACTGCATGGGGTTCCTGTTTCTATTGTGTCAGATAGAGGACCCCAGTTCACCTCCAGGTTTTGGCAGAGTCTGCAGGATGCCATGGGTACTAGGTTGGATTTCAGCACTGCCTTCCATCCACAGACAGACGGACAGACAGAGAGGACCATCCAGACCATAGAAGATATGCTGAGAATGTGTGTGCTGGACTTTGGCGGTTCTTGGAGGCAACATCTACCTTTGGTGGAGTTTGCCTACAATAACAGCCATCATGCTAGCATTGGGATGGCTCCATATGAAGCTTTATATGGAAGGAAGTGCAGGTCACCTGTTTGCTGGGAGGAAGTTGGAGAAAAGGCCTTGGCAGGGCCTGAACTAGTAGAGATCACCAGCAGGGTGGTACCCTTAATCAGAGAAAGAATCAAGACAGCTGCAAGCAGACAGAAGAGTTATGCAGACATCCGCAGAAGACTAGTAGAGTTTCAGGAGGGGGATCTGGTATTGCTTAAGGTGTCTCCAATGAAAGGAGTGGTTCGGTTCGGGAAGAAGGGTAAGCTGGCTCCGCGGTACATCGGACCCTTTGAAGTCTTGCAAAAGATTGGGAACGTATCGTACAAGCTAGATTTACCTGCTTCAATGGAGAGAATCCATCCGGTTTTCCATGTTTCTATGTTGAGAAAGTTCGTGTCAGATCCGGGCAAGGTTCTTAGTGAGCCTGATGTGGAGATCCAAGAGGATCTCACCTATGTTGAGCAGCCAGTGCGGATCATAGACACCCAGATCAGGAAGCTGAGAAACAAGGAAATCCCGATGGTGAAAGTCCTGTGGAACCACCACAATATGGAAGAATGCACCTGGGAGACATGGGAGTCTATGCTCCGGCAATATCCTCATCTCTTTTAAGGTTGGTCTCTATGTGTTTATGTGTGTATGTTATGAGGTTTGTTATGTGCATGTGCTAGTTGAGGAACATTCGGGGACGAATGTTCTTAAGGGGGGGAGAATGTAATACCCGGCTAGACTCCGGTATCGGAATTCCTACCGTCCGGTGGAATCTCGGATGTCGGAAATCTCTAAAAGGGTAGAATCATGTTTTTGTAAAATGTTTTCATGTTTTTAATGGTTTTAAGTATGAAATTAAATGAGTTTTTGCATGAAAAGTCCTTGGAGGAAAACCCAGGTTCGGCCGCCGAAAGTCAAGTTCGGCCGCCGAACATGCATGCGTTTTGGAGGCACGTTAGGCCCCCAAAAGCATGAGTTAGGGAAGTCCAGGTTCGGCCGCCGAAAGTCAAGTTCGGCCGCCGAACATTGCATGGATGCGGAGGCACATTCGGCCCCCGAACGTGGCCTGGCCAGCCACCTATAAATGGGGCACTTAGCCGAAATGGGCAAGCTTTCTCCCATTTTCGGCCACAGCAAGCTTCCGACCTTCCCTTTGCAACTCTTGTGTTCTTCTTCCAAATCTTTTCCATTTTTCTTGAGTTTTAAACTCACATTGCAAGTTTTGAGCATTTAAACCAAGTTTTGGAGCTTTGGGAACTCAGGAGCTCATTTTCGTGGATCTCCAAGTTTAGGTCGTCTCCCTCTCGATCTTCAAGAGGTAAGGGCCGATCTTAAGCTCCTTATGTGTTTTAAATAAGTTTTATGCAAGATCTATGGGTAGAAATGCATGTTAGGGTATATGTTGAGTTTATGGGTTAATATTGATGTTTTGAACAATGTAGCTTGATTGTGTGTGATTGAAGTGTTGTAGATGGGGTATATGCATGTTTGAGGCCCCTAGGAACTTGTATGCATGTGATCGTTGAGATGTATGCATGATTTGAGGTTTTGGGAGGCAAGGGGTTCATGTGAACCAAGTTTCTGCCCTCCTGGCAGAAACCAGGTTCGGCCGCCGAAGGGAGTTTCGGCCGCCGAACCCCCCCCTTTGTGGAGGCAGCATTCGGCTGCCGAAGCTTGCCCCCGAAAGAAGACTTTCGGATCTGTCTGGGAGGTTCGGCCGCCGAACCTGCCTAACTTTCGGCTCTGAAGGGACTTTCGGCCGCCGAACCTGCCGCCGAAAGTGCCCTGTTCAGCCACTTCTTGCATGTTTTTATGTGATGTTTTCAGGATGTTTTAGGGGGTTTTTGGGGAGTATATTAGAGTTGTATTTACGTATGTTTGGTCCCTCATTTGAGTCCACCTGTGTAGGTTCGGACCCGAGGAACCAAGGACCCCAGCAGTGAGCCAGCTGCTACAGAGTTTGTCAGAGTCAGCCAGAGGTGAGTGGAACTAAACTTAACCTTTGAAATTAAGAAATGAAATACTTTTATCATGCTTCATGCATCATGATCATATTATAGGTTGTTTGCATTAGAATTCACGAATATGCCGCATTGCATTGTTGTGATAAATGTTAGTGGATGGACATTAGGATGATTCATTAGCCTTCTGAATACGAAGTCCTGTGGTGCCCATAATAGGGCCGGGCAATAACTCCGAGTACGAAGTCCTGTGGTGCCCATAATAGGGCCGGGCAATACGAAGTCCTGTGGTGCCCATAATAGGGCCGGGCATGGAGTTGAGGGATTTTTGAATCAGTCCATCAGTGGTGTGATTTGTTTGCGCAGTGACGCATTTCATGATAGCATGTTTTAAATATTCTTTTTATAGTTCTACTCACTGGGCATCTAGCTCACCCCTCTCCCCTAACCCCCAGGTTTGCAGGTACGGGATAGATAAAGAAGGCAAGAAGAAAAGAAAAGTCATATGCATGTAATAGTTAGATTGTGGACATGACAATTGTATTATGATGAAATGTAAAAATATTCAGTATGTTATGTAACGAGGTTATTGAGGATAGAGTTGTGCTTGACCATAGTATATTGTTAATCCCTTTTGTATGTACATGATGTTTATGTAAACTAACTCAACACAGGTTGTTTTGCCTTTAAGGCTTGAATGAGATCCCACAGAGTGACTATGTTATGTATATGTTCAGAGTATGCACAGGTTGAGTTAGTCGGTGACAGTATGTATAAAGAAAAGTTTTAATTTTTATGCATGTTGTAGATCATGTTTGGGATTATACAGGTTCACAGGTTTTATGTCAGGCTTGCTACGGGTCCCGGCGGCCTTAAGTCGACCCGGATCCTAGCGCCGGTAGCGGTCCGATTTTCGGGTCGTTACACATTGAGCATGCTTTACATGGATGATCTTTTTCAAAGTTTAATTTTGGTAAACCTCTAACAAGATTTCTTTTTGAAAGTTTTGAAATCAGATGTATTCTTGCATGTCCTAGCTTTCTATGCCATAGCTAACTATTGTCATCAACACTAGCAAAACATTTTTCTTCACTATTTTTGAAATACTCCAGATCAAGTAGATAGACATTATCAATTCGAGATGCTATAAACAAGGTATTATCATTCATATCAAGAATTTCACAATGTGTGGATAGAAATGTTACCTTGAAACCTTTGTCACAAAGTTGACTTACACTCAACAAGTTATATTTTAGACTTTGAATAAGTGCCACATTTTTGATACATGGTTTTAATTCAATTGTTCCATTTTTGATAATCTGTGCTCTTCCTTTATCTCCAAATCTCACAAACTCTTCTGATTTCATGAACAGCTTACTAAATAGAGTCTTGTCTCTAGTCATGTGACGTAGACACTCACTGTCAATATGCCACTTATTTGTCTCCTTTTTATGCTTTAGACAAACCTGAAATCAGTTATCTAATTTAGATACTCAAATTTTTGGATCATCTGTATATTAATAAAAACAGGGGTTGTACCTTTTGTTATCCAGATTTTCTTGACTTTTGTGTTTCCTTTTCTTATAGGATATGAATGAACCATATGACCTTTTTTATTGTAATAAAAGCATGTGGTACTAGGAAAAGATGATGATGATACTTTTACAAAATGATTTCTATATTTATAATTCTGATTTGCAAAACTATTATATCGAATTCCTGATTTTTCTCCAAATATTCTTTGTGAACCAAGTAGAAACTCAAGAGATTGTTTTCCTTTTGTAAATTTTGCAAGATCATTAGTTAAAGACTCTGTTTTTGTTTCAAGAAATTTGTTCTTTTCTAAAAGCTTTTCACAATTTTGCTTTGAAATTTCTAATTCCTTTTTTAAGTCATTAAAAAAAATCATTTGAGTTTTGTAAAATTTATTTTCTTTTAAAACCATACTAAGAGAAATATTTTCAGATCGCAAGGATGTATTTTCAAGTTTAATGATGCACATTTTCTTTTATACGTTTTATATTCATTATAGACTTTAGCAAAAGCTAATTCTAACTCTTCTATATTAGGTGGTTTAGATTCAGTTACCTCCATTTCTTCATCTTTTGAAGGTTCAGCAGTTTCTTCTTCAAGAGCCATACAACAAAGATTAGCTTCATTCTTTTTATTTGAATCATCACTTGAGCTCTCATCAGTTGCATCCCATACAGTTACCATAGCCTTCTTTCCTTTATCTTCCTTCCTTTTCTTTTTGCTTTTTGAACAGTTGAGTCTGATGTGATCGGGCTTGTTACATTCATAGCAGATAATTTCTTTTGGGTCTTTTTTAGAGTCATTTTTTGATCCATACTTTTTTACAAATCTTTTATACTTGCTTCCAATTTTTCTAAATGTTCTTCTGAACTTTCGTGCTAACATAGCCATTTCTTCTTCATCATTGGATAAACTTGAAGACTCACTTGTATCTATCTTCAAAGCAATAGACTTCTTTTTACCATCTCTTTTATGATTTCAAAGCCATACCTTTCTTGAATTTTTTTTTCTCTGTGATTTCCTTTTTGAACATCATTTTGTGGGTAATTAGTGATCCAATCAACTCATCATATGTATATCTTGTGAAGTCTTTTGTATCAAAGATGACTGTGGTATTTGCTTCCCAAGACTTTGGTAGTGATCTCAAAAATTTCTTTACTAGCTCAGCTTCCTCAAAACTTTTTCCGAGTGCTTTTAGTAGATTGACTAGATCAATAAATCTAGTACTCATTTCAACAATGTTTTCACCTGATTTCATTTCAAATAATTCGAAGTCACGAACCAGCAGGTTTGCTTTTTATTCCTTCACTTGATTTGTACCTTCATAAGTTACTTCAAGCTTGTCTCACACTTCTTTTGTAGACTCACAACCTGAAACACGATTGTATTTAATTACATCTAGTGCATAATGAAGTATATTTAAAACTTTGGCATTTGCAGATATCTTTTTCCAATCAGCATCATTATATTCTTCTTCAGTCTTCTCTCTGGTTCCTCCTGTGACCAAAAGAATTTCAGGGTCTTTGATAATCCTTTGCCAAGCTTCTATATCAACTGATTATATAAAATTTTTCATTCTAAATTTTCAAAAGAAGTAATTTGTGCCATTAAAAAGAGGTGGTTGTGTAATTGAATAGCCTTCGGCTAAAGATGCAAGTATACCAACAAAATTAGATGAACTAGCCATTTTAGAATCTCTCGGGCTCCTCCTGTGACCAAAAGAATTTCAGGGTCTTTGATAATCCTTTGCCAAGCTTCTATATCAACTGATTATATAAAATTTTTCATTCTAACTTTTGAAAAGGAGTAATCTGTGCCATTAAAAAGAGGTGGTCGTGTAATTGAATAGCCTTCGGCTAAAGATGCAGGTATACCAACAAAATTAGATGAACTAGCCATTTTAGAATCTCTCTAAGGTGTTTGAACCTCAAGCAAGAGAGTTAAGCTCTCATACCAATTTGTTGTCCCAAAATAAGTGACCAAGAGGGGGGTGAATGGGTCACTTTGTCAATTTTTCAGCCATTGCTCAAAACTTAATTGAAAAATTGTAGCTAGTAAGTTTGAGTGTAAAAGATGATGGATTCAAGTAAACTTTTCAAAAATTTTCTTGAAAGATTTTGAGATATGCTTAACAACAAGTATACCAGCAAACAATAGAAGCTTTAAAAGAAAAGCAGAGAATGAAATAGCAAGCTAAATTTATTAAAACCTTATCAGTAGAAATTCTAAGTTTCAAACAGGTATCTTAAATTAACAAGAAACTCTTAAATTAACAAGAAACACTTAAAGATAAGGGAGAAGAAAATCAAACACCAAGATTTTATAGTGGTTCGGCAAGCTTAGTCTACATCCACTCTCTTAAGGACCTCCCTTGAGTCTTCACTTCACTAAAACTCTTTTAGCATGCAAGAGAAGAACCTTTTACATAACCAGCAAGCTTATTAGGTGCTTGTAGACCTTTACACATTTGATTCACACTCAAACTCTCACTCAAATTTTAACAGGTGCTTAGAACCTCTATCAAGTGATCACACACTTGATCAACCTTATATAGGTTTTGATTTAGAAAAAGACATGCTCAACAACTCTTTATCAGATATAGCAGAAATGCTATTAAAAAGAGAGAAAGTAAATTTGCCAATGAAGATCAATTATGAGAATGAAAAACTTTTAGTACAAAGGTATCAAAATGCTCTCAAGAACTCTGTGCTTTCATTACTCATTTATGAAGAGCTTTTAATATCTTAAATGGATATCCGAAAATCTTTTCTTTCAAGGCTGCAGAGATAGCTTAACAGTAATAATTTTGAAAAAACTAGCCGTTAAACCACTAAAAATTCGTGTAAACTAAAAGCAGTTACTTTCACCGTCTGAAAGTAATTAACTAAAAAGGAGCACAGACAGAAATTAGATATCTAAATTTAAACTGTTTCTAAAATTAAATGTCTAATTTTAGCCTTTCAGGACAGTTAAAAAAATTTAAACATTATCTTTTTTTTTTTAAAAAAAAAAAAAAGAAATGAGATGGATAGAGTCATTATTGACACATCTACTTACTTACTCTTTTACAATAAATCCTAGAGATATCTTTTTATACTTTTTCTTCTTTCTTTGATTCATCTTATGTTGATATATGAGTCTTCATTCTTTCCAATGTATAGACTTTCTTTGAATCTTCAATATTTTCTAAATATTCCACTTTCAATACTAAAGATGGTTAGATAAATATAATTCATTAAATTTTGGTATCATCAAAATCAAGCTCTTCAAAGTCTATGGGGTCAACAATTAGTTTTTAGAGTAAGTTAGACAAAACCTCTCATTCGATGTTGAGTCTCTAGTGACTATATCATGCACCAATAAAATTTTGAACGTAAGAGAAGTATGTTAAATCTCATATTGATTTGGAAAAATAATAATGTGTCCTTATATGGATCATAGACACTCCTCGCTCTACTAATTTTTGAAGTCAGAAATTTAATAATACTCTTTTGAATTTAAGTCTTTTTATATTTTTTTTTTCTAATGTATATCAAGTTATTTTAGGATATGAAAAGATGTTGAGTGGTATATCATTATCATCTAATAATTTCTCAATAAAACAAATATGTTTCCTTTATTGTTTATTGTGGGATCGACAGCCAGCTATGTGCTGTCTTTTTTTTTTTCTATAAATAATAAAATATGTTTATTTAAAAAATTGATTTGACCTTGAACCAAATCAACTAAGCAAAATAATGGTTAATTTAATATTAATTTATAAAACCATCTCCCTCTCTCCCTCCCAATCTATTTTATTCATTTAACATCAAAAGAAAAGTTAATGATTAAAAAAATTATACTTTTAATTTTATTATAATTACACTTTTATATTATTTTATTAATTAAAATTTAATTTTTTAAAATTCTTATAATGGTATCTCATACTTACTTATGCGTTAAAAAATTAATAGAATTGATACATCACTTGCGCCATTAACACCATATCACCACACGATAAGCAAAATTTAAAATTCATTGCTAAAAAAATTCTGTACTTTATTTTTATAACAATTTCATCATATATTTTTACTTTTTACTAATTAAATTCTATTTTTTTAATATGAGATCAAATACATTCTATTGGTATTAGAAACTTACAAAATTATCAAATTATTCTTTTTTTTACTATTAAATATATTTAAAAATTAATATTATTGTTATTCAATTTTTTTTAATTTTTATCAATAATTTTATAATAATTATTATTTTTCTTGATTTTATTTCTTGAATATGTTTATGTACTTGCTATTTAGTATTATTTTTAAAACTATCATTAAGAAAATAATTTTATTAAATATATTAATTATGAAGTATTAAAAAGTAATCTAAAATAATATTTACCATGATTTAATTTGAAAATATTAAAAATAATAAAATAACTTTTTAAGATGTTTTTATTTTCAAAAAATAATAAAATAACTTTTTAAGATGTTTTTTAATTATTTTTTTAACTTTTAAGTATAATACTAATTCACCATTTTTTTCTAAATTATACTAATATTTGAAATAAATTTTAAAAAAATTAATAATATATAGATTAAATATTTGATTGTTTAGTTTGACTTGGAATCCTACTTGAATCCTACTCGATTCATTCTGAATTAAAGAATTCGAAACGAAAAATGAAAGGTTTCTCTTTGATCATTAAAAGTAGGTAACCCTTTCTCTGTATCTTTCTTTCTACTGCATTCTATCTCATCATACCACATTTTATTCTGCAATATTTGAGAATCGCCGTCAACACCTCGGTGTTTCTTTCTACTGCATTCTATCTCATCATACTACATTTTATTCTGCAATATTTGAGAATCGCCGTCAATACCTCGGTGTAGGTAAGTCCGGTATAATCCTTTATTATATAGTCTGGAGCTATTTACAACTAGCCAATTAAGAATTTTTAAATATACTAGTACTAGCAAGTGCATAAAAAATGTAGTCATTGATTCTCCTAAGAGGCCACAATTACTGCGAGCAAATATATTAATGACAAAGAACACATTTTTGCTATACTACTAATACTTATGCTTGCTCTTAAGTAATATGTAATTTATCTAAAATTATAAATTCAATTTTCATTCTTCCATTTCCTAAAAAAGTATTAATAAAATAAATAATTATCAAAAAATCCTATAAGTTTAGTTTTATTGCAATTTTATTCTAAACTTTTAAATTATTATTAACTTTACTCTGAAATTTACTACGTGGCATGCTGACATGGTGGGTGACGTAACAATTCCATTAATTTCTAGCTAATGGTACAAGTAATACTAAATACAATTGGAGTAACTCTAAAAGATCGAGTAAAAAAAAATGCAAGGTGTAATTGTAACAAAATTAAAATTATAGATTTTTTTATCATTAATTAAATAAATAGATGTTAATATATTTATTATTTAATGAGAAAGTGAGAGCTCTATTTTCTTAATTTATTATTAGAATAAAAAAATAAATAATCAAAATATTGAATTTTCCTATTTAAAGAATACAGTTAGTATTGTTACTTTAATTTATTTAGTTGGAATTAAGTTAACTTAGAAACTTTTAAATTTTCAGAAAATATGAGAATTAGAAGAGTAAAATCCGAAATCTCTTAGTTTTACTCAAATATACTTACTACAAGACTAAGTTTGCGAGTGCATATATTTATTTTATTTGGTTGTAATACATTAACATATATTAATTTCATATATCTATAATTTTATATTATTTTTTTATATTTTTATGCTTTTCTGATTATTAATATTATTTTTTAAAAATAATATTAGTATTACTAAATAATATTTCCGTTTGAATATATATATTACGTTTCATTAATATATTAACTGGATATAAATTAAAAATTTTAACATTTTAAACTGATGAAAATAATCACATAGTTTAATTATATTCAAATTATTTTATATATTTAATCGATATTACTATTGTAACGACCCGAAAATCGGACCGCTACCGGTGCTAGGATCCAGATCGGCTTAAGGCCGCCGGGACCCGTAGCAAGCCTGACATGTAACCTGTAAACCTGTTTAATCCCATACATGATCAACAACATACATAAAAATTTAAAACTTTTCTTTCATACATTCTATCATACACCAAACTCAACCTGTGCATGCACTGAACATAATCATCATCATAAACTTAACCCCTCTATGGGATCTCATCAATGCCCCCAATGGGTGGCATAACATGTGTTGAGTTGGCTAACATAGTCATCAATAAACATTAAGATCATGTATCAACAAAGGATTACAGTAAACTATGGTCAAGCACACTTCTAAACCTCAATATCATAATACATAACATAACTATTCAGTTTTACATCATCTTACAATTTATCATGTCCACTTTCTAACTATTACAAACATAAGACTTTACTCTTCTTGACTTCTCTGTCTAGCCCGTACCTGCAATCCTGGGGGATTAGGGAAAAGGGGTGAGCTACAAGAGCCCAGTGAGCAGAATAATAGAAAACAACATTTAAATCTCATGCCATCATGTAATGCAACACATCACAACAAATCACATCTCAGATGGTATTGTCACCAATAGTCCTCTACATTCCAAAGTGCCGAGACGTAGAATGGGTACAACCGGTCTTTCTCTTAACATAACATATCATACATACCAATGTGCCATGGACGTAGAATGGGTACAACCTGGACTTCCATACCATTTCATGCCGTAGCATCATCATACCATATGAGGACTAAAGGATCATCCAATAACCAATCCACATCAACATCATAAATGCAATGCAACATATTCGTGAATTCTAATGCAAACAACCTAATTCATCACATGGCATTCATGATGCATGAACATGCTCAACTGTATAATTCATTTGCTTTAAAAACATAAAGGTTTATTCTAATCACCTCTGGCTGAAGCTCTACTGACTCAGAAGCAGCTGAACTCACTGCTGGGGTCCTCGGTTCCTCGGGTCCGAATCTACACAGGTTGACTCAAATGAGGGACCAAACAACTAGAATATAACTCTAAAAACATCCCCTAAAAACTCCTTAAAACACCTCAAAACAATCATGCAAAAACATGCAAAGGAAGGCTGGACAGGGCACTTTCGGCGGCAGGTTCGGCGGCCGAAAGTCCCTCCAGAGCCGAAAGTCAGGCAGGTTCGGCGGCACCTTTGGCGGCCGAAACTCCCAGACAGAGGCGAAACTCATGCATGTTCGGCGGCACTTTCGGCGGCTGAAACTCCCAGACAGAGGCGAAAGTCCTCTTTCGGGGGCAAGTTTCGGCATCCGAATGCTGCCTCCACAAGAGGGTTCGGCGGCCGAAAGTTCCTTTGGCTGCCGAACCTGGTTTCTCCCAGAATGGCAGAAACTCAGCTCTTCTATGCATATTTGCCTCCAAAACTTCCAACATGCATATAACTCATTCAAATCATGCAAATATACATACATTGGCTCCTAGGGGCTTCAAACTAACTTAAACCCCAACTACAACACACAACAACAACACATTGCTCAAAAACACAACATAAACTCAAAAACCTAACTCTGAGCTAAACATGCATTCTACCCCATAGATCTTGCATAAAACTTACTTTAAACATGAAATGAGCTTAAGATCGGTTCTTACCTCTTGAAGATCGAGAGAGAGACATCCTAAACTCGGAGGTGGGAGATTTTTGAGTTCTTGAACCTCAAAGCTCCAAAACTTGCTTTAAACTCCAAAATCTTCAAAACAAAGCAAAAACTTGTGAAAATCTTGAAAGATTTGAAGGAAAAACTCAAGGATTGGTGAGGAACGGCGGAGAGCTCACCTTGGCCGACAATGGGGAGAAAAACTCGCCCGTTTTCGGCTAAGGGACCCTTTTATAATGGCTGGCCAGGCCACGTTCGGGGGCCGAACGTGCCTCCGCATGCATGCCATGTTCGGCGACCGAACTTGAGGTTCGGCGGCCGAACCTGGACTTTCCTCAACCTATGCCTTCGGGGGCCTAAGGCACACCCGAAATGCCTGCATGTTCGGCGGCCGAACTTGAGGTTCGGCGGCCGAACTTGAGGTTCGGCGGCCGAACCTGGGTTTTCCTCCAAGGTTGTTTTCATTCAAAAACTCATTTCCTCTTTACTTAAAACCATAAAAAACAATTAAAACATTTCATGAAAACATGGTTTTATCCTTCTAGAGGTCTCCGACATCCGAGATTCCACCAGACGATAGGAATTCCGATACCGGAGTCTAGCCGGGTATTACAACTATATTTAATTGTAATTATTATGAAGTTTTTAAGTTATTTAAACGTTGAGACATAAATTATTATTAGCTACGTACAAAAATTAAAAATGTAAAAATAAAAAAATAGATGTGAGGCTTGTTTACACTGAATCACTGTAGAAATTCTTGTGTTTAGTTTTTCTCTCCTTAAACTCTTTTATTTTTCATATTAATAAAAACTATTAGCATATTAAAAAATATATTTAAAAATTAATTTAAAAGTGTCGATTTATTAAAGATATTCCTAATATTTACTATAATAGACATTAAAAATTAATTTAAAAGTGTCGATTTATTTTTCATTATTGCGGCTATTGATATATAAAAAAATATAATAATAAATAAAAATTATAAAAATTAATAAAAAAATTTTAACAGTAATATTTATTATTAGTAATAATTATTTTTTAATGGTAATTATAATTTTATTGAAAAATATTTACATCTGCAATTTTACAGCAGCAATATGCAATAATTTTATTTTTCTGTTATATCTTTGACAATAATTTATAATAGTAAGTTATGATTGTTGTATATTGTTGCTACTGAATTGTGTTCATAGATAGTTTATAATAAAATTATAATTGCCGCTAAAAAAAATAATTATTAACAATAATAAATATTGTTATTTTTTTAAAAGCAAATCTAGTTATTGTATTAATAAAATTTCATCAAACAAAAAGGTTATAAATAGAGAGACGATTATACTTGATAGATTCTTTAGCTAAAGTATGAGCAATTTGAGTAGTATTACAATGAACCCATCTAACAGAAATATCAGTTCTAGAGTCTAACAAAGATTTACAATCGTTCAAAATCAAACCCCTACATAAGATAATTTGGTATAAATACTCCTCAAGTGCATGTTTAAACCCCTGCATAAGATAATTTCGCAAAGATATTTCTTTCTTTCTCATCTCTCGAGCATAAATCATTAAAGTCTCCCGAATAAAACCACGGAAGAGAGCAACGAGATAAAACTCGAATAAGGTTCCAAAATTGATGTCGTCGTTGCGATTCCAGAAACCCATAACTACTAAATCTCCATTGAACATTACCTTCCGAAACAACCGAATTAATAAAATTTAAAGAAAAACCAACCACAGAAATAGATCCATGACTCTTCCACATTAATGAAAGGCCTCCTTCCAATTCTTGTCTATTAACTGAGAAGCAACCATCAAGATGTAAAAAATTACGAAAAAATTTCATATGCGAACTAAGAGCTTTTATTTTCATAAAAAATAAAATATCCGGCTTGTAACTAGAAACTAAATCATTCAATACAATAACTGTTCGATGATTGCTGCCATAAATTTACTAAAGAGGTTTATATATTTTGAAAATTGATTGGATTGTATGTGAGAAATATCTCCACCATACAGAAATTATAAGTGACGATCGAAATATTTTTGGAACTCTTAATAGGGACAACAACATCTTCTTCTTCATCGATAGTCAATTGACGCAGATCGTCTTTTATGGGGAATGGAAAAGAATAAGTTAGATTTAAGAAAAAGAAAAATGCGAGAGTATCAAGTTAAAAAAAATCACGAAGAAAAACTTAATATTGCTATTAAAAATAACTTTTTATTAATACTCATAATTTTTATTTATTATATTTTTTATATATAAATAATAATAATTATTTATTATTAAAAATAACTTTTTATTAATATTCATAATTTCTATTTATTATATTTTTATATATAAATAATAATAATTATTTATTATTAAAAATAACTTTTTATTAATACTCATAATTTCTATTTATTATATTTTTTATATATAAATAATAGTAAGTATTAATATTAATTTTATATATTAATTTATATAACAACAAAATTAATATCCTTATAAAATTTTTTATTATTAATTTTGATATTTATTGTAGTAATAATAAATACAGCTACAACAGCTTCTGAGAATAGGGCATGGCAAGTCTTGCCATACTTTATCCTCAGAAGCAAATAATTAAAAACAGACAAAGAACATAAATTATTTGATATTTCTATTTTTGCTGCTTTTTGTGATAATTTATGGATTTGCATGGCAAGTCTTGCTGATGACCGCTGGATTTCACCACTCCGATTTGAGGCCTGGCCCATAATCAAAGCCCTTTACTTGAAGGCTCTTAAGCCTCCCAAATGAACCAGGTCCAACTCGCTCGGTCCTAAGACCGGACTCCCCCTAAAGCCTCTCAATCGGGCCGGCCCAGTCCTTTCGGCCCTAAAATCAGACCTCCCCTGGGCTTCAGTCCTAATCTCACCAACCGGCCCAGCCCGAAGGAGAAAAGGTAGCCAGCCCATTCGCCCAGTGGATCCATCCGCATGCATGCCAGGGGGGAATTAAATGGCCGTTACGCATGGAGCAGAGATCTGATATTCTCGTATGTCCGTATCCGTATGGCAGAGACAGGTGGCCCAATGGCAATGAGGCCTTTACACGTCACTGGAAGACAAAGGGAAAGAATAAAAGGAGAGAAGCATTCTCCTCTGGGACTAAGTTCACTCAACCCTTGTAAAACCCTATTTTTCTGTATCTCAGATCATCAATTGGCGCCGTCTGTGGGGACGAAGGAGATCTTTCGTCACCGAAGTTCCACTCTTACAAAACCCACTGAGATCCACAATGGCCAACAATAACGAAAACAACATTGTTAACACCCATAATGACCTGAGCTCCGCCCAGAAGGGGCAATAGTTCTCTTTCTCCAGCCCCATAACTCCTAACAACCAACCGCCAATCCCTTTCAATCCCTCACTGAGCTTGGCAGGGATTGCGCCCGAAAATACCCTATCCAACCAAGACCTCCAAGCCATGGCCCTTCAACTGCAAAACACTGCCCACTGGCTGGGGCAGATGATGCAACAGAGGGGCCTCAATACCCCAATGAACATGTTGCCAGTAGTAGAGGAACCCCGAACCAACGAACCTCAGCCTACCTTTAACCACCCTCAAAAAAACAGCAGAGAAACCGGGGAAAGGGGGAGAAGGGCAGACAAAGAGGAAGAGCCGGAGGCTAGAATACGAGGAAGAAGGGTAAGGGAGTTGATAGAACAGGATGAGGCGGAGAGGTACTCAGCCAGAACAACAACAAGAAGGACGGAAGATGAGGAGCAGGAAGAGGAGTATCATATGGAGAAGAGGCCCAGACAAGAAGAAGAGAATGTAGATCAGAAATTGGAGAAATTGAGAGAACAGCTCCTAGCCGAGTTGGGGGCGAAGGACCACAACCAAGCCCTCTTGCCCACCTCTTCACCTTTCTTGAAATGGGTGCAACAGGAGACCGTCCCCAAGAAGTTTATGATGCCACCCATGGCGGCCTATGACGGAACTGAAAACCCGAGGGAGCACGTCCTCAACTATAAAACCTTCATGGAGCTGCAAACTTTATCGGATGCCTTGATGTACAAGGTATTCCCCACGACGCTCTCAGGGCCAGCATGGGCGTGGTTCAACAGCTTAGAGGCTGGAAGTATTAGAAGTTTCAGATATTTGGCCAGTATCTTCATTAGTCGGTTCATTGCCGGTGTACCAGCGGACAGAAAGACGAGCTACTTGGAGACAGTCAGGCAGAGGAGGAACGGATCTTTAAGGGAGTATGTCGCCCGTTTCAATACTAAGGCTCTGCAGATCCCTGAGCTGGACGAGTGCAGAGCGGTGGAGGCCATGCAAAAGGGGACGACCTCCCTAGAGTTCTTTGGCTCATTAAGCAGAAAACCGCCCACCTCGCTGGCAGAGCTGATGAAGAGGGCGGAGAAATATATAAGGCAGGATGATGCCTTAGTAACAAGCAGATTCGCCAAAGAGGCGATGGACAGAGGGAAGGCCCCAGAAGAAAGGAGGCCGAAAAGGCAAGAGAAAAAGCAAGGCAAAAGGCCTGAAGCCTACAGACAGCCTTGGGACCGAAGGGACCAGAGACCGTTCCCTCCTCGGATTCCAGAACAAAGACCGTTCCCCCCGTTAGTTCCAGAGAACCTAACTCCACTCAATGCCTCCAGAGCTGAAGTGCTCATGGCAGTTCAGAACAAGAAGTTCCTCCAATGGCCAAAACCCATGAGAGCAGAAGCAAGCCAGCGAGATCCTGACAAATACTGTCAGTATCATCGTACCCACGGCCATGACACCAACAATTGCTATCAGCTGATCAGCGAGATAGAGAGGCTCATAAAAAGGGGACATCTCAGGAACTTTGTGAAAAAATCGGAGGGAGAGAGGCCTCAGCAGAACCCTGCAACAGAACGACCTCAGAGGACGGGAGCAAGACCAGTGAACGATGGTTCCAGTGGAACCATCAATATGATCGTCGGAGGAACCGGAGGTCGGATGAGCAGGAGCGGAAGAAAAAGGGGCCAAGATGGGGAAGGTAGCAGTGCCGAGGTCATGCAGATAGTTGACCATTCTCCAATGACCATCTCCTTCTCTCCGGAAGATGCCCAGGGCATTTAGATGCCTCATGATGACGCTCTTGTTATTGAAGCCATCATCCACAACTATCGGGTTAGGAAGATCTTGGTGGACGACGGAAGTAAGGTGAATTTATTGCCGTGCAGAGTCTTCCAGCAGATGACAATCCCCGAAGAATAGTTGGTTCGGGACCAGGCCCCAATCAAAGGGATCGGAGGAGTCCCAGTGCCTATGGAAGGAAAGGTGAAGCTGGCTCTCACCCTCGGGGAAGCACCCAAAACTCGAACTCACTACGCTGTGTTCTTGGTAGTAAAACTCCCCCTAAGCTACAATGCAATATTGGGAAGACCTATGCTGTTTGACTTTGAGGCTGTGACCAGCATAAGGTACTTGGCCATGAAATTCCCAACAGAAGCAGGAGTGGGAGTAGTCAGAGGAAGTCAGGAAGAGGCGAGAGCGGTGTACCTGGCCATGATATCAGAGCCGAGCTCGACAGGGGAAAAGTTTGATTCAGAAGTCCTAGAGGTCCGAGATGAGAAAAAAGAGGCCAGAACAGAGCCAGTGGAGCAGAGACAGATAAAGTCTTCAGTCTTAACGCCGGCCTGACTAGAGAGCAAAAAATTGAAGTAATGGCCCTAATCCTGTAATACCTGGCTAGAGTCCGGCATCGGAATTCTACTTTCCGGTGGAATCCAGGATGTTGGAATCCTCTAAAAGAGTAAGATTTATGGTTTTGTAAAGGATTTTAGTATGTTTTACTGTTTTAAGTACAAAAGGAAATGAGTTTGTGAAAGAAAAGAGCCAAGAAAGAAATGAAAGGTTCGGCCGCCGAAGGTGAGTTTCGGCCCCGAACATGCATGAGTTTTGGTTTCACGTTAGGCCGCCGAAGGTGGTCTGGCCAGCCACCTATAAAAGGCCCAAGGTTGGTGAATGGATAAGATTTTCTTTCCATTCACAGACAGAGGTGAGACCATGATCTTCCTTGGGTGATTTTCATGTTTTCTTCAAATCTTGCAAAGTTTTGATGGGTTTTATGTTGTTTTGAAGCTTTTGAGCAAATCAACCAAAAGTTTTGAAGTTGGAGACTTTGAGGGAGAGTTTCTCCATATCTCCACGTTGGGATCATTTATCTTCTTGTTTGTAAGAGGTAAGTGAAGATCCTGAACTTCTTTTCATGTTTTATGAAGGTTTTATGAAGTTTTTGGGTAGAGATGCATGTGTAGGGTAAGTTGAGGTTTTGGTTGATTTGTG
The DNA here is from genome assembly GCF_001659605.2 of Manihot esculenta. Lineage (NCBI taxonomy): Eukaryota > Viridiplantae > Streptophyta > Magnoliopsida > Malpighiales > Euphorbiaceae > Manihot > Manihot esculenta. Next base: position 22,091,515 of record NC_035170.2, read on the forward strand.
GTCAAAGCATGCTTATATGTTTAGTTGTGTTGTTTGTTAGGGTTTTCAGTTAGTTTTGGACCCCTTTGTGCCTATACTTGAGTATATACAGGTTGTGGAATTGTGGTTTGCATGTTTGAGTGGAGTTTGGGTACGTTTGCATGAAGCAGAACAAGTTTCTGCCTTACTGGAGAAATCCAGTTTCGGCCGCCAAAGAAAGGTTCGGCTGCCGAACATGCTAAGGAGGTGGTTTCGGCTGCCTAAGCTTGCCTAAGCTTGCCCCCAAAAGTTTGGACTTTCGGCTCTGGAGGAGGGTTTCGGCCGCCGAAGGTGCCGCCGAAGGTTAGGGACTTTCGTCTCTAGAGAGGACTTTCAGCAGCCGAAGTGCCGCCGAAAGTGCTTGAGTTTCGTCTCTGGAAGGGACTTTTGGCCGCCGAACCTGCCGCCGAAAGTGCCCTGTCCAGCCTTCTTTTGCATGTTTTTCTTGCTTCTTTGAGGATGTTTTAGGGGGGTTTTGGGGAGTTTTTTAGAGTTGTTCTTGAGTTAGTTTGGTCCCTCATTTGAGTCCATCTGTGTAGGAATGGACCAGAGGAACCAAAGAGGTCAGCAGTAAGCACTGCTTCAGAGTTTCCAGAGTCAGCTCAGAGTCAGCCAGAGGTGAGTGGAACTAAACTAAATCTTTTAATATGAGAACTTAAATGCTTTGAGCATATTCCATGCATCATGATATGTAATAGGTTGAGTGCACTAGAATACACTAATGTGACGCATTGCATTATTCTATGCTTGTACGGATCGGACATAGTTTTGGATTCACTAGCCCTCCGAGTAAAGTCCTGAGGAGCCCTGAGAGGGCCGGGCACAGAGCACCATAGGGTGCGTAGAGAAGTCCTGAGTAGCTCATTCGCGGGCCAGGCACAAAATAGAGGGAATTTTGAATCTGTCCGTCTGAGATGGGTGATTTACTTATGATGTGATGCATTCCATGTGAGCATGTTTTATTTACATGTTTTATCTGTTCTACTCACTGGGCTAGTATAGCTCATCCCTCTCCTTTAACCCTAGTCTTGCAGGATCAGAGTTAAGGGGAACTTCAGCAGGGTACAGGAAGAGTAAAGAAGTTTTGTAATAGCATAGTGTGGACATGTAATATTGTAAAGAAATGGTTTAGTCTTGTATAGTGTAAAGTATTGTGCTTGACCCATGTTGTAAATCCTTTTGTATACATGGTCTATTTATGTGCTGTGAATGTTTTTATCAGTATGTTGAAAAAACCAGGCTTAATAGAGAGTTGAACCCGTCTAGAGCAAGCTCTAGAAAGGGGTTTTATAGTACAGAGATAGTGCATGCACAGGTTGAGCCTTGGTTCAGAGCATCAGTTTTATGTTTTTACAGAAAATGTATGATCATGTATGGGATTTGACAGGTACATAGAGAGTATAGCAGGCTTGCTACGAGTTTCGGCGACCTTAAGTCGACCTGGATCCTAGCGCCGGTAGCGGTCCGATTTTCGGGTCGTTACAGATTGGTATCAGAGCCCTAGGTTCATATGGTCGGACCTAGATAGAGAGTGTCGGGCTCATAGAGGTTATAGTAGGTCAAGCACAATAGGAAAGCATGTCCACTAGGATAGGATGTTGAGTCCTGTCTATTTGCTGTTGTGTAATGCCATGAGTATGCATGTGCATTGTTGTTATGTGATGTTTAAATTGCTGATGTGTGCTGTTATGTATTGTTTTCCAGACAGTTAAGATGAGAGGAACTCGTCGATCTGCACGATTGACTGGAGTCCCACCAGTGAATGAGGGTTCAGATGCTCGTCCTCCTGCATTTTCAAGGGCAAGGTCTCAGAGATCAAGCAGGGAGGGTACGTCAAGGGACCCTAGAAGGTCTTTTGACGAGAGCAGAAGAGGAACAGAGAGAGGAGGAAGGTCAGAGGAAGCGAGGGAGGCTATGGACGTGGATCAGCCAAGAGAGGAAAGCATGGATATGGGTAGGTCTGAAGAGGGTATGGGAGAGTCTCAGGGAGGTGCTCAGGCCTCGGGGTTTGGTTATCCACCCCATTATCCACCCTTTCCACAGAGCCCAGGGTATCCGATGGGAGGTACGTCGGATTACTCTAGCTTTACCCCATATCCTACCTACATGCCATATATGCCTTATCCTCCTTTTTACCCACCATATCCCATGTATCCACCCACACCTTTCCATCCCAGTACAGCCTACCCAGAGCCAAGTTTAGCACCTTCTGCTCCACCACCAGAACCAGAACCAGTAGCCCCTGTTGTCCAAGTACCTCAACCTAGCTCAGCTGTGGGAAGTAAAGTAAAAATGACAGAGTACCTAAAGTTGGATGCTCCCAAATTCAACATGGGAGATGATCCGTTTGAGTACCTCAGAACAGTTAAGATGATAACCGATGAGTTAGGAGCTGATGATAGTAGAGCCATCGAGATGGCAGGATTCACACTCAAATGTAAGAAGGCTCGAGAGTGGTTCAAGAATTATGTGGACCCCAGGTTGGACAGCATGTCATGGGAAGAGTTCACCAATGAGTTTGCAGGGTGGGCTTTTCCTAACAGTTCCAGGGAGATGAAAGTTATAGAATTTGAGCAGCTGAGGCAGACTGAAGAGATGAGTGTAGATGAATACACAGATAAGTTCCTGGATCTGCTTCAGTATGTGGGTCAGGCTTATGACACTGACCAGAAGAAGGCAAGGAGATATACTATGAGACTGCATCCCAGGTATTCCTCCTTGATTCTTCCAGTAGAGAAAGAGAGTTTCCACTCTATAGTGGATGCCGCCAGGAAGATGGAGGCGAGTGCCATTATCCAAGGAACAGTAAAACAGCATGTGGCACAGTCTTCGGGTTCTAAGACCCCCAGTGCAGCAGCTTCTGGCAGTAAGAAGGGAGAGAAGTTTAAAGCGAGGAAGGGCAAGTTCTGGAATAAGATCAAGTCTAGTCTGGGAATGGGTAGTGACTCAAGCTCTAGCACAGGCAGTACAGTATGCATGAGACGTGGGAGACCGCACAGAGGAGTTTGTCGGTTGGGATCTTCAACCTGTTATAAGTGTGGGCAGGAGGGACATTTTTCACGGGAATGTCCTCAGACGACCTTTATGGCACCATCCCAGCAGATGAGCTCGGGCAGTGTAGCATAGCCAGTAGCTCCAGCCATACCTCAAAGCAGTGGCAGAGGCAGAGGGAGAGGGTCAGCCTCTTCTTCAGCAGCAGGTTCCCGAGGTGAAGGTCTGGTAGCCCCAGCACGGATCTTCACTGTGACTCAGGAGGAGGCGAACACGTCGAACACAGTGGTGTCAAGTAATCTCATCATTGGGTGTTCTGATGTGTATGCTTTGATGGACCCCGTTGCTTCTCACTCTTTTATTGCTTCGAGAGCCGTGGAGAGATTGGATCTGATGATCTCTGAGTTAGAGTGTCCTCTCTGGGTCAATGGACCTAAATGTGATCCATCAGTAGCAGTGTCAGTCTGTCGCTTCAGTCTAGTGTTCAGAGAGGGTAGATGCCTTCCAGCTAACCTAGTGGTTCTAGATTTGATAGATTTTGATGTCATTCTAGGGATGGATTGGCTATCTACATATGGTGCTACCTTGGACTGTAGAGATAAGGTAGTTAGTCTCAGAGACCAGGATGGGTCAGAGTGTGTCTTCAGAGGAGACAGGAGGGGGACACCTAGAGGTTTGATCTCAGCCCTTCAGGCTCGTCGTTTGCTTAGGAGGGGTTGTCAAGGGTTTCTAGCTCATGTGAGAGAGCTAGATAGTCAGGTTAGGGAACCAGCCTCAGTTCCAGTAGTCCGAGAATTTCTAGACGTCTTCCCAGATGAGCTTCCAGGACTACCACCTGATAGGGAGATAGAGTTTGAAATAGAATTGCTACCTGGTACCAGACCTATTTCTATTCCTCCCTATAGGATGGCGCCAGCAGAGTTGAAAGAGCTGAAAGAACAGTTGCAGGAGTTGGTAGATAAGGGTTTCATCCGCCCTAGTACCTCACCTTGGGGTGCTTCAATGCTGTTTGTCAGAAAGAAGGATGGATCCCTCAAACTTTGTATCGACTATAGGCAGTTGAACAAGGTCACTACCAAGAATAAGTATCCCCTGCCTAGGATCGACGATCTATTTGACCAGCTAGCTGGAGCAGGTTGTTTCTCTAAAATAGATCTGAGGTCCGAGTATCATCAGTTGAGAGTCAGAGAAGCAGATGTGCCAAAGACAGCTTTCAGGACCAGATATGGGCATTATGAGTTCTTAGTAATTCCGTTCGGGTTGACTAATGCCCCTGCAGCATTTATGGATCTCATGAACAGAGTTTTCAGTGAGTATCTGGATCACTTTGTTATTGTCTTCATCGATGATATCTTAGTGTACTCCAGAGATGCAGAAGAGCATGCCCAACATCTGAGGACAGTTCTGCAGATACTGAGAGAGCATGGTTTATATGCCAAGTTCTCTAAGTGTGAGTTTTGGTTGAGGAGCATTTCCTTCTTGGGGCATGTTGTATCAGCAGAGTGTATTGAGGTAGATCCCAAGAAGATAGAGGCTGTAGCTAACTGGCCCAGACCTACTTCAGTAACAGAAATTAAAAGCTTTCTGGGTTTGGCAGGTTACTACAGGAGATTCGTTCAGGACTTCTCAAAGATAGCTGCTCCTATGACCAAACTGACTAAGAAGAATCAACGGTTCGAGTGGTCGGACCAGTGTGAAGAGAGCTTTGAGGAGAGGTCACGCGTCAAGCTTCGCCTGGAAGCCGTCTGACATGCCTGGGATAGACCTAGAGGTGATGACCCACAAGCTGAACATCCTCCCAGAAGCTAGGCCGGTGAAGCAGAAGAAGAGGGTGGTGGGAAGAGAGAAGTAGCAGGCCACCAGGGAAGAGGTGCAAAAGCTAGAAGAGGCAAGGTTTATCAGGGAAGTGATGTACCCCCAATGGTTAGCAAATCATGTATTAGTCAAAAAAGCCAATGGCAAATATAGGATGTGTATAGACTTCATTGACCTGAATCAGGCATGTCCCAAAGATTGTTATCCCCTCCCTGATATTAATAAAATGGTCGACTCCACGGCCGGTTTTGATTATATGTCGTCTTTGGATGCAATGTCCGGTTATCACCAAATTCCAATGGACAGGTCAGATGAAGAGAAGACCTCGTTCATAACAGAAGATGGAACCTATTGTTACAGGGCCATGCCTTTTAGGCTGAAGAATGCTGGGGCGACATACCAGAGGCTAATGAATAAAATCTTCAAAGATCAGATCGGCAGGAATATCGAAGTATATGTGGATGATATGGTGGTGAAGAGTCTGACCTTTCAACAACACTTAACAGACTTGAAGGAGGTGTTCGAAGTATTGGAGCAATATAGAATGAGGCTGAACTCGGCTAAATGTGCTTTCTTCATCAGAGGATAAAAGTTCTTAGGATACATGGTGAGCGGAAGAGGCATTGAGCCCAGTCCAAAGAAGGTAGAAGCTATCTTGAAAATGCCTGAGCCGACCTGCGTGAGGGATGTCCAAAGACTTACTGGAAGGGTAGTAGCGCTCAATCGCTTCATGTCGAGGTTGGCGGAAAGATGCTTGTCGTTCTTCAAGAAGCTGAGAAAAGTTCCGAACTTCGAATGGACCAAGGACTGTCGAGAAGCTTTCAAAGAGCTCAAAAGCTATCTTAGCTCGCCACATGTGCTCAGTAGTCCGTTGGAAGGAGAGGAGCTTCTGATTTACTTGTCAGCCTCAGAACAAGTTGTAAGTGCTGTGTTGGTAAGAGTAGAAGGAGGAGAACAGAAGCCAGTGTTTTATGTCAGCAAGGTGCTCAAAGATGCCGAGATCAGATATCTGAACATCGAGAAAATAGCTTATGCTCTGTTGCTGGCAGTCAAAAAATTCAGAGTTTACCTAGAAAGCCACCAGAGAGTAGTGATGACAAATCAGCCGCTGAAGAAGATTCTCCACAGACCAGAAACTTCAGATCGGATGCTTGCCTGGTCCATTGAAATCAGCCCCTACTGTTTAGAATACCGACCTCGAACCACCATAAAGTCTCAAGCCCTCGCTGACTTCATAGCATAGTGTTCTTTCAGTGAGAAACAAATAGAATTGGATGCGACATCCTCAGAAGCAGTGCAAGGCAAGAGAGAGGGGCAGCCCCCACGAGATTTCGGCTGGAAGTTGTATGTGGATGGAGCATCCAGGACTGGGGACAGTGGTGCAGGAATAATGCTGAAGGGACCTAAGGGGTTTAAAATATGTTATGCGCTGTGCTTGGAGTTCACCGCCTCTAACAATGTAGCAGAATATGAAGCTCTAATAAATGGGATGCTGATCGCAATGGAGGTAGGGGTGACCGACCTCGAGATAAATAGCGACTCTCAGCTAGTGATTAACCAAATAACGGGGGCATATCAGGCCAGAGACCCAACTATGCAGAATTACTTGACAAAAGCCAAGACCATAGAAGCTGAGCTCAGAAGCCAGGGGATCATGATAAAATACCAGAGAATACCTCGGGAACAGAACGAAGAGGCAGATCAGCTCAGTCAATTGTCCAGAGAAGAGTTGGAGCAGCTCCCCGATGAGGTATACATACAGCATGTCCACACTCCTGCCTTTCAAAAAATAAATACCGTGATGAAAATTGAAGTCGGGCAGAATTGGATGATCCCGTACCTGGAATATTTGGAGAAAGGGAAGCTCCCTGAGGATAAAGCCGAGGCAAAGAAGATTGTGGCTCGGGCAGCTAATTACCAAGCAGTGAGAGGGACCCTATACAGAAGAGGGAAATCTACCCATGGCTTCGATGCGTGAGCCCGGAAGAAGCTGTAGGGGTGATGGATGAAATACACCGAGGAATTTGTGGGGCCCACGAGGGAGCTGGGACATTGGCAAACAAAATATTCAGACAAGGATACTACTGGCCCACCGTCAAACGGGAAGCCGAGGAGTTTGTCCGTAGATGTGATGTATGCCAGAGGTTCGCCAATGACATTAAATACTAGCCACCCCTCAGTCCAGTATATCTAGCCCATGGCCGTTCTCACAGTGGGGCATAGATATCCTAGGGCCTTTTCCCAAGACCACAGGGCAGAAGAAGTTTGTAATAGTGGCCGTGGAATACTTCTCAAAATGGCCAGAAGCGGAGGCAATCCCTGCTATTACGGCAAGAAAGATGATAGACTTTGTATGGGGAAACATCATCTGTAGGTTCGGAGTCCCAAGAGTGCTCATATCGGATAATGGCAAACAGTTTGACTGCAAGACCTTCAGGGAATTCACAGTAAACATGGGCATATGACACAAATTCTCCTCGGTGGCCCACCCTCAAACCAACGGCCAAACAGAGGTCACTAACAGAGCTATCCTCCAGGGATTGAAGAAACGACTGGATGGAGCAAAGGCAAACTGGGCAGAGGAACTCAACAACATCCTGTGGGCACTCCGAACTACCCCCAGGACATCCACCAAAGAGACGCCTTTTGCACTCACGTTTGGCACTGAGGTGGTAGTTCCAATCGAGCTACAAGTCCCTACACATCGAGTCCAGTTCAATGACGAGAATGCCAACAGTGATAAACTAAGAAGTAACCTGGATGCCTTGGAAGAAGTCAGGGAGGAAGCCCAAGTCCGTACAGTCGCTTATCAACAAAAAGCGGCTCGTTATTACAATCAAAGGGTCAGGGAAAGAAGCCTGAAGGTAGGAGATCTGGCCCTGAGAAATCTGGAAGCTACTAGAAAGAGAGCAGAGGCACCACCGGAGTCTTTTCCTTTTCAAGCAGAGGCAAAGCGGGGGCCGTACGCCTGGAGGCCCGGGACTTCTTAGGAACCAGGACAGGAACGTCAGAGGGGAGAGAACGCTTGCCCTCAGTCTTCTCAACAGCACCTATAGGAACATCCGAAGACTCCTCTTGAGGGGGAACGTCCTCAAACTGCCTGGACTCAGCCCCCTCCATACGGGCATCCTCGATGATAGGAGTGCCCTCAGTAGCAGCTCCCTGGGCCCCCTCACCCGCAAGGATGGCTTCCCACTCACCCTCAAAAGTCCTGCCACCAGCCGGAGAGGCCTCCAATCCTTCTTCAAGGACATCTTCCAGAGATGAGGCGGCATCCGTCCTCACATGCCCGGGATCTCCAACCGACCTAGCAGTAACCCTGGGAGCCCTCTCTTTCATCACAGCAGGGATCTGTTGGGACTTCGTGGCCTAGGAAGGCTGAGGAATCGAGCTCGACCTGCTACGGCTGGAGGGCCTGGAGGTCCTGACACCTCGGGAGCTCGGCTTGGATGCCCGAGAAGAAGCGGGAGCAGGGAGAACGGATCGGCCTGCCGACCTAGAAGAGATGACCTGGGCCACCTCCTGAGTAGCTTCCGACACCGACCTCGCAGCTAGGAGGGCGTCCAAAGCAGTATTCATGCTCTCCCTAGACAAGGTGAAGTTCTTCGAGGGCTTGATCTGGTCCATATTAACGTCGAAAGCTGCAAAGACCCAAAACCAAAACGATTTAGAGCAACCCTCAGTAAAAATCGCAAAGGAAAGGCAAAACAATTAAACGAAATAAAGTACCAGCAGCCCGACAGTCCTGAAGACTGGACACAAACATACACTTTTTGACGTCATACTTCTTTTCAACAGAAGTCAGTCGAAGGTATCCGACCTACTCGGAGAGACTCAGCTGGGGCAGGTCGTTGCAACCCAGAGGGACATCTTCCCAGGAGAGTTCCACCTCCCAGGACAGACCGGAGTCCTTCTTCAACTCCACCACCACAAATCCCTCTACCCAGCCTTTTATGGAATCCTTGTAACTCCTAAAAATGGACAACCCACCACGAGGGGCAAAGTAGTAGAAGCACTGGCTTGCTCTAACGAGACAGAAAAAGATTATGAACAGACGCGCCGTGGGCGTTAACCCCCAGCTTAAGCAGATAGATTCGAAGGAACACATGAACAAGATGGAATTGGGAGACAACATCCGGGGGGTTATCCCGAAATACCGAAAAACCTCGATGAAGAAAGGAGTAAAGGGGAAAGTTAGACCGAAGTCTCGTTGTTTAACGAAAAAGACTAAACTGAGATTTTTCTGGGGATCTATCAAGCCGGAAGGAGGAGGATCGGGAAGAACAATCCTCTCATTCCGGTAAGGAGCTCGAATATGATAAAGGGGAGTGTCTAAATACTTCTGAGAAAAGAAATTCGTCAGGGTAGAAGGGGTAATACTAGACTCAAGATCAAAGACGTCATGAAGCTTAGGGCTATCCATGGTGAAAAAAGAAGCGTACCTTGAGAGTGGTTAGAGCAGGAGGACAGAGCAAGCAAAGTGCACAGAGAACAGAGAAGCGCAAGGGTTCTAAAAAAGTAGAGAAATTTCGAATTTTGAATCAGTACCAAGAAAGAGAAAAGAAAAATATTTTAAGGGGAAAAGTTCTCGGGTCGCGCGGTCATAATGGATCCTCGGCGTTTACCCTCCCATCATTCATGAAATAACTGATGAGAAGGTAAAGGGGCAATTTGATGACCGCTGGATTTCACCACCCCAGTTTGAGGCCTGGCCCATGATCAAAGCCCTTTACTTGAAGGCCCTTAAGCCTCCCAAATGAACCAGTTCCAGCTCGTTCGGCCCTAAGACCGGACTCCCCCTAAAGCCTCTCAATCGGGCCGGCCCAGTCCTTTCGGCCCTAAAATCATACCTCCTCTGGACTTCAGTCCTAATCTCACCAATCGGCCCAGCCCGGAGGAGAAAAGGTAGCCAGCCCATTTGCCCAGTGGATCCATCCGCATGCGTGCCAGGGGGAATTAAATGGCCATTATGCATGGAGCAGAGATCTGATATTCTCGTACGTCCGTATCCGTATGGCAGAGACAGGTGGCCCAATGACAGTGAGGCTTTTACACGTCACTGGAAGATAAAGAAAAAGAATAAAAGGAGAGAATTATTCTCCTCTAGGACTAAGTTCACTCAACGCTTGTAAAACTCTATTTTTCTAAATCTCAGATCATCACATGCCATACTTTATCCTCAGAAGCAAATAATTAAAAACAGACAAAGAACATAAATTATTTGATATTTCTACATTTTGCTGCTTTTTGTGATAATTTATGGATTTGCATGGCAAGTCTTGCCATACTTTATCCTCAGAAGCAAATAATTAGAAACAGACAAAAGAACATAAATTATTTGATATTTCTACTTTTGCTGCTTTTTGTAATAATTTATAAATCCATAAATCACAAGAATTAATCATTTTATTTTTTTTAAAGAAAAGACAACAATTGGAGGAATATAAATAATATTTTTCCTCTATTTTTTTAATAATAAATAATAATAATTATTATTATTATTATACTCTAAAATTTTTATTCTTATTTTTAATAATTATTTGCGGAATGATTAATTGTTGTCAGTAACGAGATAGAATAGTTAATTAAATAAACATAGTTTAAGATATAATTATTTTTAAAAAAATCAAATTACAATTACTAAAACTAATAAATTTTTGAGTTTTTTTTTTTTGCATTATTTATAATTAAAAAAGTGTTTAGTCTTGCTGTTTCCCATACTATAAACTTATTATTATATATGTATAAAACATAAATTATTGCATAATTTTATTATTAATAGTCAATAATCTAATAATAAATATCATATACAATGTAAAAATTTCTTTTGTTTTTATATTTAAATATTTTTTTCATTATATTCAAATCAATCTAAAAATATTATAAAAAATTTATTTCAATTTTAAAATCATCTTATCTATATTTTTAAATAATTTAAGTATGTAATTGAATATTTTTTAAAAGAAAAAAATTATTTTTTAGTCCCTGAGTTATAGCGTAATTAATGGATTCGTCTCCCTATTTTTAGAATTCAACACTTTCATCTCTAAACTTTAATTCCGTCAAAATTAGAGATCTCACTGTAAAAAATGCGATTAATTACAAGAAAAATGACTGAATTATCCTTTTTAGAACCCAAAACTTTAATCCTTAAAATTTAATTTCTACAAATTTATAGGTCCTTCTCTTAAAGAATTGAATGAAAAAATACGTTTTTGTTCCTAAGATATTACATAATTAACAGATTTATCCATGTATTTTTCCAATTCAACACTTTAGTTCCTAAAATTTAATTTCGTCAAAATTTAAGGAAGAAAATATCAAATTCAATCTCTATAAACAAATAAAAATTTCAATAAATTTAAAATTCAAATTCAGCTGAGATAATAAAAATAAAAATATATAAAATTTAAATTATTAAAAATAAAAAGTTAAAATTCAATGGAAATTGCTTTTGTGATGTCTCTTACTATCGATCATTGTTTGCCATTTGAAAAATTCATTAAAATATCTCTAATATTTTAAAAAAGTCTACTAGTTAGTCTTTTCGTTAATTTTAATCGTTAAGTATTATAAAAAAATCTAAAATACTCCTGATATAAAGGGACTAATTAGTAAATTTTTTAATAATTTGAGGGACTAACTAATAATTTTTTCTAAATTATAAGGACTAAATAGTAAAATATTTAGTGATAAAATTAATAGAAAAACTAATTAGTTGACTTTTTAAAATACTAATGACATTTTAATATATTTTTCAAATTTAAAAAATTAAATAGTGAGTTTTTTCATAATATAGGGACTAAATAATAATTTTTTCATTTTATTATTGATAGAGATATTTTTTGTGATAAGTGGAAATTACGGAGAAATCTTAAATTTTGACAGAATTAAATTTTAAAGATGAAAGTGTTAGATTCTAAAAATCAGAGGATAAATCAATTAGTTATACTATCCCTCATATATTAAAAAATAATTTTTTCTATTTAAAATTTAAAATGTAACGAAATTTATTTCTTAAAATGTAAAGATATATATATTATTTAATTTAATTTTAATTAAAAGTTAACAAATCATTATCAAAAAGATCATTTTCCTCCCTATATATGTACGTTTTCTTTCAAAAAATATGTTATATTTATATATATTATATATATAATTCTGTCCAATGCTCTCTATTTTATTGTTATAAAAATATAATAATTAATAATTAATTAAAAAATATAATAAATATTTTTCAACCAACAGAAAAAGACACTGCCCTTAGTATTTCTCCAAATATAATTATCATGAATTAAATATATTTATAAATTATGAAAATTATAACTTTCTTATAATTAAGTATATGAGAGATTATTGAGTGTTTTAGGTGTGCTACCTCATCATGCTATGATGGTGCACCAAACTGATGGTATTATATATATAACTAAAAAAACTATTCATTAAATTCATATCATTATTAAAGAAATTATATTATTGAAAGTGAAAGTTTAATTTAAATTTATTAAGATTTAATTTTTAATTACTTGTCCTAATATTATTAGCTTAGTGTACCATCTCAACCAGATGAGGTGGTACACTTGAAATACCTAATAATTTTCTCTATAGATATAAGAACGGCAAATTATTAGATACTCCAGATGCACCACCAATCCAATAACATCAGTACAAGTTAATTAAAAACATTAGGGGCAGTGGCATAAAAAATTTAAATCTTTGTAATTTTTACGTTTTAATTTAAAAGTTAATTTTTGGCATAATAAGTTAGGAATTAAAATATTTAGCAATTCTATCCAAATTTGAATTGAGAGTGGAGAGTATGTATATATGATTGACGTGATATGCTATCTATATTTTTCTTTTATTATTTATTGGTGAGTTCCACAATATATATTGGATAATTAATGTGAGAAATTAATTTTTGATTAATGTAAAAATTCAAATTTGGTATTCATATGACCTGACCCAAAGTCACAATTAAAAATTACTGTCGGAACAACTCAATTAGGCTCTTTCTGAGCGAAGCGCTGCCACAATCTACAACTTCTAGAGAGCTCAAATCATAGCCATTTATTAATTTAGAATCCTTAGTCATCGGCACCACCACCAATAGAGTCAGTGCCGCGTGAGTGATCCTAAACTCCAGAATCGCTGTCAATATTGCCATCATATCAAATCTACTCATCGAAACCATTGTCTCTCCCATAGTCAAAGCCCTTATGAAGTAATATAAACCATAAACATGAAAATAAGGCATCAGACAAAAGCAAATTATAGGTGTTGTCCTTGTCGAGTGAATCGCATGATTTACGGTCACCATATATGTGAAATTCTAATGAGTCAAAACCACTCCTTTAATTGGACTAGTAGACCTTGACGAGTAGAGAATCGTCGTAGAGTCCGATTGGTAAACCTTCACTCCTTCCATTTCTTTAGAGTGAGCTGGACTCATCATCAATTATTCAAACTCATGAGCATTGAGCATGATTGTTCTGAGATTAGAAATTGTATGAGCAACATCTGACGTAACAAATGCGATTATAAGTTTTGAGAGCTGAATTTGGTGAAGAATTTCAGGTTTGGAGGTAATTAGATTTCTAGGAGAGATAGCAACACCGAGAGAAAAGAGAGAAGTAAAGAATAAGAATATGAACAGAGTTAGGAGAAAGAATGAAAGCAATATCTCCTTTTCTTAGGCCAAAATGATGGTGAAGAGAAAATGTCAAGTTTTTTATATAAAGGACAAAGTTGGGAAAGAAATGTTGTGGCAAGTGACAGCGTCTACAAGAGCGTTCTAGAATTTTTTACTCTATTTAGGAATTTTAACATAATTAAAAGTGTTAATTCCTCACTTTGATTATCTAAGGTATAGTTTAAAATCCACCATTAAGTAATAAAAAATACAGATGACATGCCACGTCAGCTATCAGTACATATTCCCTATTTTCAATTCAAATTTAGATAGAATTGCCAAATGTTTTTAAATTCTGACTTATTGTGTCAAGAAATAAATTTTTGAATTAAAATTTAAAAACTCACAAAAATTTAGATTTTTTATGCCATGACCCAAAAAATTAAAATTTAATAAGTGTAAATTAAATATTCATCTCCATATATATTTATAACTTTTTAACAGTATAATGAATTTAGAAAAAATATTTATTTATTTTCATTACATATCCTAATATTATTAGTTTTGAGAGCTGATTTTGGTGGAGAATTTGGGGTTTGGAGCTACTATATTTTTATTGCATATCCTAAATAGAACCGCCACAATTTAGTAAAAATATTTAGTAATCTCTCAAAATTAATGACAATAGAAATATATACATAACCTGATTGGTCGAATAAAAAAGAAAGGTACCTGCCACCAATTCCTGATAAAAAAAAATCAAAAATGAAAAATCAACTGCAATCTTTTGTTATGGTTTTTATATATATTATCTCAATTTATCCCTCATAGAGACCAGTCCATTTGAAATATTGAAGCTATTTGCTTCTTGATGGAACCACCTTCAATTTTCCCCAATATGAGTGATGTTTCAGTCACCGGAAATAAGAGCTCTCCAATAAACCATGCAAGATATAAGGAGATCATCTCAACTCTTCCTCAAATAAGTAGTTGGCGACAATCTCAACATCTCCATAAATACCAAGGCTTTTGGTGTTTTCCAACTTTCCTGGAAGGCATCATGGCTGCGCAGGAACAGTTCATAGCTCATCCTACTAATATTATTGCTTGCAGCCATCCAAAATCAGGCACGACTTGGCTTAAAGCCCTGTGTTTTGCCATTCTAACTAGAGCACAGTTCAACAATTCCTCCACAAACCCTTTACTCACCGAGTCGCCGCATGATATTGTGCCCTGGATTGAATTTTTACCTTTCACTGGCAAAAATAGAGACCCTGAACTTCCTCTTTTGGCCACACATATTCCCTATAATTTCTTGCCCAAGTCCATTGTAGAGGCCAAGTGTAAAATTATCTACATTTGCAGGGATGCCAAGGATGTGTTTATTTCTTTGTGGCAATTTGCTGGTAATGTAAGAGATACAAGTGCAGAAGCCTTTCCATTGGAGGATGCATTGGAGAAATTTTGTGAAGGAGTCAATGCTTATGGCCCTTATTGGGATCATGTTTTAGGGTATTGGAAAGCGAGCCTTGATTTTTCGGAGAGAATACTCTTTATCAAATATGAAGATTTGCAGAATGACACCTTTTCCTATGTCAAAAGAGTGGCGGAGTTCATGGGTTACCCTTTCTCTGCAGAAGAAGAGAAACGAGGATTGGTACAGGAGATTGTTGAGTTGTGCAGCTTTGAGAGTCTAAGTAGTTTGGAGGTAAACAAGAGTAGAAAGCATAGCAATGCAGTGCCTATCAAAGTTGAGAAAAATGCTTATTTTAGGAAAGGCAAAGTTGGTGATTGGCGGAACTATTTAACAGTTGAAATGGCAGTTAGACTTGACCAAATAACCCAGCAGAAGTTCAGTGGTTCTGGCTTGTCTTTCTCAAGTGCATAAATCATCATCATGTGTCATAATTTGGTGTGTTTTAGAATGCTTCAGATTCTCTTCCTTTCATTTTATTGTAATTTAGAAGCTTGCACTTCTTGGGATCTTTAGTTTTTCAATAAAGATTTGAATGTTTGATCTCTCGGACTTGCCAACTTTGTTTGTAATAAGAGCTTCTGTTGATCAAAGGTAGAGTTTCGTTGTTTTCAATTTTAACTTCTCCTAATTAGGCAGTGCTGATTATAATTACTGATGAGGCCAACATCTGACTTCATATAATTTGGTGTCCCCATCGTAGGTTCTCCACAAATTATTTCTTTTCACAAAAGAAAGCTGAACTTGGTAGGATCTGAAATCAAGTCCCAATGGGATATGAATGACTTAGTATTTTTATCCAATTTAATTAAATATTTACTCATGTAGATCAATTAAGGGAGAGTAACTATTAATCAATTAAATCATTTTTATTCATATATCTTAATGTAAATAATTAAGAATATCGTCTCATGACATCATTTTAACTATCAATACATTTATAATGTTTTTCATAAAAATATTTATATTTGTGAATTTCATATCATTTAAAAAAGAATATAATATGTTGATTATATGAGTTATAAATACCCATCTTCTTTGAATTAGATTTTAGAATAAATTAAATTTATTCTAAAATTAATATGATATTAAAATATTTTGTTCGATATTAAATATCTTATAAATATATCATACACCACGTAAAATTTTAAATATTTTAATTATACAAATAACAATATAATACGATTAGAGTAATTTTAAAAAATTAAATTTTAATTAGTAAAAAAAAGTACAGAAAAATTAAAAGTAGATATTTTTTTACCATTAAATCTATATTTATCATTTAATGAGAAAGTGAGAGCTCTATTTTCTTAATTTATTATCAAAATAAAAAAATAAATAATCAAACTTTTGAATTTTCATATTTTTTTTTTTTGTTTTTTTGAAAAGGAGAGAAATATTATTAATTCAAAACCATCAAAGAAACTATATGAGGAGGAAGGGTATGAACCCAAACTCCTTGATCTGATTCAGAATGAGCCCATGTTGCTAGAACATGAGTGACATCATTCACAGACCTATGAATAAAATCACATTTTGCTTTTTTATAACTGGATAAAAGCAATTTACAATTTTGAATCAAAAGACTAAAATGTGATAAATCATCTAACGAAGCATTGTTAATGGACATAACAAGAACTTCAGCATCCGATTCGAAAAGAACTCGATCTCATCCGTACTCTTTAATCCAGTTCAATGCCTCTCGAAAAACCATTGTTTTAACACACTTAATCTCCATCTGACTGCAAAAACTTTTAAATTGAGAAAATTGATATATTTATTTTATTTGGTTGTAATATGTTAACCTATATTTATAATTTTATATTTTTTTTTATATTTTTATGCTTTTCTGATTATTAATATTATTTTTTTAAAATAATATTAGTATTACTAAGCAATATTTCCATTTGAATATATATATATATATATATATATTACGTTCCACTAATATATTAACTGGGTATAAATTAAAAATTTTAACATTTTAAACTGATGAAAATAATCACATAGTTAACTATATTCAAATTATTTTATATATTTGATCGATATTACTATATTTAATTATAATTATTATGAAGCTTTTAAGTTATTTAAACTTTGAGACATGAATTATTATTAGCTATATACAAAAGTCAAAAGTGTAAAAAAAAATCATAAGAAACCTTAATTATATGTATTTATTCCGGTGAATCCCACGGCAATTTGAAATCGGAATAATATAATATTTATTAAGATTTTAGATACTTTTCATTCTCTTGAATCAATTTTTAGCAGCACTAAATTTAACATATTTAATAAGATTTTATTATTTTAAATTTAATTTTGAGACTCATTGTGATTTAGCTAAATTTTGTGATTGAAAAATAAAAATCAGCTGTTTTTTTCAAAAGAGAAAATCGATGGAATTATTTGGAAGTTTATTAATTTAATTCTCCAAATTTGTCTTAAATTTTGCAATAATTTTCATGTTACAATTAATTTTACATAGTGATAATGGCCAGCCAACTAATATGTGGAATTAACGGTTTTTATAATGAGAAATGAAATAAATCATTATTAAGAAAAATGTCATTTTCTTTTGTGGCCAATATGTCAAATTTCATGCCAAATTTAAATCTAAAATTAATTTTATAAAAAAATTGAACAGTTAGAAAAATAATTTTTTAAAAACAATAAATTTTAAAAATGTCGCATTAAATAGTTAATTAAAAAAATTAAATGTTTGTAGGTTTACCAATTTTCATGCCATGATTAAAAATTGATTTTACAACAAGAGATCTACAATATTAATAAAAACATTGATTTAATAAATCAATCTAATTAATTAAAATGCAAATTACAAATATTATGTCTTTAATAATTAATAAAATAAAAAGCTTTAAAAAATAAAAGGCTAATAAAAAAATTTAGTGATACTTTGAGTTCAAATTACACATTCATGAATTTTTTAAAATATAAAAGTTAAGAATAAAAGTGATTTTTTAATATTGTAGTATTTTCTAAAAATAAATTGACAAATTTGTTTTAAACCAAGAAAGTGTATTTTCTTAAACAACAATTTTTATCTTTTGGTTATTTCCTTAAAAAATTATTTAAAAGTAATAAAAAATTAATCAAGTAGTATTTAAATAGATATAAAAACTTTAAATTTATATAGATTTTCAAATTAAATTAAATAATATAAAAAAATAATTATAAAAAACTATGTTTAACACATTTTTAAATAAAGTCCTATATTTTAATTTATAATAAAAAAGTCTTGTATTTTCATACCATTAATAAAATGAAATTTTTATTTCGTTAAATATTATTGAAAAATTATAATTTACTCTTTAATATTTAATAAAAATTATATTTTAGTTCTGTATTTCTAAATTTAATCCATTAAATTTTATTTAATTAATAAAATAATTTTTTAATTTAAACTTTATATTTTTTAATTAAAATTAATTCTTAAACTTTTATAAATTCATCCTTAAATATTATAATTATTATTAAGTTTTTATATTTACAAATTAATCTCTCTATTTATTAAATTTTAATATCTTATTTATAAAAAAATTGATATTTTCTTTTTGTCTTAATTAATAAAAAAAATATTTGAGAAGAGAAAAATTAGACTAGAAAGACCTCTTTAAATTTAAATTTAGAGGTAAATTGTGTCAAGATTTTTGTTTTAATTTTTATTTTTATTAATTTATTTTAAGATATAAAATTTAATAAACATGTAAAATTAATTTGAAAAAATATATAAATACTTATTTTTAAATAATTATAATATTTTGAAATCAATTTGTAAGAATATGAGAATGAATTATAATTAAAAAGACTATTTTATTGTTCACATTCCACCGGAATGTCAGATTCCGGCAACGAGGGTATGGAAGAGGATGATCTCTTACAACATAGTGGCCGTAGGAAGTGTAAGGATGGTGAAGGAGGTTTCTCTTTAGAAGAACAAGACGGTGGAAAGTTTGAGTTTGTTGGACAACCGTCTCCAATGGGTCCTTCGTTTAGGGATATGCTAGTCAATGGGAGTCCTAATAACGAGACTGTGATTGCTGACACAGTTGAGGTAAATGATGAGGAGTCATATGAGCTTTCTGATGAGGAAGAGGATGAGGAGGATGAAAAATGCCCTAATATTAAACTTACTAAAATTGAGAAATCTCATTATTGTAAACCATGGAAGAACTCCTTGATTATCAAGCTGATTGGAAGATCAATAGGGTATGCCTATTTATCGCGAAGGTGAAGGAACTCTGGAAACCTAAATCCCCTATGGACTTAATTGCTCTGGATAATGATTTTTTCCTTGCTCTATTTAATAGTAGGGAAGATTTTGATTTTGCACTGGAGGGTGGACCATGGATTATAGCTGATCATTATTTGTCAGTTCGCCAATGGTGCTCGGATTTTGATCCATTTAATGTTACCTTGGAACGCTCGGCAGTTTGGGTCTGATTTCCATGCCTTCCAATTGAATATTTTAATGAGGATTTTCTTATGCGATTGGGGAGGAAGATAGGAGATCCTATCAGAGTGGATAATAACACTAGCCGAGTGACAAGAGGGCATTTTGCGAGATTATGTGTTGAAGTTGATGTTATGAAGCCTCTTTTGTTGAAATTCAAGCTGAACCGGAGAGTTCGACGTATTGAATACGAGGCGTTGCATATGGTTTGTTTTTCATGTGGAATTTTTGGGCATATGAAAGAAAATTGTCCTTTGTTGCGGAAAGAGTTGCAGCCAGAGAATGTAGAGAATGTGCCTAATTCAGCTCATAGTAACCTTGCTCCTAAGGTAGCTCAGTTACCCGAGAATCAGGTGGTTAATCCAGTTGTTTTAGATGATTTTGGTGATTGGATGCTGGTTAAGAAAGATAGAAGACGTAATCAGCGTCCTCAGGAAAAACCTGTATTTAAATTTCGGTCAGGTGATCATAGTCTGAGGGAGTCAAACAAGGGTAAATCAACGATGAAGACCAATAATAACCCCTTTAGTTCTCTGGTTGTTCTCCATGATTCTGAGACTCATGTAGAACATAATGCGACTCCACCAGTGGTACAAGATTTTCGTCCTGTCTTGGGTAAGAAAAAGCTACGGGATTCTAAAGGGAAGGGTCAAGTGGTTTCTACTGTGACAAGAGAGGAGACTCCCAATATTGCTTTAGATTCCTATGTGCGATCTAATGGGCCTGCTGTGCAAAGTTCAGTTCTAAAAATTAGAGGGGTTTCGAGTGGATCAGGGGGATCTTCTAGAAAAGCTGCTGCACAAGATGACCATATAGTTGTTCAAGGGAATAATAGAACGAATCAGTCAAAGACTTGGGTTATTTCTAACCCGAAATTGGTGGGACTTGCAAATTTAGAAACAGAATTGGATAGGAATCAACATGATAATTTTAATGATCCTTCGTTTCCTCATCCAACCCGTCCCAATATCCCAGCAGCTAATGGAGATGGTAATCAGGATATGAATCTTGACGATGATGCGAAGATAATTGTTGCTCAGACTTCCTTGAATGAATTTCAGAAGAGTGGTTTAATTGGCAAGATGCCCTCTAATGAGGGGTCTCACTAGATTTTTCGTTCTATTATAGGTTCAGTCATCCTCATGGCTTTCTTTTCTCTCTTATTTTTAATGATTATTGGAGTTTGGAATTGTCAAGGTGTTGCTTCTTCTAATTTTCTGAGAGCTTTTAAGGAATACAATTGTATCTATAAGCCTAAGATTTTTTATTTGGTTAAGCCTCAAATTTCTGGCCATTCAGCTGATAATGTTTGTAAATAGCTAGGTTATGATAATTGGGTTCGTGTTGAGACTTTTGGTTTCAGTAGGGGCATCTGGATTTTGTGGTTAGAAACGTTTCTTAAGTTAACGCTTGTGTCGACAGATCCACAATTTGTTACATGCAATGTGTTACTTGATAATGGGGACTCGTGGTTAAGTTTTGTGTATGTCAGCCCTGACATTAGTTTACGAAGACGTTTGTGGCATTCAGTTCTGGGTTTCAATGGAAGTGAGAAAAGTTGGTTACTGTTAGGCGATTTCAATTCTTTTACGAGCGAGAATAAACAAACCGGCTATGTTAATGTTCACAGTATTGGGGCTAGTGATTTTCGACAATGGATTTTTGATAACTCACTTATTGATTTGGGTTTTGAAGGTACTCCTTTTACTTGGAGTAAGGGTGGTATTAATTCTTCTTATAAAGTTGCTCGATTAGACCAGTGCTTGTGTACTGAGATTTGGCGTATGACATTTTCTAGAGCTACAGTTATTCATGCTCCAAAGTTGCATTCTGATCATTGTCCTATTTTTATGAATTGCTTTGGAGTTACAAATTCTTCTGTTCGTCATTTTCATTTTCAAGTGGCTTGGACAGCTCACAAAGATTTTGTTGATATTATTTTCCGTGGCTGAAAGCAAAATAGTTCTTTATTTGATAATTTGAAATCAACCAAAGACTCATTAAGCCAATGGAACTGATCTGAGTTTAGGAATATTTTTCATAATAAGCAGAGGTTGATCCGTCGAATTGATGGTGTTCAAAAAAGTTTAGCTATCCGGCAAATGAGAGGTTTAGTGAAGCTGGAATTTAATCTGAGACGACAGCTTGAAGATGTTTTGAAGTAGGAAGAATTGTACTAGTTTCAACAATCTAGGGATGAATAGATTGTGTAATACCCGGCTAGATTCCGGCATCAGAATCCCTACCTTCCGGCGGAATCTCCGTTGGAATCTGGAATTTTGATAATGATAGAGTCTTCTAGGAGGGTTAAAAGGTGTTTTCCAAAATATTTTTACTGATTTTATGGTTTTAAATGAAAAAGGATTGAGTTTTGAAAGGAAAAGACCAAGGAGGCTTTTGCCAGGTTCGACCGCCGAAGGTTAAGTTCGGCCGCCGAACATGGGAAGGTTTTTGGAGTGCCTTTGGCCTCCGAAAGCCTTGTTTAAACTCACCAAGGTTCGGCCGCCGAACCTCAAGTTCGGCCGCCGAACATGCATGAGTTTAGGGGGCACGTTAGGCTGCCGAAGGTGGTTCAGCAAGCCACCTATAAAGAGCCCTCAGATCGGAAATGGGCGAGTTTTCTCCCCATTCTCGAGCTCAGGTGAGTTTTTGCCCTCCTTTGGTCATTTTCATGTTTTCTCTACCCATCCCTCAAGTTTTTCATGAGATCTACCCTTGCTTTGAAGTTTTGAAGCCTAAATAGAAGTTTTGGAGTTTGGAGGCTTTTGGAGCTTGGATCCTCCACACCTCCGAGTTAGGGATCGCACCACCCCTCGATCTTCACGAGGTAAGTGTAGATCCTTACCTTCCTAGTGTTTTAATGAAGTTTTAAGTGAGTTTATGGGAGTTTTAATGGGTAGATATGCATGTTTAGGTTTATGTGGGTTTTATGCCCAATGTATGTTTATGCCTGGTTATGTGATGTTATGTTGAATGTTTAAGCTAGTTATGCATGTGGGAGAGTGTATGCATGATTGGGAAAGAGCAAGTGAGCTTATGGGTTGTTTTGATGGTTTTGGCCTATGTGGGTCATAAGCTATCTATGTACGCTTTTGATGTTGTTTTTGGAGTTTAAGCAAGTTGTTAAGCTCCTTTGTGCATGGTTAAGAGTTTGTGCATGTGTTAAGAAGTTTGGTGCTTGTTTTGGGGTGTTTGAAATGGTTTGGGAGGCTGTTGATGCATGAGGCTGAGTTCTGGACGAACTCAGGTTCGGCCGCCGAACCTGCCTATGGATGCATGGAATGGCCGCCAAACCTTGCCCCCAAAAGTTGTGTTTTGGAGCCGAAGCAGACTTTCGGCCGCCGAAGGTGATTGTAATACCTGGCTCGAGTCCGGCATCGGAATTCCTGTAGTCCGGTGGAATCTCGGGTGTCGGAACCCTCGAGAAGGGTAATACATATGTTTTCCAAGGTAGTTTCACTTGTTTTCATGTTTTGACGTGTTAAAAGCATTGAGTTTTGAAAGAAAAGCAACAAGGGAGAAATGCAAAGGTTCGGCCGCCGAAGGTCACTTTCGGCCGCCGAACATTGCATGGTTGCGGCTTCACGTTCGGCTGCCGAAGGTGGTCTGGCCAACCACCTATAAAAGGGCCAAGGGTCGGTGGAAGGAGGTTATTTCTCCTCCACTTGCAGCCAGAGGTAAGTTTCAGCCTCTCCCACGTTGACTTTCATGTTTTCCATGATTTTCATCAAATCTTTCAAGAGTTTTAAGAGTTTTGGTGACTTATGAAGGTTTTGAGCAAAAGAACCAAGTTTTGAAGCTTGGAGCTTTGGAAGAGCTTTTCTTCATATCTCCACGTTAGGATCCTTCATCCTCAAGTGGTGTAAGAGGTAAGTGAAGATCCTGAGCTTCTTTGATGATTTTGAAAGGTTTTATGAAGTTTGTATGGGTAGTATGTAGGTTTAGGTTTAGGTGAGGGTTTTGGTGATTTGTGGTGTTCAAACATGTTTAAGTGTTATGTGCTATGTTTGTTTGGGATTTTAGGGTAGTTTAGACCCCTTTGTGCATATATATGTGTATATGCTAGTTGGGAGTAGTTGATATGTTGTAGGTTTTTGAGCAAAGTTTGCATGAAACTGAGCAGGGTTCTGCCCTTCGGGCAAAACCAGGTTCGGCCGCCGAAGGAAGGTTCGGCCGCTGAACCCCTTGTGGAGGCAGTTTCGGCTGCCAAAGGTTGCCCCCGAAAGCTAGGCTTTCGGTTTAGACAGAGACTTTCGGCCGCCGAAAGAGGGAGTTCGGCCGCCGAAAGTGTAACTGTAATACCCGGCTCGTTCAGGCATCGGAATTCCTACCGACCGGTGGAATTTCTGGTGGTGAACCTTCTGTGAAAGATAGAGCAAGGGTATAGGAACGTGTTTTCTAAATGGTTTTAAGTATTTTAAAGTGTTGGTTTAGAAAAGAGTTGAGTTTTTAAGTGAAAAGACCAAGGGATCAAAATGCAGGTTCGGCCTCCGAAGATAATGTTCGGCCGCCGAAAGTGCTTGAAGTTCGGCCTCCGAAGTTCATGTTCGGCCCCCGAACGTTGCATGGTTGCGCATGCAGTTTCGGCTGCCGAAGCTGAGGCGGTCAGTCGCCTATATCTGCACCCCCAGTCGGTGAAAGGGATAAGTTTGACTTCCTTTTCACTACCAGAGGTGAGTTTCGGTTCCCTTGGATGATTTTCATGGTTTTCTTCAAATCTTTCAAGGTCAAGCAAGTTTTGAAAGAGGTTTTTACTTGGGTTTGAAGGTTTTGAGTAAAAAGAGGAAGTTGTGGAGCTTGAAGCTTGAGGAGCTTGGTTTCTCCATGTTTTGAAGCTAGGATCACACCAGCCAAGAGGTAAGTGCTGATCCGTATGTTTTATAGTGTTTTCAGCAAGTTTTATGGAGGGAAAGGGTAGAGTTGCATGGTGAGGTGTATGGTGAGGTGTAAAAGGATGTTTTTGAGGGTTTTTCTGCATGAGTATGTTTATGTGTTATGGGTGTTGTTTGTTGGGGTTTTTAGGTAGTTTTGGACCCCTTTGTGCATATCTTTGAGTATATGCTTGTTATGTGTGTTGAGTGGTATGATGAGTGAGGTTTGGGGGACGTTGTGCATGAGGTGAGCTAGGTTCTGCCTAACTGGAGAACCCAGCTTCGGCCGCCGAAAGAGGGTTCGGCCGCCGAACGTGTTGAGGAGGTGGTTTCGGCTGCCTAAACCTGCCCCCGAAGGATTGGACTTTCGTCTCTGGAGGGAAGGTTCGGCCGCCGAAGGTGCCGCCGAAGGTTGAGACTTTCGTCTCTGAAGTATGGTTTGGCCCCCGAAGCTTGCCCCCGAAGGCTTCGGCTGCCGAAAGAGGAGATTCGGCCGCCGAAGGTATGCGAGTTTCGTCTCTGGACAGGGTATTCGGCCGCCGAACTTGCCGCCGAATGTGTTCTGTCTAGCTGTTCTTATGCATGCTATATGTGCTTGTTTCAGGAGCTTTTAGCGGGATTTTGGGAAGTTGTGTGTGAGGTAATAAGAGTATGTGTGACACCTCAATCGAGTCCTTTTGTGTAGGATTGGACCCGACAGTTCAGGGAGGTCGTCAGGATTAGCAGTTGCAGAGTCAGTCAGGTTTCTGCTAGAGGAGCAGAGGTGAGTAGAACTAAACTTAATCTTTTATGAAAGAAACATAATGTTTTAGCATAGTTCATGCATCATGAATGCTATGATATGTATTAGGGTGATTGCATTAGACTCACGAATATGAAGCATTGCATATTATTGCATATTATGTGATCAGAGGTTAGGTGGACCCAGGCGACTCCAATAGCCTAAGCTTCGGCTCCTGTCATTGTGTCAGGTCAGTTGGGCAAGTACATGTTGGAATGCCCTGTGTAGCTCCTTTGGGGGGGCCCAGTATTGACAGAGGGTATTTTTGGGGTCATGTCTACCTTAGTGGAGATTAGACCAAGGCGACTTCAATAGCCCGTCGAGGGAGTTTTGGGGTCATGTCTAATCCAAGAAATATTGAGATGTTTGTTTGGTGATGCATTGTCATATATAGTGTGTATGAATGAACTGTTTTCAGTGTTTCTACTCACTGGGCTTTAGAAGCTCATCCCTTTCCCTTAATCCCAGTTTTGCAGGTTCAGGGTTAGCTGGGAAGTCAGAAGCATCAGAGTGTTGGCTCCAGTATGCTTGTGTAATAGTTTAGTGTGGACATGATGTAAATTAAGGAGATATGTATTACAGATGTAATAGACAGTCAGATAGTGTGCTTGTGGTTTAGAATGTGCCTTGCCTAGTGTTTGTTTATCCCTTGTATATGCATGTATCCTGTTTTCAGTTTCTTGATGAGAAATGAGTCGAACCAGGCTTAATATATGTTGTGTTTCAAAAACCCAGTGAATTATAACTGTGAGGGAAGACAGGGATTAATTCCTTTGACCCAAGACCAGTGCAGAGGAAAGACCAGGTTTGATTCCTGTGATCCATAGAGAGGCCAATAGAGAAGACCAGGTTTGATTCCTGTGACTCTATGGTAGCCAAGGTAACTTATGATATGCTGACCCTACAGGGTGGGTTCTATGTTTATTGGCATAGTGCTTGGAGGTTACTTGGTAAAGTATCACTGGTGTAGTACAGAGAGCCCTAGAGGGCTAGTTCAGATTAGTATATCTGAACTTTGGGTTCATATGATTGGACCTGCAGAGAGTGTTTTAAAGGTTAAGTCTGGTAGTTTTAAAGAAACGTTTTAAAGAACAGTAGTCCAGTCGGATCATGTATGGGATTTTAACAGGTACACAGAGTTCATAGCAGGCTTACTACGGGTCTAGGCGGCCTTAAGCCGATCTGGATCCTAGTGCCGAGCACTTTGGGCCGTTACAGAGAGGTACCGGTTTCCGGGGTGTTACAGATGGTATCAGAGCATAGGGCCTCCTAAGTACGGTGTGTGAACATGTTTGTTCAAGGATTAGAGATATCCCACATCGGAAAGAGGTTGGTTTCGATGTTCTAGGAAGGCAAGCACAATAAGTAAACTCATGTCCACTAGGAGAAGAAAGTTCAGGTTTGTTTTGAGGATGATGTGAAATGCCCATGTATATAAACATGTGTATTCATGTTATGCTATGTATGCATGTATCTATTGGAAGTTCATGTGTTTTCATGTGAACTCTACGTTTGCTAATGTTTGTTCCTGTGTGTTGCTCTTCAGGAAAGCTAAGATGAGTAGTGTTAGTCGCTCTGTGGATTCAGATCCGTCTGAAGGGTCTTTTGATGATAGTAGAGGAGGCATGGACCTAGGAAACAGGAGAGAGATAGAAATGGATGTGCAAAGAAAGAATATAGGTATACAGGTGAATTTGAATGAAGAGGTTTTAGAGGATGCTCAGACCAAGGATTCTAGGATCGGAGAGAATGAACCCTCCACTTGGAGTACAGCTACCGCGAAAGGAGTGATGTGGGGGAGAACCAGTAAGAACAAGGTTAGAGGCTTGAGACGGTCAAAGAAAAATAAGAGTCTAGGTTACATTGTTGGTTCAAGTTCTGGTAGAGGCAGAGCAAAATGTTTGAGGTGTGGAAGGTCGCATAAGGGAGTTTGTCTTGTTGGCACGACAGGATGTTATAGGTGTGGACAGGAGGGACATATGATGCGTGAGTGTTCTTTTGCGCCCCAGTTGGTTCAGTCTCAGGGAGCAGATACAGATAGAGCAGCTCAGGCTGATAGGCAAGGAGGAGAGGCTGACACATCTGACACCTCTGTGCCAGGTATGCTCATTCATTTTTGTTTGAGTGATCTGAGGTGGATTTTGTTTAGTAGGATGTCAGTTAATGTGAGAATGGCAGAGTATAGTAAGTGGAAGATAAAAGAAAAAGGGAGAAAGATAGAGTAAGAGAAAAGTAAGGTAAAGAAGGAAGTAAAGATGAGTTCAGAAAGAAAAGGTTAGTTGTCTGGGAATGGGTGGTAGTGGAGGCAGAGAAAAGAGTTAGCTTTTCTTCAGAGGATTCCCGAAGGAAGTTCCATTTGCTTTAGCTTGGATCTTCACCCTGACATAGTATAGCCTAACACATTAAGCACAGTGACGTCAGGTACGTTCACTTAGAAGTGCTCAGATGTGTAAGTTAGTTGTTTTGGCCCCCAGTGTTTCGCTTTCCTTGTTGTTGTGAGCCGTTGAGAGGTTTGGGTTTGATGACTTCTGGGCTTAGAGTGTTTTCCTTGGGTCAGTGGACCTGAGTGTGGTCCATCTGAGGTAGAGTCAGTCTGTCAGTTCCGTTCAGAGTTTGTGGTGGGTAGATGCGATCCAGCTGACCTTATGGTTCTAGATTTGACTGTGTGATGTCATTCTAGGGCGGATTGATGCATTACTCACGGTACTACCTGTGTCAACAGAGACAAGGTAGCAGAGTGCAGAGTACTGGATGGATCAGAGGCAGTCCTTTAGGGGGACCGAGTAGAGGTGCCTAGAAGTTGATGTCAGCCCTGCAGGCTCACAGTTTCTCAGGAAAGGTTATCAGAGGGTTGTTTTAGCTCTTGTGAGCGAGTTTGTCAGGATAGGGAATCAGCCTCAGTGCCCTTTTCTAGTGAGTACTAGATGTTTCCCAGGTAGGCTGTCAGGTTTACCATCTGTCAGGGAGGTAGGGTTGGAATGAGAATGGTATCTGGACGCGGAACTATTGCTTCCTCTCTTTCCTCTACAGAATGGCACCTGCAGAACGCGAGCTAAGGGTTATCAGAGTAGTGAGTAGAGGCTTGGTAGTTAAAGGTTTTATCTGACTTAGTACCTCACCCTGGAATGTTTCCAGTGTTGTGGTGGGAAACGAAAGATGAATCCTTAAGGTTTTGATCTAATAGACCAGTAAAACAGTGAGGTCAAGCTAGTAAGCAAGTACCAAGTTATCCTAGTTAGGATTGAGGATCTTTTAGCTGTTCTGCTAAGAGTTGATTATGGTTTTCGTGTACTCAGAGTTTTGAGTATCCCTTGAGAGGTAGGAAACAGATAAAGAGAAAAGAGGAATAAGGATCAGAGTAGCGCAGCGAAAGCTGTGGAGTTGAGTTCTTGATTGTTCTTGTTTGTTTGTTTTAACATTCGAGGACGAATGTTTTATAAGGGGGGAAGATTGTAATACCCGGCTCGTTCAGGCATCGGAATTCCTACCGACCGGTGGAATTTCTGGTGGTGAACCTTCTGTGAAAGATAGAGCAAGGGTATAGGAACGTGTTTTCTAAATGGTTTTAAGTATTTTAAAGTGTTGGTTTAGAAAAGAGTTGAGTTTTTAAGTGAAAAGACCAAGGGATCAAAATGCAGGTTCGGCCTCCGAAGATAATGTTCGGCCGCCGAAAGTGCTTGAAGTTCGGCCTCCGAAGTTCATGTTCGGCCCCCGAACGTTGCATGGTTGCGCATGCAGTTTCGGCTGCCGAAGCTGAGGCGGTCAGTCGCCTATATCTGCACCCCCAGTCGGTGAAAGGGATAAGTTTGACTTCCTTTTCACTACCAGAGGTGAGTTTCGGTTCCCTTGGATGATTTTCATGGTTTTCTTCAAATCTTTCAAGGTCAAGCAAGTTTTGAAAGAGGTTTTTACTTGGGTTTGAAGGTTTTGAGTAAAAAGAGGAAGTTGTGGAGCTTGAAGCTTGAGGAGCTTGGTTTCTCCATGTTTTGAAGCTAGGATCACACCAGCCAAGAGGTAAGTGCTGATCCGTATGTTTTATAGTGTTTTCAGCAAGTTTTATGGAGGGAAAGGGTAGAGTTGCATGGTGAGGTGTATGGTGAGGTGTAAAAGGATGTTTTTGAGGGTTTTTCTGCATGAGTATGTTTATGTGTTATGGGTGTTGTTTGTTGGGGTTTTTAGGTAGTTTTGGACCCCTTTGTGCATATCTTTGAGTATATGCTTGTTATGTGTGTTGAGTGGTATGATGAGTGAGGTTTGGGGGACGTTGTGCATGAGGTGAGCTAGGTTCTGCCTAACTGGAGAACCCAGCTTCGGCCGCCGAAAGAGGGTTCGGCCGCCGAACGTGTTGAGGAGGTGGTTTCGGCTGCCTAAACCTGCCCCCGAAGGATTGGACTTTCGTCTCTGGAGGGAAGGTTCGGCCGCCGAAGGTGCCGCCGAAGGTTGAGACTTTCGTCTCTGAAGTATGGTTTGGCCCCCGAAGCTTGCCCCCGAAGGCTTCGGCCGCCGAAAGAGGAGATTCGGCCGCCGAAGGTATGCGAGTTTCGTCTCTGGACAGGGTATTCGGCCGCCGAACTTGCCACCGAATGTGTTCTGTCTAGCTGTTCTTATGCATGCTATATGTGCTTGTTTCAGGAGCTCTTAGCGGGATTTTGGGAAGTTGTGTGTGAGGTAATAAGAGTATGTGTGACACCTCAATCAAGTCCTTTTGTGTAGGATTGGACCCGACAGTTCAGGGAGGTCGTCAGGATTAGCAGTTGCAGAGTCAGTCAGGTTTCTGCTAGAGGAGCAGAGGTGAGTAGAACTAAACTTAATCTTTTATGAAAGAAACATAATGCTTTAGCATAGTTCATGCATCATGAATGCTATGATATGTATTAGGGTGATTGCATTAGACTCACGAATATGAAGCATTGCATATTATTGCATATTATGTGATCAGAGGTTAGGTGGACCCAGGCGACTCCAATAGCCTAAGCTTCGGCTCCTGTCATTGTGTCAGGTCAGTTGGGCAAGTACATGTTGGAATGCCCTGTGTAGCTCCTTTGGGGGGGCCCAGTATTGACAGAGGGTATTTTTGGGGTCATGTCTACCTTAGTGGAGATTAGACCAAGGCGACTTCAATAGCCCGTCGAGGGAGTTTTGGGGTCATGTCTAATCCAAGAAATATTGAGATGTTTGTTTGGTGATGCATTGTCATATATAGTGTGTATGAATGAACTGTTTTCAGTGTTTCTACTCACTGGGCTTTAGAAGCTCATCCCTTTCCCTTAATCCCAGTTTTGCAGGTTCAGGGTTAGCTGGGAAGTCAGAAGCATCAGAGTGTTGGCTCCAGTATGCTTGTGTAATAGTTTAGTGTGGACATGATGTAAATTAAGGAGATATGTA
Source organism: Manihot esculenta (assembly GCF_001659605.2). Taxonomy (NCBI): domain Eukaryota; kingdom Viridiplantae; phylum Streptophyta; class Magnoliopsida; order Malpighiales; family Euphorbiaceae; genus Manihot; species Manihot esculenta. The sequence goes on from NC_035170.2 coordinate 22,121,956, forward strand.
TTACAGATGTAATAGACAGTCAGATAGTGTGCTTGTGGTTTAGAATGTGCCTTGCCTAGTGTTTGTTTATCCCTTGTATATGCATGTATCCTGTTTTCAGTTTCTTGATGAGAAATGAGTCGAACCAGGCTTAATATATGTTGTGTTTCAAAAACCCAGTGAATTATAACTGTGAGGGAAGACAGGGATTAATTCCTTTGACCCAAGACCAGTGCAGAGGAAAGACCAGGTTTGATTCCTGTGATCCATAGAGAGGCCAATAGAGAAGACCAGGTTTGATTCCTGTGACTCTATGGTAGCCAAGGTAACTTATGATATGCTGACCCTACAGGGTGGGTTCTATGTTTATTGGCATAGTGCTTGGAGGTTACTTGGTAAAGTATCACTGGTGTAGTACAGAGAGCCCTAGAGGGCTAGTTCAGATTAGTATATCTGAACTTTGGGTTCATATGATTGGACCTGCAGAGAGTGTTTTAAAGGTTAAGTCTGGTAGTTTTAAAGAAACGTTTTAAAGAACAGTAGTCCAGTCGGATCATGTATGGGATTTTAACAGGTACACAGAGTTCATAGCAGGCTTACTACGGGTCTAGGCGGCCTTAAGCCGATCTGGATCCTAGTGCCGAGCACTTTGGGCCGTTACAGAGAGGTACCGGTTTCCGGGGTGTTACAGTAACAGCCCGGAAACCGGTACCCTCTCTGTAACGGCCCAAACTGCTCGGCGCTAGGACTCAGGTCGGCTTAAGGCCGCCAGAACCCGTAGCAAGCCTAAACTGAACTCCAAACATCCCATACATGATCCAACAACTGGAAAACTTTTCTTTAAAACTACCAGACTTAACCTTTAAAACACTCTCTGTAGGTCCAATCGTATGAACCAAAATGCTCAGATATACTAATCTGAACTAGCCCTCGGGCTATCTGTAATACACCAGTGACACGCTACCAAGTAACCTCCATGCACTATGCGCTGTGTCATAGAACCCACTCTGTAAGGGTCAGCATATCATAAGTTAACTTGGCTACCATAGAGTCACAGGAATCAAACCTGGTCTTCTCTGATGGCCTACTCTGTGGATCACAGGAATCAAACCTGGTCTTTCCTTTGCCCTGGTCTTGAGTCAAGGGAATTAAACCCTATCTCCTCTCACAGTTATCATTCACTGGATTTTCGAAACACAACATCTGCTAAGCCTGGTTTGACTCATTTCTCATCAAGGAACTGAAAACAGGATACATGCATATACAAGGGATAAAACATACTATAGGCAAAGCACATACTAAACCACAAGCACACTAACTGACTGTCTATTACATTTGTACTACATATCTCTTTAATTTACATCATGTCCATACTAACTATTACACAAGCAATCCTTTAGCATAACTCTGTTGCTTCTGCCCTTCCCAGCTACTCTGAACCTGCAAAACTGGGATTAAGGGAAAGGGATGAGCTTCTAAAGCCCAGTGAGTAGAAACACTGAAAACAGTTCATTCATACGCACTTTATATGAAAATGCATCACAACTCATACATTCCACATCATTGATTGGACATGACCTCAAAACTCCCTCGACGGGCTATTGATGTCGCCTGGGTCCAATCATCTGGAATTAGACATGACCTCAAAACTCCCGCTAAGGGCTATTGATGTCGCCTTGGTCCAATTCCCACTATCACTGAATAAGCAATGCAACAACTTCGTGATTCTAATGCCAATCACCCTATTAAAATCATAGCATTCATGATGCATGAACTATGCTTATACATTCCATTTTCTCAGTATAAAAGATTAAGTTTAGTTCTACTCACCTCTGCTCCTCTAGCAGAAACTGAACTGACTCTGCAACACTTAACACTGGTGACCTCTTCGATCTTTCGGGTCCAATCCTACATAAAAGGACTCGAATGAGGTGTCAAACATAATCTAAACAACTCATAAACAATCCCTTATAATCCCTCTAAAAGCTCTTGGAACAATCACACAAAGCATGCAAAAGAAAGCTGGGCAGAACACCTTCGGCAGCACCTTCGGCGGCCGAATGTCTTCTCTAGAGCCGAAACTCAGGCATGTTCGGCGGCAACCTTCGGCAGCCGAAACCACCTTCACGCAGGGTTCAGCGGCCGAATCCTCTCTTCGGCGGCCGAACCTGAGTTCATCCAGAACTCAGCTTCGTGCACAACCATCTTCTGCCAAGCAACAACTCCTCTCCACATACATAACTCAACTCCTCAACTTGCACATACTTTGGTACATGCACAAAGGGGTCCAAACTACCTATTAACCCTAACAAAACAGCAAGTACAACATATATACATGCTTACACCATTAAACACATCAAAAACTCACTTTAAAATCTAAGCATGCAACTCATGCATAAACTTCCCTATCTTCTTTAAAAGCTGTTAAAAACCATTAAAACAAGTGTAAAGACTTCCCTTACCTCCTGCAACTAGAAGAGGAACAACTTGAACTCAGCAAATCCCCTTCACAAGCTTCACATCACCAAAACCTCTCTTTTCTCTCCAAACCTTTCAAAGCTACTGAAACACGACCAAACTCTCTGCATAAGCTGATAAAAGCGTGCAGATGAGTCATGGGAGACGTGGCATAACCCTCTGTCTGTGATTTGGAAGCAAGAGCTGGCCATTTCACCGACTGAGGAGTGCACAATAGCTGGCTGACCAGCTCAGCTTCGGCTGCCGAATCGCATGCAAAACCATGCAACCTTCGGGGGCCGAACATTGAGCACTTTCGGCGGCCGAACTTACCTTCGGCGGCCGAACCTGGCCTTTGTCCCCAAAGCCTTTTCTCTTTAAAATCAACCCGGTTTGATTCAAAACCTTTTAAACACTTAAAACGTTTTTTAGAAAACCTTCACTCTTACCCTTCTAGACATTCCCGACATCTGAGATTCCACCGGACGGTAGGAATTCCGATGCCTGAATTAGCCGGGTATTACAATCTTCCCCCCTTTAAAAACATTCGTCCTCGAATGATAAAAACAAACAAATAACAGGCAATCTAGATCTGAACCTAGTCCTGAACTCCACAGCTTTCGCTGCGCTACTCTGATCCTTATCTCTCTCTTCCTCTTTATCTCTTCTCAATTGTCCTCTTTTTCATCGTAACTACACTAATCACTTTGAGAAACTCTTTTTCTTTAATTTTTTACCAGATATCAATCTGTACCTAATCTCTGATCATACTGAAACCACAATCAGCTTCTACTGACCGGTCCAATAGATCACCAATCTTTTCTACCAATCTGGTATCAACCTGTACTCCTAGTCCTTGCCCGCCTTTCTTCTTCTTTATTAGACTAGCTTACTTCTACTTCTTAACAGGTAGTACCCAAATCTGAATTCTGATCATACCAATCTGTAAATCCAATCATCTTTGATTAGAACAGCTAGTAGATCAACAATCCTAACTAGGAACACCTGTCCTTAGTAGTGACTTTGTTAACTGCGTACAGTCATAACAAAATCTCAAGAGTCTATCCGTCGTTTCCCATAACCATACTGGAACAATTCAGAGTGAGGTACTAAGTCGGACAAAATCTTTATCTACTAAGCTTCTCTACTGCCTTGACAACTCTTAACTCTTTTTCTCTTTCTATCTCTTTCTCTCTGCAGGTGCTATCCTGTAGGGTAGAAGGAAAGAAATGATTCCGCGTACAGATACCATTCTCATTCCACACTCTGACTCCCTAACAGATAGAAAACCTGACAACTCATCTGGGAAACATCTTACTAGGAACGGATACTGAGGCTGATTCCCTGTCCTGACTGCTATACTTGCTCACAAGAGCTAGAACCCTCTGACAACCTTGCCTGAGTAGCTATGAGCCTGATGGGCTGACATCAAACCTCTGAGCATCTATACGCTGAACTCTGTCCTTTCTAAGGACTACCTCTGATCCATCCTGAACTATGAATTCTCTTACTTTAACTCTGTTGGCACAAGAAGTACCATGAGTAGTTAGCCAATCCGCCCTAGAATGACATCACACAGTCAACTCTAGAACCATAAGGTCAGCTGGATCGCATCTACTCTGAACTGACTGACTGACAGACTGACTCTGCCTCAGATGGATCACACTCAGGTCTACTGACCCAAGAAAACATTCTAAGCTCAGAAATCATCAAACCCTCTCTAGCAATGGCTCACAACAACAAGGAAAGCGAAACACTGGGGTCTAAACAACAGCAGACACATCCAAACGCCTCTAAGTGAACGTATCTAACGTTACCACGTTCGAGGTGTTAGCCTCTTACTGAATCAGGGTGAAGATCCAAGCCAAAGCTAATGGAACTTCCCTCAAGAATCTCTAAAGAAAAGGCTTACCCTTTCCTCTGCCTCAACTACCAACTAATCCCAGACTAATTCTAATCTCTTTCTGAACTTACTCTTTTCCTCTGATACTCTGATCGATCATTTACTCATAGTTTTCTATCTCTTGTTATGTTTTCTGCCTTACTTCCCTTTTCTTTTCCTCTTACTCTAATCTGTTTCACTTATCTCTTTTTCTGAATCTTTATTTATTTACCTTTTACTTTTGTCACAAACTAATATCCTATTATGGTTCACACAACACATATCAGACCACTCAAACATGAGCATACCTGGCACAGAGGTGTCAAATGTGTCAGCCTCTCCTCCTTGCCTATCAGCCTGAACTGTTCTATCTGTATCTGTTCTCTGAGACTGAACCAACTGGGGCGCAAAAGGACACTCACGCATCATATGTCCCTCCTGTCCACACCTATAACATCCTGTCATGCCAACAAGACAAACACCCTTATGCGACCTTCCACACCTCAAACATTTTGCTCTGCCTCTAGCAGAACTTACACCAGCATCACAACCTAGACTCTTATTTTTCTTTGACCGTCTCAAGCCTCTAACCTTTTTCTTCCTAGTTCTCCCCCACATCACTCCTTCATATCCTATCCTAGAGTCCTTGGTTGCATCCTCTAAACCCTCTTCATTCAAATTCACCTGTATACCTATATCCCTTCTTTGCACATCCATTTCTATCTCTCTCCTGTTTCCTAAATCCATGCCTCCTCTATTTTCATCAAAAGATTCTTCAGACGGATCTGAATCCACAGAGTGACTAGCACTACTCATCTTAGCTCTCCTGAAGAACAACACACCAATAAACACACATTAGCACACATAGAGTTCATATGAAAACACATGAACCTACAATAGCTACATGCATACATAACATAACAGTAATGCACATGCCTATATTCATGGCATTTCACACCAGCATGCAAAACAAATCTCAATATCTCAACCTAGTGGACATGATTTTACTTATTGTGCTTGCCTTCCTATGACTTCAAATCAATCTCCTTCCGATGTGGGATTGTTCTAATCCTGAGCAAAGATGCTCAACACACCGTACTTAGGAGACCCTATGCTCTGATACCATCTGTAACAGCCCGGAAACCGGTACCCTCTCTGTAACGGCCCAAACTTCTCGGCGCTAGGACTCAGGTCGGCTTAAGGCCGCCAGAACCCGTAGCAAGCCTAAACTGAACTCCAAACATCCCATACATGATCCAACAACTGGAAAACTTTTCTTTAAAACTACCAGACTTAACCTTTAAAACACTCTCTGTAGGTCCAATCATATGAACCAAAATGCTCAGATATACTAATCTGAACTAGCCCTCGGGCTATCTGTAATACACCAGTGACACGCTACCAAGTAACCTCCATGCACTATGCGCTGTGTCATAGAACCCACTCTGTAAGGGTCAGCATATCATAAGTTAACTTGGCTACCATAGAGTCACAGGAATCAAACCTGGTCTTCTCTGATGGCCTACTCTGTGGATCACAGGAATCAAACCTGGTCTTTCCTTTGCCCTGGTCTTGAGTCAAGGGAATTAAACCCTATCTCCTCTCACAGTTATCATTCACTGGGTTTTCGAAACACAACATCTGCTAAGCCTGGTTTGACTCATTTCTCATCAAGGAACTGAAAACAGGATACATGCATATACAAGGGATAAAACATACTATAGGCAAAGCACATACTAAACCACAAGCACACTAACTGACTGTCTATTACATTTGTACTACATATCTCTTTAATTTACATCATGTCCATACTAACTATTACACAAGCAATCCTTTAGCATAACTCTGTTGCTTCTGCCCTTCCCAGCTACTCTGAACCTGCAAAACTGGGATTAAGGGAAAGGGATGAGCTTCTAAAGCCCAGTGAGTAGAAACACTGAAAACAGTTCATTCATACGCACTTTATATGAAAATGCATCACAACTCATACATTCCACATCATTGATTGGACATGACCTCAAAACTCCCTCGACGGGCTATTGATGTCGCCTGGGTCCAATCATCTGGAATTAGACATGACCTCAAAACTCCCGCTAAGGGCTATTGATGTCGCCTTGGTCCAATTCCCACTATCACTGAATAAGCAATGCAACAACTTCGTGATTCTAATGCCAATCACCCTATTAAAATCATAGCATTCATGATGCATGAACTATGCTTATACATTCCATTTTCTCAGTATAAAAGATTAAGTTTAGTTCTACTCACCTCTGCTCCTCTAGCAGAAACTGAACTGACTCTGCAACACTTAACACTGGTGACCTCTTCGATCTTTCTGGTCCAATCCTACATAAAAGGACTCGAATGAGGTGTCAAACATAATCTAAACAACTCATAAACAATCCCTTATAATCCCTCTAAAAGCTCTTGGAACAATCACACAAAGCATGCAAAAGAAAGCTGGGCAGAACACCTTCGGCAGCACCTTCGGCGGCCGAATGTCTTCTCTAGAGCCGAAACTCAGGCATGTTCGGCGGCAACCTTCGGCAGCCGAAACCACCTTCACGCAGGGTTCGGCGGCCGAATCCTCTCTTCGGCGGCCGAACCTGAGTTCATCCAGAACTCAGCTTCGTGCACAACCATCTTCTGCCAAGCAACAACTCCTCTCCACGTACATAACTCAACTCCTCAACTTGCACATACTTTGGTACATGCACAAAGGGGTCCAAACTACCTATTAACCCCAACAAAACAGCAAGTACAACATATATACATGCTTACACCATTAAACACATCAAAAACTCACTTTAAAATCTAAGCATGCAACTCATGCATAAACTTCCCTATCTTCTTTAAAAGCTGTTAAAAACCATTAAAACAAGTGTAAAGACTTCCCTTACCTCCTGCAACTAGAAGAGGAACAACTTGAACTCAGCAAATCCCCTTCACAAGCTTCACATCACCAAAACCTCTCTTTTCTCTCCAAACCTTTCAAAGCTACTGAAACACGACCAAACTCTCTGCATAAGCTGATAAAAGCGTGCAGATGAGTCATGGGAGACGTGGCATAACCCTCTGTCTGTGATTTGGAAGCAAGAGCTGGCCATTTCACCGACTGAGGAGTGCACAATAGCTGGCTGACCAGCTCAGCTTCGGCTGCCGAATCGCATGCAAAACCATGCAACCTTCGGGGGCCGAACTTGAACTTCGGGGGCCGAACATTGAGCACTTTCGGCGGCCGAACTTACCTTCGGCGGCCGAACCTGGCCTTTGTCCCCAAAGCCTTTTCTCTTTAAAATCAACCCGGTTTGATTCAAAACCTTTTAAACACTTAAAACGTTTTTTAGAAAACCTTCACTCTTACCCTTCTAGACATTCCCGACATCTGAGATTCCACCGGACGGTAGGAATTCCGATGCCTGAATTAGCCGGGTATTACAGAAAGTGTGTGAGTTTCATCTCTGGACGAGACCTTCGGCCGCCGAAGGTGCCGCCGAACATGCATGAGTTTCGTCTCTGGAGAGGGGTTTCGGCCGCCGAACTTGCCGCCGAAAGTGCCCTGTCCAGCTTCTGTAGCATGTTTTATGTGATGGTTTTAGGATTGTTTAGAGGGGTTTTGGGGAGTTTCTGAGAGATATTCTTGAGTGAGTTTGGTCCCTCATTTGAGTCCACCTGTGTAGGTACGGACCAGAGGAATCAGGGAGGTCAGCAGTGAGTCCAGTGTCAGAACCTGCAGAGTCAGTTCAGAGATAACGACAGGTGAGTGCATTAGTGTACACAAAGATGATGCATTGCATTTATCCTTGTACTTGGCACTGCTCCTTGTACATTGTTTCTATGAGACGGCACGGACTTCGTGAGGATTCATTAGCCCTCAGAGGAAAGACCTGGAACAGCCCTACGGGGACCAGGCACAAAGACCTGGAACAGCCCTACGGGGACCAGGCACATGGTACTCCGGTACCCCAGATGAGATAGAGGGAGTTTTGATCCGTCCGGCTGAGGTGATGTGATTATGTGTTGCATTCCATGAGAGCATATTTTAGCACCTGTGATTTTATTACTATTCTACTCACTGGGCTATAGTAGCTCATCCCTCTCCCCTAACTCCAATTGTGCAGGTTCAGAGGTCAGAGAGAACTCAGCAGGGTACAGGCAGAGTACAGAGTGGTGTAATAGCTAGTGTGGACATGTAAATGTATAGAGATAGGGTATATGGACAGTGTATAGACTAGTGCTTGACTTATAAGAGTTGTAATCCCTTTGTGGAGTCACATGATCAGTTTATGTATGTTTCTTTATTGTTGTATGTTTATGAGCAAAACCAGGCTTAACATTATGAGTTTGATCCGCCTAGAGCCATGAGGAGCTCTAGTAGGGATTAGTAGAGAACAGAGAGAGTGCATGCACAGGTTAAGCCTTGGAATGAAGAAAAGTTTTATGTTTTTACAGAAAATGTATGATCATGTATGGGATTTCACAGGTATACAGACAGGATAGCAGGCTTACTACGGGTCCCGGCGACCTTAAGTCGATCTGGATCCTAGTGCCGGTGGCAGTTCGATTTCCGGGCTGTTACAGATTGGTATCAGAGCCCTAGGTTCATATGGTCGGACCTATAGAGAGAGAGTTGGGCTCATAGAGAGGTTTAGCAGGTCAAGCATCATAGGCAAACATGTCCACGAGGATAGGATGTTATGCTGATGTGCAATGCCATGAGTTATGCATGTGCATGTTTTTTATGTGTTGCTGATGTGTTATGTGATTTGTTGTTTTCCAAAGAGTGAAGATGCGAGGAACTCGTCGATCCGCGAGATTGACTGGAGTCCCACCTGTAAGTGAGGGTACAGCTGCTCGTCCACCTGCCTTGCCAAGGGCAAGATCTCACAGGTCAAGCAGGGAAGGAACGTCACGAGACCCTAGAAGGTCTTCTGACGAGAGCAGGAGAGGAGTAAGCAGAGGGGGAAGGTCAGTAGAAGAAAGAGGTGTGATGGAAGAGGATCAGAGTAGAGATGTAAGCATGGGTGTAGGAAGGTCAGAAGAAGGTATGGGGGAGTCCCAGGGAGGCATGCAGGCCTCGGGGTTTAGCTATCCACCCTTTCCTCAGGGCCCAGAGTATCCGATGGGAGGCACGTCGGATTACTCCAGCTTTGCCCCATATCCACCCTACATGCCATATATGCCCTATCCTTCCTTTTATCCACCATATCACATGTATCCACCCCCACCTGTTCATCCAAGTCCAGTACAGCCTGTAGTGAGGGAACCAGTGCCTCCACCACCACCTCCTGAACCAGTAGCCCCTGTTGTGGAAGCACAGCAACCCAGTTCTGCAGGGGGAAGTAAGGTGAAGATGACCGAGTACTTAAAGTTGGATGCTCCTAAATTCAATACAGGAGATGATCCCTTTGAGTATCTCAGTGCAGTTAGAATGATAACAAGTGAGTTGGGAGCAGATGACGGTAGAGCCATTGAGATGGCAGGGTTCACGTTAAAGTGTAAGAAAGCTAGAGAATGGTTCAAGAACTATGTGGACCCGAGACTTGAGAGTATGACATGGGAAGAGTTCGCCAACGAATTTGCTGGATGGGCTTTTCCTGACAGTTCCAGGGAACTAAAGGTTGTGGGGTTTGAGCAGTTGCGACAGACGGAGGAGATGAGCGTTGATGAATATACAGATAAGTTCCTGGAATTGTTGCCATATGTCGGTCAGGCATATGATACAGATCAGAAGAAGGCAAAGAGATATGCCACAAGGCTTCATCCCAGGTATTTCTCTTTGATTCTTCATGCGGAGTGTAATACCCGGCTAGACTCCGGTATCGAAATTCCTACCGTCCGGTGGAATCTCGGATGTCGGAAACCTCTAGAAGGGTAAAACCATGTTTTATGAAATGTTTTTAATGTATTTTATGTTTTTAAGCAAAAAGGAAATTGAGTTTTGAATGAAATAGACCAAGGAGACTTTGCCAGGTTCGGCCGCCGAAAGTTAAGTTCGGCCGCCGAACATGGTGGGGTTTTGGGAGCGCTTTAGGCCTCCGAAAGCCTTGTTTGAAAGACTCAAGGTTCGGCCGCCGAACCTCATGTTCGGCCGCCGAACATGCATGAGATGTGGGGGCACGTTAGGCCGCCGAAAGGTGACAGAACCAGCCCTATAAAGGACCCCGTGACCGAAACAGGCGAGGTTTTCTCTCCCATTTCGGCCGACGGTAAGCTTTAGCCCTCCTATGGTCATTTTAGGTGTTTTCCCTCAAATCCTTTAGATCTTAACAAGTTACATCTTGTTTTTTTTGAAGAGTTTTAAAGTTTAAGCAAGTTTTGGAGCTTTGAGGTTCAAGAACTCGAATCTCCCCATCTTCGAGCTAGGATCGTTTCTCTCTCGATCTTCAAGAGGTAAGAGCCGATCCCTAGTTCTATATGTGTTTTAAGTAAGTTTTATGCAAGTTTTTGGGGTAGAAATGCATGAGTAGGCTTGATGGGTTTTTATGAAAAATCCATGGTTTTAATGTGTGTTTATGTGCAATGTGGCTTGCTTGTGTGTTGTAGTTGGGGTTTAAGCTTGTTGGAGGCCCCTAGGAGCTTGCATGCTTGTGTATGAGTGTTGTAGAAGAGTTTTATGCATGACTAGGAAGTTTGGGGAACTTGGAGGCAAGAGGAGCCAAGTTTCTGCCCTTGGCAGAAACCAGGTTCGGCAGCCGAAGGGAGTTTCGGCCGCCGAACATGGCTTGAGAGGCAGCTTTAGGCTGCCGAAGCTTGCCCCCGAAAGTTGGAGTTTCGGCTCTGTCCGAGACTTTCGGCCGCCGAAGGTGCCGCCGAACATGCATGAGTTTCGTCTCTGTCTGGGAGTTTCGGCCACCGAAGGTGCCGCCGAACCTGCCTGACTTTCGGCTCTGGAGGGACTTCCGGCCGCCGAAGGTGCCGCCGAAAGTGCCCTTCCCAGCCTTTTCTTGCATGTTTTCTAGGATTGTTTTGAGGTGTTTCTAGGAGGTTTTTGGGGGTATGTTTAGAGTTATGTTCTTGTTGTTTGGTGCCTCATTTGAGTCCACCTGTGTAGGTTCGGACCCGAGGACCCGAGACCCCCGGTTGTGAGATAGTCTTTCAGAGTCCGTCGTTAAAGCTTCGGTCACCAGGTGAGTGGGATTATTCCCTAAGTTTTTAAGTAATGAATAAATGAACAAATGAATGAATCTGATAGCATACTCATGCATCATTAATGCCATGCGATGTTTCAGGATGTTTGCATTAGAAATTCACGAATATGTTGCATTGCATAATTTGATGTTGATGTGGATGGTTGTTGGATGATCCATAGTCCTCTGATGTTATGTTATGATGATATGTTATGGACGACCAGCGAGGCCCATTCTACGCCCCTGGTACTATGTAAGAGAAAGTCCAGTGAGGCCCATTCTACGCCCCTGGCACTTTGGAATATTATGTTATGTTATGTAAGAGAAAGTCCAGTGAGACCCATTCTACGCCCCTGGAATTTGGAGATGTTGAGGACTAATGGTGACAATACCATCCTTTATGTGATTAAATGTGATGTGTTGCATTTCATGAAAGCATGTAAAGTAAAGTTATGTTATTTAATGTTAGTAATAAAATGAATAATAATATACCTAAAAAGTGTGGAATTAAAGCAAATGTTAATAATAAAATGGTGAATAAAATACCTAAAAATGGAGGAATTAATATCATGTTTTTACTTTTGCTCACTGGGCTTTTTAGCTCACCCCTCTCCCCTAACCCCAGTCTTGCAGGTACAGAGTAGATAGAGAAGTCAGCAAGAGTAAGAGAAGTCTCTGTAATAGCATAGAAGTGGACATGGATTAGTTGTAATGTAAAAGTATGTTATGAATGTAATGTAAGTTTTATAGTGTGCTTGACTAGAGTCTGTTGTAATCCCTTGAATACATGAGATAAATGTTTTATGATGTTTATGTAACCCAAGCCTGCTATATGTTAAGTACCCCATTGGAGTATTTGTTGAGGGCCCCAATGAGGGGTTTATGTTATGTTTATGCATGCACAGGCTAGGCTGGGTAAAGAAATGTTTGAATGAAAGAAAAGTTTTAATTTTTATGTATGTTTTGGTTCATGTATGGGATTGAACAGGTTCACAAGATGTATGTTTGGCTTGCTACGGGTTCTGGCGGCCTTAAGCCGACCTGAATCCTAGCGCCGGTAGCGGACCGGTTTCCGGGTCGTTACACGGAGAAGGAAAGTTTCCACTCTATTGTGGATGCTGCTAGAAAGATGGAGGCCAGTGCCATAAGTCAAGGTGTAGTCAAGGCACAGTCTTCTGGTGTTAAACCCGGTTCCTCCTCACAGAGTACAGCAAGTGCAAGTAAGAAGAGATGGGAGAAATTCAGAGGAAAGAGAGGCAAGTTCTGGAACAGGCTTAAGTCGGGTCTGGGCATGAGTAGTGGCTCCAGTTCTGGCGCAGATTTTCCAGTGTGCAAGAGGTGTGGCAAACAGCATAGAGGAGCTTGTCAGTTGGGATCCACCGCCTGCTATAGATGTGGGCAGGAGGGACATTATGTACGAGAATGTCCTCAGGCGACTTTAGTTGCACCATCCCAGCAGATGAGTACGGGCAGTGTAGTACAGCCAGTAGCTTCAGCCATACCACCAAGCAGTGGCAGAGGAAGAGGAAGAGGGGCAGCCTCTTCATCAGGGATGGGTTCCCGAGGTGCAGGTCCGTCAGCCCCAGCACGGATTTTCACCCTGACTCAGCAGGAGGCAGACACGTCGAACACGGTGGTGTCAGGTAATCTCATCATTGGGTGGTCAGAGGTGTATGCTTTAATGGACGCCGGTGCTTCTCACTCTTTCATTTCTTCTAGAGCTGCAAAGAGGTTGGGTCTGATGGTGTCTGAGTTAGAGTGTCCTCTATGGGTCAATGGACCCAAATGTGATCCATCTTTGGCAGAGTCAGTCTGTCAGTTCAGTCCAGTGTGCATAGAGGGTAGATACCTTCCAGCTGACCTGGTGGTTCTAGAGTTGACAGATTTTGATGTCATTCTAGGGATGGACTGGTTATCTACGTATGATGCTACCCTGAACTGTAGAGACAAGGTAGTCAGTGTCAGAGACCAGGATGGGTCAGAGTGTGTCTTCAGAGGAGACAGGAGAGGGACACCTAGGGGTTTGATATCAGCCCTCCAGGCTCGTAGGATGTTAAGGAAGGGGTGTCAGGGGTTCCTAGCTTATGTGAAAGAGCTAGACAGTCAGGTTAGGGAACCATCCTCAGTACCAGTTGTTAGAGACTTCCCAGATTTGTTTCCTGAAGAGCTTCCAGGATTGCCACCGGATAGGGAAATAGAGTTCGAGATTGAGTTGATGCCCAATGCCAGACCGATCTCTATTCCTCCCTACAGGATGGCACCAGCAGAGTTGCGAGAGTTGAAAGGGCAGTTACAGGATTTGGTAGCTAAGGGTTTCATCCGCCCGAGTACCTCACCCTGGGGTGCTCCAGTATTATTTGTCAGAAAGAAGGATGGACCTCTTAGACTTTGTGTCGACTACAGACAGTTGAACAAAGTCACTATAAAAAACAAGTATCCTTTACCCAGGATTGATGATCTATTCGACCAGCTGGCAGGAGCAGGTTGTTTTTCTAAAATAGATCTGAGATCCGGATACCATCAGTTGAAGATCAGGGAAGAAGATGTATCCAAGACTGCTTTCAGAACCAGATATGGGCATTATGAGTTCCTTGTGATGCCGTTCGGGTTGACTAACGCCCCTGCAGCATTCATGGATCTCATGAACAGGGTTTTCAGGGAGTACTTGGATCATTTTGTGATCGTCTTTATTGATGATATCTTGGTGTACTCCAGGAATGCAGAGGACCATGCCCAGCATCTGCGGATAGTGCTGCAAACCTTGAGAGAGCATGGCTTGTATGCCAAGTTCTCCAAGTGCGAGTTCTGGCTAAGGAGCATTTCCTTTTTGGGACATGTTGTATCAGAGGAAGGTATAGCAGTAGATCCCAAAAAGGTAGAGGCAGTAGCCAACTGGCCTACACCCACTACAGTGACAGAGATCAAGAGTTTTCTGGGTTTGGCAGGCTACTATCGGAGGTTTGTTCAGGACTTCTCGAAGATAGCTGCTCCTATGACCAGACTGACCAGAAAGAATCAGAAGTTTGTGTGGTCAGAGGAATGTGAGGAGAGTTTTGCAGAGTTGAAGAGACGGTTAACTTCAGCACCGGTGTTAGCTCTGCCGATCAGTGATGAAGAGTTCACAGTGTTCTGTGATGCATCCCGAGTGGGATTAGGTTGTGTGTTGATGCAAAATGACCGAGTGATAGCTTATGCTTCTAGACAGTTGAAGAAGCACGAGCTGAATTACCCGACACACGATCTTGAGATGGCAGCTGTTATCTTTGCACTTAAGATGTGGAGGCATTACCTCTATGGGGTAAAATGTGAGATCTATACGGATCATAAGAGCCTGCAGCACATCTTAAGTCAGAGAGAGTTAAACTTGAGGCAGAGACGGTGGGTAGAATTGCTCAGTGATTACGATTGTAAGATCCAGTATCATCTGGGCAAGGCTAATGTTGTAGCTGATGCCTTTAGCCGAAAATCACTTGGCAGTTTATCCCACATTGCAGTAGAGAGAAGACCGGTGGTGAAGGATTTCTACAAGCTCGTGGAAGAAGGGTTACAGTTGCAGTTATCTGGTACAGGTGCTTTGCACGCACAGATAAGAGTGACACCAGTGTTTCTAGAGCAAGTGGCTCTGAAACAGCACGAAGACCCCGCGTTAGTGAAGATTGCCAGGACTGTTCAGTCTGGCCACAGTGCAGAGTTCAGATTTGACGGTGAGGGGATTCTTCGGCACGGTAAGAGGTTATGTGTACCAGATGATAGCAGTTTGAAGGCAGACATTATGAGGGAAGCTCATAATGTGCGGTATAGCATTCACCCGGGAGCCACCAAGATGTATCAAGATCTGAGAAGGGTGTATTGGTGGCCAGCAATGAAGAGAGAAGTGGCACAGTTCGTGTCAACCTGCGAGACATGTCAAAGGGTGAAGCTAGAGCACCAGAAGCCGGCTGGAATGCTTAACCCACTGCCGATTCCAGAATGGAAATGGGAGAACCTAGCTATGGATTTTGTAGTGGGGTTACCGGCGACGTCTAACAGACTAGACTCCATATGGGTGATTGTGGATAGACTCACTAAATCTGCTCACTTCATTCCAGTCAGGAGTAACTACTCTGTGGACAAGTTGGCGCAGGAGTATGTAGACGAGATAGTAAGGTTGCATGGAGTTCCAGTGTCGCTAGTATCAGATCGAGGACCTCAGTTCCCCTCCAGGTTTTGGCGGAGTCTGCAAAATGAAATGGGCACAAGGTTGGATTTCAGCACTGTTTTCCATCCACAGACAGACGGTCAGTCAGAGAGAACCATCCAGACCATTGAAGATATGCTGAGAATGTGTGTGTTAGACTTTGGCGGTTCTTGGAGGCAGCATCTACCGCTGGTGGAGTTTGCCTACAACAACAGTCATCATGCTAGCATAGGGATGGCCCCTTATGAAGCTTTGTATGGGAGGAAGTGCCGAACACCTGTTTGCTGGGAAGAGGTAGGAGAGAAAACTCTTGCAGGGCCAGAGTTAGTTGAGATAACCAGCAAGTTAGTGCCTATCATCAAAGAGAGGATCAGAACAGCTGTAAGCAGACAGAAAAGCTATGCAGACATCCGTAGGAAGCAGATAGAGTTCCAGGAGGGGGATATGGTATTGCTTAAGGTGTCTCCGATGAAGGGAGTGGTTCGGTTTGGAAAGAAGAGTAAACTGGCCCCACGGTACATTGGTCCCTTTGAGATCTTGCAGAAGATCGGGCCTGTGTCGTATAAGCTAGATTTACCGGCTTCTATGGAACGAATTCACCCGGTTTTCCATGTTTCTATGTTGCAGAAGTTTGTGTCAGATCCAGAGAAGGTTCTTAGTGAACCTGAGGTGGAAATCTTAAGTGATCTCACCTATGTAGAGCAGCCCGTACGGATCCTTGACACCCAGATCAGAAAGCTGAGAAACAAGGAGATACCAATGGTGAAAGTTCTGTGGAACCACCACAACCTAGAAGAGTGCACTTGGGAGACTCGGGAGTCCATGCTCCAGCAATACCCATATCTGTTTTAAGGTTAGTTTGTCCCCTTTTCTATGTGTTTATGTTGTATTAGGGACATTCGGGGACGAATGTTCTTAAAGGAGGGAGAATGTAATACCCGGCTCGAGTCCGGCATCGGAATTCCTGTAGTCCGGTGGAATCTCGGGTGTCGGAACCCTCGAGAAGGGTAATACATATGTTTTCCAAGGTAGTTTCACTTGTTTTCATGTTTTGACGTGTTAAAAGCATTGAGTTTTGAAAGAAAAGCAACAAGGGAGAAATGCAAAGGTTCGGCCGCCGAAGGTCACTTTCGGCCGCCGAACATTGCATGGTTGCGGCTTCACGTTCGGCTGCCGAAGGTGGTCTGGCCAGCCACCTATAAAAGGGCCAAGGGTCGGTGGAAGGAGGTTATTTCTCCTCCACTTGCAGCCAGAGGTAGGTTTCAGCCTCTCCCACGTTGACTTTCATGTTTTCCATGATTTTCATCAAATCTTGCAAGAGTTTTAAGAGTTTTGGTGACTTATGAAGGTTTTGAGCAAAAGAACCAAGTTTTGAAGCTTGGAGCTTTGGAAGAGCTTTTCTTCATATCTCCACGTTAGGATCCTTCATCCTCAAGTGGTGTAAGAGGTAAGTGAAGATCCTGAGCTTCTTTGATGATTTTGAAAGGTTTTATGAAGTTTGTATGGGTAGTATGTAGGTTTAGGTTTAGGTGAGGGTTTTGGTGATTTGTGGTGTTCAAACATGTTTAAGTGTTATGTGCTATGTTTGTTTGGGATTTTAGGGTAGTTTAGACCCCTTTGTGCATATATATGTGTATATGCTAGTTGGGAGTAGTTGATATGTTGTAGGTTTTTGAGCAAAGTTTGCATGAAACAGAGCAGGGTTCTGCCCTTCGGGCAAAACCAGGTTCGGCCGCCGAAGGAAGGTTCGGCCGCCGAACCCCTTGTGGAGGCAGTTTCGGCTGCCAAAGGTTGCCCCCGAAAGCTAGGCTTTCGGTTTAGACAGAGACTTTCGGCCGCCGAAAGAGGGAGTTCGGCCGCCGAAAGTGTGTGAGTTTCGTCTCTGGACGAGACCTTCGGCCGCCGAAGGTGCCGCCGAACATGCATGAGTTTCGTCTCTGGAGAGGGGTTTCGGCCGCCGAACTTGCCGCCGAAAGTGCCCTGTCCAGCTTCTGTAGCATGTTTTATGTGATGGTTTTAGGATTGTTTAGAGGGGTTTTGGGGAGTTTCTGAGAGATATTCTTGAGTGAGTTTGGTCCCTCATTTGAGTCCACCTGTGTAGGTACGGACCAGAGGAATCAGGGAGGTCAGCAGTGAGTCCAGTGTCAGAACCTGCAGAGTCAGTTCAGAGATAACGAAAGGTGAGTGGAATTTAACTGAATGTTTTAATATGCGAACTGAATATTTTATCATGCTTCATGCATCATGAATATGCTATAGGGTGAGTGCATTAGTGTACACAAAGATGATGCATTGCATTTATCCTTGTACTTGGCACTGCTCCTTGTACATTGTTTCTATGAGACGGCACGGACTTCGTGAGGATTCATTAGCCCTCAGAGGAAAGACCTGGAACAGCCCTACGGGGACCAGGCACAAAGACCTGGAACAGCCCTACGGGGACCAGGCACATGGTACTCCGGTACCCCAGATGAGATAGAGGGAGTTTTGATCCGTCCGGCCGAGGTGATGTGATTATGTGTTGCATTCCATGAGAGCATATTTTAGCACCTGTGATTTTATTACTATTCTACTCACTGGGCTATAGTAGCTCATCCCTCTCCCCTAACTCCAGTTGTGCAGGTTCAGAGGTCAGAGAGAACTCAGCAGGGTACAGGCAGAGTACAGAGTGGTGTAATAGCTAGTGTGGACATGTAAATGTATAGAGATAGGGTATATGGACAGTGTATAGAATAGTGCTTGACTTATAAGAGTTGTAATCCCTTTGTGGAGTCACATGATCAGTTTATGTATGTTTCTTTATTGTTGTATGTTTATGAGCAAAACCAGGCTTAACATTATGAGTTTGATCCGCCTAGAGCCATGAGGAGCTCTAGTAGGGATTAGTAGAGAACAGAGAGAGTGCATGCACAGGTTAAGCCTTGGAATGAAGAAAAGTTTTATGTTTTTACAGAAAATGTATGATCATGTATGGGATTTCACAGGTATACAGACAGGATAGCAGGCTTACTACGGGTCCCGGCGACCTTAAGTCGATCTGGATCCTAGTGCCGGTGGCAGTTCGGTTTCCGGGCTGTTACAGTGATGTTCGGCCGCCGAAAGTGCCTGACTTTCGTCTCTGGAGAGAGGGTTCGGCCGCCGAAGGTGCCCCCGAACCTGCATGACTTTCGTCTCTGGAAGGGACCTTCGGCCGCCGAAAGTGCCCTGTCCAGCCCTTTCATGATTGTTTCCATGCATGTTTCTATGATGTTTTAAGGGGTTTTTGGGGAGTTGTTTATGAATTGTTTAGAGTATGTTTGGCACCTCACTGGAGTCCACCTGTGTAGGATCGGAACCGAGGATCCGAGGTGTTTAGCAGTGTTAGCCGTTTCAGAGTCGGCCCAGAGCTAGTCAAAGGTGAGTGGAACTGAACCTTATGTTTTAAAATAAATCAAATGTTAAGCATGTTCATGCATCATGATTACCATGTTATATAATAGGTTGTTTGCATTAGAATTCACGAATATGATGCATTGCATAATACGATGAAAGTGATGTGGATGAATCTTGAATGATCCTCTAGCCCTCAGTACGATATGATATAATATGATATGACATGGTATGATATGAGATAGAAAGACCAGGTCGCCCCTGGCACTATGTTATGTAAGCGAACACTAGGCGAGGCCTAATCGCCCCTGGTGTAGTTGGACATGTTATGACATGAGTTATGTAAGCGAATACTAGGTGTGGCCTCATCGCCCCTGGTATAGTTGGACATATTACGGTATGTAGAGGGCTATGGGTGACAAATTCATCCTTGATGTGATATGTTTGTGTTGTGATGCACTCCATGATAGCATACTTTAAAATGAACTATTTTTCTTGTATGTTTTCCGCTCACTGGGCTTTATAGCTCACCCCTCTCCCCTAACCCCAGGTTTGCAGGGTCAGAGGTAGTTCAGGAAGTCAGCAGGGTATGGCTTTGGTTATGATATGTAATAGAATAGTAGTGGACATGATGTAATGTAAAGTTATGTAAAGATGTAAAAGAATTATTATGATTTTATGTAATATATTCAGAGTTATAGTATTGTGCTTGGCCCGAGTTGGATAATCCCTTTGTACATGAGTTTTATTTTTATGTTGATGTATGTGTTGGACCGAGTTTGACATAGAGTATGCTGACCCTAGGGGTTCTATGAGTTCAGTCATAGTGCATATACAGGTCAAGCTGGTTAAAGGTAAAGTTTTAAATGTTTTATGGAAATGTTTATTCATGTTTGGGGATTATACCGACTGTACAGGATGTATAGTAGGCTTGCTACGGGTCCCGGCGGCCTTATGCCGATCTGGATCCTAGCGCCGGTAGCGGTCCGATTTCCGGGCTGTTACAGATTGTTTCTAGTGAGAGAAATACAAGGTTTGATCATCTTTCTACTGTGATTAAATGCAAGAAGCAGCAAATTCTCAAGCTGAGAAATGGGAACAATGTGTGGATTGAAGATTGTAGTCAACTTAAAGAGCTTGCTAGTGGTTACTATCAGAAGCTGTATTCGAAAGATTTGGCGGTTGACTGCAGCCATTTTGTTAGACCTGATGGGCCTGCTCTTTCTTCTTCTCAACGGTTGCTTCTGGATCGTCCTTTTTCTCATGATGAAGTATATGATGTTTTACGCCTTATGTCTCCTTACAAGGCTCCAAGACCCGATGGTCTACAAGCAATTTTCTTTCAGAAATCTTGGCCTGCAGTAGGTTCACAAATTTCTGCGTTTATTATTGAGGTCTTGGGTGGGAGGGAGATTCCAGAGAAAGTTAATGAAACGGTGCTGAATCTTATTCCTAAAATTGCTTGTCCAAAATTTATTTCTCAGTTCAGACCAATTAACTTAATGAAAAGGTTTTACCTTATTAAGTAAGTAAAATCACAGGCCTGGCCCTACTGGTCATTATTGATTTTTCCACCTTTTAAAAATTATATTCAGTTATTTTTTAAAATAATTTATAATAGAGTTCCTAAAATTTTATAAAATTTATAACTTAATTTTACTTTAATGAGAAACGATTTAATTCCTAAAACTTATTTCGTTAATAATATAATTCTTCTTGTTAAAATTTATTGATACATTATAATAATTTAATTTTTTTAATTTTATTTTTATTAATAATTTAGTTCTCTTATTTTTAATATTTATAAAAATTTAATCTCTTAATTTTTATAATCTCTTTTAATTTATTATCGACTAATAACTATTTTATTAGCAAAATAAAAAATAATAATAATTAAATTATTTCTTATTAATGAAACAGTAAATAAATTGGTTTTGTTAAATCTTAAAAATTATCCTATAAATTACTTTTTTAAAGTAAGAAATATTGAAATAAAATATAAAAAAAAATTATCGGTCCAAAAAATACACAATTTTATAATTTTTTATATTTATAGGTAAAACTTTTAATTTTAAATTCAAAATACATAATTTTTTAATTTTAAATTATAGTTAAATAATGATTAATTTTAAAGTAAGGAATATTGAAATAAAATTCAAAACTTTTATTTTTTAAATTATAGTTAAATAATTTATAACTTTTTAATTTAAATTAATTTTTAAAATTACAATAATTTAATAAAATGATTATTTTATTATAAAAATTTAGATTAAATTATAGAAATTAAATTCTGAACTTTATTAAATTTCAAAATTTTTTATTAAAAAATTTAACAGAAATTTTAATTACATCATATTATATTACGGAATATCCTTACTTACCTTGACAGTTGTATAGGTTAAACTGTAAGCATTCGGTAGTTACATATCTGCAATTAATTTGAAATGGTCAGGAAAATCAATGTTGGCGAAAAAATATTTAGAAATCATAATCAAAATTGGATTATTAGAAAACCAAACCCTGCAACTTCACCATTGACGAACCATGGTCCCCGCTCATTGGGCTGTGCAATCGGTCGGTTCGATTCCGAATCGAACCGAACTGAAAAAACTGAAAACTGAAGTGTTAAAATTTTAAAAATCGAAAAAATCGATTATGAATATATAACCGAATTGAATCGAATCGATAAAAATTGGTTCGGTTCGATTTAGTTCAGTTCAAATCGAAATCTGCAATTTTTTAAAAAAATTTCTATTTCTAATTTCAACAAATAATTCAATACATATTTCACATGAATTTATCAATAAATAAATCCAATTCTTCAACAAGATTCAAAATCAATAAATAAACCCAATTCTTCAACAAGATTCAAAATCTATAGACAATTGATTTTATACAACAAACAAAACTTAACCAGAGAAAAGCTCCACAATAAATGTTATACAATGCAAGAACCCAAAAAGCAGATTCATTGTTTAGCAATAAAACAAAAATCATACCTCAATAAAATAAAAATCATACCTCAATAAAAGAGGACAGACAGTCGACGATCGGCGACGACACTCAGCAAATCAATAGGGAGGGAGGAAAAGAGATCGATGGGGAGTGAGCGGTTCGTGACTTTATTCAGCAGATCGACGGGCAGCGACACTCAGCAAATCAATAGGGTGGGAGGGAAAGAGATCGATGGGGAGCGAGCGGTTCGTGACTTCGTTCAGCAGATCGAAGGGCGGCGACACTCAGCAAATAATAGGGAGGGAGGGAAAGAGATCGATAGGGAGCGAGCGGTTCGTGACCTCGTTCAGCAGATCGACGGGAAGAGGTTGACGGTCGACGGGAAAGAGAGCGAGATTAATGGGAATGAGATTCGATGATTCATTATTAGGGATTTTAATTTAGACTGAGTGAATAGGGTTTCGGGCTGGGGAAAATCAGGAATGGGGAGGAGAACGGGGAGGAGAATGCCTGAGGTCGAAAGGGATGGAGAGCTTGGGGTGCTGGGTTAAGTAAGAGAGGGGGAGGGCTTGAGCTTGGGCTTGGATTGGACCTAGCCACTAAATCGGTTATTTCGGTTTGATCGGTTATTTAACATGTTTGAACTGAACCGAACCGAAAATCAAATAATTTTAAATATATTAATCGAACCAAATCGATCATTCCGACTAACCGAACTGATAAATCGAAATCAATCGGTTCAGTTTGATTTTTCAGTTTAGATCGAGAAATGCTCTCCCCTAGCCGCTCATCCTCTGCAGTCAAATTTAGAAATTTCATCCGTGGTCGCCGCTCATCCTTAACATTATTAGAAAACTATGGTATAAGCATGTCAACGTCATCTCTGCATATATAATACATTTTTTTAATAATAAAAGTAAAAATATAATTAATACTGAAATTACTATTATTCCATAACTATCCAATAACAGATTTTATTGGGTGAAATTCTTATTTGAAGATAAACAAAAAGTTTTACTTAAATAAACAAATATCCAATAAAATATAATACAGTTAAATAATAAATATATTTAATTATTTCTAGAGCAGAATAACAAAGACTAATAAATATAGTTATTTCATTTTATAATTTTTATTTATTTTATTTTTTATATATTAAAAAAATAATTTTTTAATTAAATTTTCAATTATATTTATTTTAAAAATATTAAATTTTATTAAGTATTTGAATACACATTTGAAAAAAATAATAAATTAATGAAATTTATTTTAAAAATAAAATAATATTAAATAAAATAATAA
This sequence comes from Manihot esculenta, assembly GCF_001659605.2. NCBI lineage: Eukaryota > Viridiplantae > Streptophyta > Magnoliopsida > Malpighiales > Euphorbiaceae > Manihot > Manihot esculenta. The sequence continues at coordinate 22,145,207 of NC_035170.2, forward strand.
TAATAATTTATATATATTCTCTCCTATCATATTTTATTTTTTATATATATATTAAAAATATAATTTTTTATTAAATATTAAAAATATTTTAAAAATATTAAAGGTATAAAATATACTTGAAATTTGGAGAGTTAATAGTGCGAATTTATTTACTTTTAAATAATTAACTAGTTGTAAATTTAATATATTAAAATATTTTAAATTTTAAATGTTCTAAATATTACTCGATTTAATATTAAATTTTATTTTTTTCATAAATTTACATCAAATTTTTTATAAAAATTAAAAATTTTCATTTTTTAGACGATTTTATTTTTTTAATAATTTTAATTATAATAAAAAAATTAACTAAAATAATTTAGTTATAATATAATTGTAATATTTTTAAATACAAATCTATAATTATAATTAAATTAAAAATCCTAATAAAATTATATCTATTAAGAAATTGAAAATAAAAATAATAAAAATTTTATCGATTAATCTAATAAAATTTAAATTTAAATAAAAAATTTACTTAATCAAATATAATTTAAATACTAAAAAGATATTCTTAATTAATTTGAAATTAAATAGAATACTAATATAATCAAATTAAAAATTTTTAAATAATAAAAATATGATATTTTTCGAATATTAATAGAGTATTTCGAAAAATTTCATTATTTTCTCATTCTTTTACTTTTATATATAATATAAATTTAATTTAAATAAAAATTATATCTACATTTTAATTATTCAGTTAAAAAGTTAAAATTATTTTTAGATTATATAAAATTAAAAATATAAAATTTATTTTTCAATTTAAATTTACGAGCCTTACTAGTCTGCCATATTTTCCACATGTTTTAATTTCAATAGAACGGCAGAAATACTCTTCTTGTTTGGAATGGTAGGCATGTTAATGCTTTCACGAGGTTACCCACTTAAAAGTTCAACTGACATTATATACAATCAGCCATATTCGTTATAAATAAAAAATCGATAGAATTAAATTAAATTAAAATTTTTATTTAATTTTATTTTTAAAATTTTAAATTATTTTAATTTAATTTAATTTTAATTAAAAATTTTATAAAATAAAATTGAATTAATCTGAATAATAATATTTTATATGTGATAATATAAAAATATTAAACTATAACTAAAATTAAAATATTTTAATTAAATTTTAAAATATTAAAATATGAATTAGAAATTTATTTTTTATAATAAATAAAATCACTGCTACAATAAATTATTGTTAAAGTGTTGTATGGATAGTAATAATAATTCTACACATGCAAATTTGGTGCTCAATCAATAGAAAGCAACAATCCTTTCAATTGAAAAAAAATTATAAGATAATCCATGTGATTTAATAAAACTAATTACCTCTTCCCTTTATTTTCAAAAACATGATAATTAAAATTGTTTTTTCAAACCGTTAACAATTTAATTTAATTCCATGAATTAATTAGTTATGATTTTATTATTACAAGAGATTAAATAGTTGTAATTTTAAAAATTGCAAAAACAAATTAGTTAGAGACGAATGAATTAAATAATTAATAATTTAAAAAATATAAACTACCAAATGTACTTTTAAAAAAAAAGACAGAAAAATAATTAATTTTATTAAATTAGAGAACTAAATATGAATTTTAACTTAGAAAATCTTTAGCATTGTCTTATCCAAAAGCATCAATTCTTAATGAGGATAATATGGTAAGAAAAGGATAGCTGGTTGTCACGTACCCGCATTTTGACACTCATTTAAAATCGTATAACACTTAACACCGTCAAATCAAATCAACTTTAAACATCACCCGATATCTTTTTTTGTAGACAGGGATGGTTTACCTGAAATGAAAATACAATTCAATTATTCAAAAGCATCAATTCTGAACGAGGATAATGTGGCAAGAACAGTATTGCTAGTGGGCCTCACTCTTCACCTCAAATTCGCAACTATTTTGTCAATTCAATAAACTGTACCAACATTTATACAAATCAAAATAATTAAATTAAATTAAATTAAATTTAAAAAATCAGCTTAGTTTCATATTTTTTTCATTCAATTTAATTTTAATTTAAAAATATTTAATTATTTTAATTTAATTTAATTCTAATTAAAAAAATTAATTAAATTAAACTAAATCAATCCATTAATAATAATGTTATTTTAATAATATATAAAGATTATATTTTAATTAAAATTACAATATTTTAATTAAATTTTAGAATAATAAAATTACGTAAAAATTATAAAAATTTAACTGATCAAATCAAATTAAATTAATTGAATTAATTCAAATCAATTTCTCGTATAATTCAATTTAATTTGATTTATAAATATTTAAATTTTAATTGTTAATTATTCAATTTAATTTAATTTTTGAATCCAACATATCCAATACTGGCCTGTAATGCATCAAGAGATGTGGCAGCTGCCGTTCAAACCCACTTGACCTACTACTCTACCTAAGCCAAGTCGGTCCATCTCTTGTCTGCATCCACTTCCACCATTTGTGAGTTTGTTGAGGTTAATGTAAATTGACTGTTGAAATTACCAACATATATATATTAATATTTTAAAATCTAAAAAATAAAATTTACAATAATTATCTAAACTTGTTCAAAGACTATGGTATTTCTCTCCTTTTATTTTTTTATTCCTTTCCTTCTTTCTGCCAGTGACGTCTATCGATCTTTCTATTATAGTGCTACATGCATCTGTCACGCAGGTCTGCACGTATAAAATTATCAAACACTCTCTCCACGCTAAACGGTCATTTAATTCTCCCGACGCGCATTGTGCGAAAGAGAGAGAAAAAAAACTTTTGAATTCTTATTTCAGAAATAAAATGACGTTACAGAGAGATCCAGAAGCATCCTGCTTCCTTATGTACTCAGACAACTACACATGCACATATCGTGCCAATTACAGCCCTATTACAATGGAAGGAGAAATAAAAGAAACGACACAGTTTCAAACATATGCATATACATTTAATTTAAAACGATGCAGTTTCAACACCCCCTCCTCAAGTTGAAGCTGGTAGAGGCAGTAAATTCAACTTGCCAGTAAGATTGTCATGGCGAGATGCAGGCAGTGCTTTTGTAAAGATGTCTGCCAATTGTTCTTGAGTGGGGAGATGACTAGGAAGAATGAAGCCTTGTTGGAGTTGGTCCCGGACGATATGACAATCTATTTCAATATGCTTCGTGCGCTCATGAAATACTGGATTAGCAGCAATGTGCATTGCTGCCTTACTGTCACAATGCAGTGGAATGGGCAGCTGGATGTCAACCTGCAAGTCCTGCAAAACATAACTAATCCAAAGCAACTCACAGACAGTGTTAGCCATTGCACGATATTCAGCCTCAGCTGAAGACTTAGAAACAGTGGTTTGTTTCTTAGTCTTCCAAGATATGAGGCAAGGACCCAAGTATATGCAATATCCGGATAGAGACTTCCTTGAGTAAGTACAGGCAGCCCAATCAGAGTCACAATAGGCATTCAAGCATAAATCATTGCTCACAGGGTAATGAAGCCCTTGATAAAGGGTGCTTTTGAGATAACGAAGCACATGTAAAGCAGCCTCCCAATGAGGCTTTCGTGGCATGCTCATAAATTGACTTAAGTGCTGCACAGCATAGCATATATCAGGCCTTGTGAGATTAATATAAAGAAGCCTCCCAAGGAGCCTTCGGTACATGTCAGGCTCATCAAGAGTTTCTCCTGAATCAGGAGTTAAATGTAATCCTTGAGGTAGAGGACAGGATACTGGTTTACAATAAAACATCCCAGCATCCTTTAACACATCTGAAATGTATTTAGTTTGGCTGAGAATAGTTGCTTGAGAGGATCTAGCAATCTCCAGCCCCAAAAAGTATTTCATAGGTCCCAAGTCTTTGATAGTGAACTTTGAGTCTAATGCAAGCTTGCACTTGTTTATAGCATCAATAGAGTTTCCAGTTAAAATGACATCATCAACATATACAAGGAGAATCAGAGTCAAACTGCCAGTGTGTTGTGTAAAGAGGCAGTGGTCATGGGAAGATTGAACAAAGCCTAAATTTTTTAGAAAATTAGTAAATTCAATGTTCCATTGTCTGGAGGCTTGTTTAAGCCCATATAAAGACCTTTTAAGCAAGCAAACTTCCCCTGGTTTGGCTTTGTGATAGCCCTGAGGTGGTGTCATGTACACCTCTTCATTTAGATACCCATGAAGGAATGCATTATTAATGTCCAACTGAAAAATTGGCCACTGTCTAGAGGTGGCCATAACGATGAGAATTCTCACAGTTGTAAGCTTTGCTACAGGTGAAAACCTGTCTTTATAGTCCAGCCCTTCTATTTGATTGTAGCCTTTGGCTACCAATCGGGCTTTATACCTTTCTACATCACCATTGGGCTTAAATTTAACTTTGTAAACCCATTTGCATCCTATTGCCTTCTTATTCTTAGGCAAAGTGGTGAGTATCCAGGTATTATTGGTTTCCAAGGCCTGAAGCTCTTGCTTCATGGCCTCAACCCAATGAGCATCTCTGGATGCTTGAGAATATGTGCAAGGTTCATAAACCTTATTGACATTACAAATATAAGACTTATGTGATGGATGAAAGGACATAGAAGATGTGTACAAAGAATTTACATAGTCCTGCATCCAACCAGGAGTCTGTCTATGTCTTTGAGTCCTTCTAACAGAGGGACTTTTCTGAGGCTCATCATTGATATGACCAGATTTATAAGGAATGGGATTTGGAGACTCACATTCAACCACAGGTATAGGAACCACAGAATCCTCTATTTCACTTGACCCTTGGAAGGGAAAGATATTTTCATGGAAAACAACATCCCTACTGATAAAAAAGGCATTATCAGCAATGTTATAAAGCTTATATGCCTTATGAGTGTTGGCATATCCCATCATTATGGCTTTAATGGCTCTCTCTTGAAATTTATCTTTATGTGTACCCACAGTAGTTGCATAGCACAAGCATCCAAATTTTCTCAAGTGAGAATAGTTAGGTAAGGTGCCATACAGTCTTTCATAAGGGGTAGTCCACTTAAAACCCTCCATAGGCATTCTATTAATTAAGTAGGTGGCAGTTAAGATGCACTCTGCCCAGAATTGGGTAGGGACTTGGGATTGCATTTTCAAGGCTCTAGCAGTGTCAAGTATATGTCTGTGTTTCCGTTCCACCACTCCATTCTGCTGGGGAGTGTATGGACATGATTTCTGGTGTATAATCCCCTTACTAGCAAGAAGAGAGTTATAAGCATGGCTTAAAAATTCCCTTCCATTATCAGTTCTAATGGTCTTAATGGTAGTGTTGAATTGATTTTCTACCATATGAATAAAGTGTTTAATAAGACCAAAAGTTTGGCCTTTTAAGTGCATCATGAAGGTCCATACGGCCCTACTGTAGTCATCAACAATGGTGAGGAAAAATCTAGCTCCAGTGATGGAACTTGTCCTATAAGGTCCCCATATGTCGATATGGATCAATTCAAAAGGCCTTGAAGCTACAGTATGACTTCTAGGAAAGGGTAATCTAGCTTGCTTAGCAAGAGGACAGATGGGGCAGCAAGTCACAGCATTATCAGTAATGTTTATGCCCTTGATATGTTTGAGTTTGTTAACAGATGCATGCCCTAGTCTATCATGCATGTCATTCATGCTCACAGTATAATTGTGTATCCTTGCACATTGCACAAAGTTTCTTTTATTCAAATCAGATATAGGAACCATGGCATTTACAATGTTGTGAAGATTAGCATCTAAGTTCATGATCTGAATTAGGCAATGTCTAATCTCAGTTTGACAGAAACTCATCTTATTCAGTCTGAATAGATCCCTTTGTTTCTTTCCTATGGCCACCACCTTCTTATTCAGAGGGTCCTGTATAATACAGTAATGATGGCATATCACAATACAATATCCATGACTATTCATCAATTGACTAATGGATACCAGATTGTATTGAAAATGAGGAATATATAGAACATCATTCAGAAGTAATTTTCCAAAGAGGTTTAGCCTTCCAGATTGGGTAACCTGTGTTGTGTTTCCATCTGGAAAGCAAACAGATATGTGCTTGTGTAGTGTTTGTAAAGTGATAAACAAACTGCTGTTTGAGCACATGTGATTAGTGGCTCCAGTGTCTAGGATCCAGCTATCATCAGTGTCCAATTGTGCATAACAAGTTTTATGGAGTTTAGAATTACCTGCAAAGTCCATGAAGTGTGACTCAGGTTCAAGGCATGTTCCAGGGGCTAGGCTCCCTTTCCCTTTGACAAGTTGAGAAACTTCTTGCTTTAGGGAGGTCAACATGGATGTCAGTTCATTTATTTTACTGGATGTATCAGTATAGTCAAGAGGGTTGTCCTCTTCAGGCCTATTTTGTTCTACAGCTGCCATAATTCTGGTGTTTCCATATCCCTTTACACCTTGTGTCCCAATTTTGTTCTTTGACTTGAACCAATCGGGGTATCCAATCAGTCTAAAACACCCCTCCCTAGTGTGTCCATTCATATTACAGAAGGTACAATGTCCCTTCTTGTTGTCAGGCTTTCTAGGTCTGGCCTGACTTTGAGTGTAGGTTTTGTTTAGTAACACAAGGGATTCAGAGTTGTCACTCATGGCTCCCAAAATCTCCCTCTGAGACTCAAATTTCACCACCATTGAGTATGCCTTATTCACTGTTGGCAAGGGATCCATTCCCAATACTTGGTCCCTTACAGACCCAAAAGACTCGTTCAGTCCCATCAGAAACTGCATGAGTCTGTTTCTGTTGGTTATATCTGCTATAGCCCTAGAGGCTCCACATGTACAGGTAGGGAGGGTCTCCATACATCCTAACTCATCCCAAAGTCTCTTTAGCTTAGTAAAGTAGACAGCAACAGGAGCATTCTCTTGAGACATAAGAGAAATTTTTCTGTGCAATTCATATATCATAGGGCCATTGCATTCTCCAAACCTTTCACATATTTCTAACCAGAGATCTCTGGCTGAAGCAGTGTATATAAAACCATCCACCAGTTCCTTGGAGATGGAGTTAAGGATCCAGGATGTGACCATGAAGTCACATCTCTTCCACTGTTCGTAACCCTCAGATTCTTTACTAGGTGCCGAAATTGTTCCTTCGACAAACCCTAGTTTCATCTTGGCACCCAGGGCGATTTTAATCGCTCTGGTCCATGATCTGAAGTTTGATCCTATAAGAGGGGCTGAGACAAGACTCATACCTGGATGATCAGAAGTTTGGAGACTCAAAGGATCTCCCATTCCTTGGGTCACGCCTTGTGGTCTTTCCGGTGCACCCGTTGCCTTCTGTTCCTTGCTACTGTTCCCTCGCTCCGTCGCCATCAGATCTCTCAGCAAGCCTCTAGATCTCACTCATACAATGATTGACGCGCCGTCGTGAGCCGAAACTAGGCTCTGATACCATGTGCGAAAGAGAGAGAAAAAAAACTTTTGAATTCTTATTTCAGAAATAAAATGACGTTACAGAGAGATCCAGAAGCATCCTGCTTCCTTATGTACTCAGACAACTACACATGCACATCTCGTGCCAATTACAGCCCTATTACAATGGAAGGAGAAATAAAAGAAACGACACAGTTTCAAACATATGCATATACATTTAATTTAAAACGATGCAGTTTCAACACGCATGCAGGCAGAAATGCAAAGTGACTGGATCTGCTGTCTTTTATTATGTCACGTCACCAGACTGAACTTTTTTCTACTGAACTGGGCTTGTGAGTAACCCGACTTGCTCTGTGAGTCTGAGTCAAGGCTGTAGGTGTTGAACCGATCTGCCGAGGTGGCTTTATGAATTTTGAGTCAATACTGCCTTTTTGAACCCGACCTCATCTTAGAATGGTGAGACGCAGCGTCCATATATATATATAAAAGGATAGTATTTAGAAAGACTGAAAAATAATAGCAATATGATAAGCAAAATAACATTAAATAATTGTTTAATTTCCTCTTTTTTATTTTTGCAATTAAGAATAATTTTAATAACTAGAAAATTATTTGTTGATAAATTATATTAATTTGTCGCATTATTATGGATATAAATATTATATTATAAGACATGTGAGAATATTTCATAAAGTCGGATATATTAGAACCATCACATTATTGTATTGAAAGAGAATTTGACATTATTGATTTTAGTATTTGAAATAATTTTATTATTATAATTATTATTATTTACTAAAACAATGATAAATTTTTAGCATATTAGGCTAAAAATCTAAGATCTAGGAAGGAAAAGAAATAAACCCTAATCCATAAGATTATAATAAAGAAAAGTTTTATCTAAATTTTTAATTAAGATATAATATGTATATTTTTATCTTAAATTTACAATGAAACAATTTAAAAAAATTTCCTATTAATAAAATATTGTAATAAAATGTCGGAATTAATGATAATTTCACAATAAAAGCAAAGACGCAGGAGCTGAGATGTACAAGTTCTATAAAAATCAATATGAAAAAAAAAAAATAAAAAATCACACTTACATATCAAAGCCTGGTTTCGATCCAGGGACCTGTGGGTTATGGGCCCACCACGCTTCCGCTGCGCCACTTTGATTAATTATTAATTTTTAGTCAAAGAAACAAATAGAATTGTAAAAATCGTGGAGGAAGGCCAACAGGTTAAAAGCCGGGTAAAATCTGAAGGTCCTCTGAAGGCCAACAGGTTGATTCAGAGATGATTTAATACAGACGAATTTAAAATGAAGCTAATGGTGATTGGTTAAATTTGTGAATGAGACAAACATCAGCTTCTGCTATCTCATCTATATTTACTAACTACATATCAATATCAATATGAAGCCTGCATTGTTTGATTTTTTGTTAGGATTTAACATTTGATTTTGGTTTTTGAATATATTTTAAATTTATTCAGTTTTATAAATTTGATTTGATACGAAGATGATGTTATTGGAATGGTTGATTTGTGTTTGGATTTAAGTTTTAAATTTAAAAAAATAAAAAAATTTTTAAAATTTTTGTAAATGGAATTTTATTATATAGGTTCTGTTGTAGTGAGTGAGATATTAAATTTTTATCGTGATTAATCTTTGTAATAATATTTTATAAAAGAATTGGACATATATAAATATTTGTATTACTAATATTTGGATTGGAGAGTGTAAATTTTTTTTTCTCCTTATTTATTTCTTAAAAAACAAATCGAAGGAGTTTGATGACCTGAGATCCAGAAAAATAGGGTTTTTACAATGGGTTTTGTAAAACTTAGAAAAAGCTTAAACCTAGAAGAGAGCATTTCTCATTTTATAGGTTTCCTTTTGTCCGCCAGTGACGTGCCGATAGAACGAATATCAGTAGACCACCTGTTCCTGCCACGCTGATACGGACGTACGAAGGAATCAAATCTCTGCCCCATGCATAACGGCCTCTGATCCTCTCCAGGCTAGGGTAGGCAGGTCTACAAGATGGGTGGACGGATCCTCTTTCGAGTTCTGGGCTGGGCCGGAGAGTGAGGATAGAGCAGGGCCTAAATGGAATCGGCCTAAGGAGTAGAGGTGGCGTGGCCGGCCTGATGAGGGGAGCCGGATGAACCTGGTCATGAGACTTAGTGGACTGGACCCAATTGGCGTGAATGGCTTGAGAATCTCTGAGCAGTGGGCTATTTTCATGAGCCTAGTCCTAGACGGGATGAGGTGAACTCAGGGGTCATCAGAATTGATTATTAACGATTTAATTATATAAAAATATTTTAATATATTTTTTAAAATCAAAAAATCAACTTATTAATACTAATAAAATTTTAGGATTAAATAATATATTTTTTTTTAAATTTCAAAATCCTGTGAAAAATGTTAAAAGTCATATACCAGTCTCTGATTGTTATAATAATTTCATCTCAGATTATATTGATTAGTCTTAAAATAGAAAACATTTGGATGAAAAAAAATGGAAGCCTCTCTTTATCAGAGCCTGGTTTCGATCCAGGGACCTGTGGGTTATGGGCCCACCACGCTTCCGCTGCGCCACTCTGATTGCTGTTATTATAATCAAGAAAATTATATAGAATTGTGCTGGGCACTGCGTTGAGGTAATTTGCTGTTCTGTGACATCTCTTTTCCTGTTATTTCAATCCCTATTCTTGGGATCTAATGTGTAGAATTTGGGACAGATTATAAAGATTTTTTTATTATAATCTTCTTATTATTACACATTCAAAGATTATTTATCAAGAAAATAATCCCAATAAGAGCAACTAATAATTAAATCCGAGTCTCATCTACAGAGGATAGTAATGAATCCACCTCTGAAACAGTTCATAGCATTCTCTCCGATAGTACTCTGGTGCTGTGTGACCCGCACCCTATACAAGGCACAAGAAAGAACTCATTAGACTACTGCTCTGACTTAGCTTTCATACTTAATATTGAAACATGATCAATCTACTTGCCTTAACAGTTGCATATGTCAGATAAAAAGTTCCGTCCTGCCAGTAATTCACATACTTGCTTGTGTATCTACATTCATATCAAGTGGCATTCTGAGTTGGGTGATTATCCTTATTCATTGACAAAAGTGGACAGAATTCTAAGTGATTGCTTACCCTGCAACTTGCCCATCAACGAACCACGGTCGCCACTCATCAGAAATTGTCAAATTCAGAGATGTTATCCATGTTTGAGTTGCTACAAATGGAACAACCATGTCATGATCTCCACTGCAGCAAAAGAAATGAAATCTATATCAGTGAGTAGATTTTGAACTACGCTCTACAGTGAGAGTTTGGTTCATTACGTTTGAACTAGAAGTTCCAAGCTCTTGCTACTGAGATAACGATGAACATCAATAACACTTCGAACATCTTCTGTGTATGATAAGGTCAGGTTGCACCTTTGCCATGTCGATACGGTTCCCTGTTATGAAACAGACTGAGAATCTCAGCATCATTACTTTAAACCTAAGAAATGAAAAATCATAATCACTTCTCTTCGAAGTCATGAAACCTTTCGAACGTGCAACGCATCCTGGACTTGGGGATTATTTGCCCACACATAGGACAGAACATAATTAAAATTCTGCGAAAAGAAGGAATATAGACAGGTGATTACTTGCAAAGCTACAGAAATATGCAAGAAAGTGCAGAGTATAAAGAGGGGGTAATTTACTCGACACCACAAGTCAGGAATTCTTGGTGGTGAAAGGATGAAATTTGTGGGATTTTCTTTTGCAGATCTTTGACCAGTTGGTGGATTTTCACTTTCGGATGCAAAGACACAACTGGGTTCCAAGATATCATTGGCATATAAATCTTTTATACACTGCAAATGCAGAGGCCTTGATATTTATTACCAACCAAGTAAAGAAAAGAAAAAAAAAAATCAAAATAATGATCCTGTGTTTACGATTTCATAAGCTCCAAGTGCAGCTACACATGCTGTGTTGGATGGATCTACATCAACATAGGACTCGTTGCAACTCATTTTAAGTTTCTGCAAAAGCATAAATCATAGCAATAAACAATCACTTCAGTGAAAATTTTTTCTGAAATTTTTATTCTTGAGAACATCTTGGAACATCCTGGAGATTAGATCACATCACCTACCTCATATAGTTGATCTGAAATTAGAGCCATCCTGTGAGCAAATATTATTTTTGAATTTGCATTCAGAATTTGATCTGTAGTTGGGCTCCCAAGCAGAAAACCCTGGAAACATTTTCAAAGAAGATTATCCTGGAATTCACATTCTTACCTTAATTTCCTGGAAACTGTAAAAGAAACTTGTAGATTTCAAACAAGTGCACCTTGAGATTCAAATATGGGTTGACCATTGCTTCATTAGCTGCAAAGTAGTTACACAGGTAAGCTTGGCAAGCCAGAATACAAGTATACAAGCAAAAATTTCCAGAGAGTTTATTAAATTTCAAGTTCACACATGAAAGCATACCCTCTACCACTTTCTGAGTGATCAATGGAACAATGAGGCCAGAGTAAGAATCACCACCAATAAAAAGCTGAACTAGCAAATATTGTGGGTGTTCTAGCAACCACTGCAACATAACTAGGGAACTTCAATTGGGATATTGATGAACAAATTGTGAACTCCTGTGTTGCACATTTCTAAGAACATCCCATTTTGATTATGGAATTTTAAATAACCTTTATTCATTCATTTTTTTCCATTAAATTTGGCTAACCTTTCTGAGGAATTGATAAGACTGCTCTGCTGATTCTGAGTCTGAGGTAGGCCATCCTTGTGGAGTAGTAGAATAAGAAAAACCTGTGCCAACTGGTGCATCTAAAAAAATAAAGCTGGCTGTCTGAAGAATTATGAGCATTCATTAATTACATATGTTCAGGAAAACAATAAGAGAATAAATGAATAAGAAGGGCTGAGTGAGTATTTACATATAGGAAAAATTACTGTTTAGTCCTTTTTGTTTAGTAAAACGCTATTTCGTCCACGTGATTTTGTAAAATTAACTACTTGGTCCATCTATTTTCAAGAACACATTAGTTAGCCCCTATTTTCTTTAAGTGTGTTAACTATCTAGTCCTTCCTGTAAAATGAAATGGTTGTAATTTTGAAATCGTAGAGACCATTTAGTTGTATTTTTTATTTCACATATTACTAATGGCTTACATGATTGGAGAGACTAAATAGTTATGTACTAAGAGAAAAACAGAAATAACAAATGTGTTTTTAGAAGCAGAGGGATTAAGTAGTTAGTTTCATGAAAATATAGAGACTAAATAGTAATTTTCCCTTAAATATACATTACCCTTGTCCATGCATATGGGTAATACTTCAATTTTGGCAAGCCTCCCTTGTAGTTGTTTATGTCAAACTCCATTGGACCTGCTTGAAAAAGATTGAAAAATGAATGCAAAATGGGGTTCAAATTTTTTGCTCTATGTTTGTGCTTTCTACTTTCTAAATGAGCAATTCCATTATAATGAAGAGAAGAGAAGAGAAGAGAAGAGAAGTACCGATTTCATAGATTATACCACTGAAAGAAGAACAACCAGGTCCACCAGTTAACCAGAGAAAAATAGGGTCTTTTTGAGGATCACCTTGTGATTCAATGAAATAGTAGAACAGCTCAGAATCACCAACACTTGTATACCTTCAAGAAAAAAAAAAAAAAAAAGAAACTCGAATCAAAATCAATACACAGGAGCAACCGATTCATTGGACACAATACAATTCTAAAAAGGATAATCAAATAATACCCAGTTTCAAGTTTAAACGGAAGTTCACCGTCAAAACCAGGCAGGTACTCGACAATTCGGCCGGAAAGGGTAACATTTGGTAAGAAAGCCATGAGAAGAAGCAATCTCCAACAGTAACTCCGCCAGTTTACATGTCCACAAGACATGAAAGATTTGTTTGCTAATAGCTGCACAAGTTGAGAAGCCATTGCAGTGAGATGAGAGTATAGACTTCTCTCACTTTCTCCCCATATATATTCAGACAGCTCCATTACTTATACAGAAATTATCAATTAAATCAGTAATTTAGGATTGCTGTGCACTTAATATAAGTTTGACTATTTACATTCTTCAACATTATCAAAAACTCTCATCATATTTTTAATTTTTAATATTTGACTTTTAATTTTAGAATTTGTATATTATACATGATGACATTAATTTGAGCACGGGTGAGCATTCTCGGTTCGGTTTTAAACCGAATCGAATCGAACCAAATAAATTAAAATTTAAAATTTTAGTATTTATGAAAATCAAACCGAACCGATTTTGATCAGAAATCGAACCGAACCGAACCGGTCTGATTCGATTTGATTTGTTCGGTTTCAATTTTTAATAAATTTTTTATTTTTTATCCGTTATTTTTAATATTTTAAAATTTAATTAAAATATTTTAATTTTGATATGATTTAATTTCTCCATATTATTAAAAATAATATATTATTATCACTATATCAGTTCGATTTAATTTTTTTGATTTTTTTTATTAAAATTGAATCAAATTAAAATAACTGAAATTTTTAAAATTAAAAATCGAATCAAACCAAAATAAATAAAAATTCGAATCAAATTTTTAAATTAATTTAATTTGATTAATTTTTTCAATTTGAACCAAATTCTGATCCTACTAAAATCTATATTATTTCTGTTCATGTTTCTACCAACGTTGGTCTTCTAAAGATTAAAAAAAAAAAAAACTTACTAATTGAATTAAATAGTTAGTAGACATGTGACAAATTGACCATAACAACCCGGTATTTTGTATGGTACCAAACTTTCTTCATGGATCCACAGTTGTTGCTTTTACCTAAATCACATACATGTGTTCACTCGGCTACCCATCAATTTGTGATAGGTGTCTTTAAATTTGGATTAGATTTCAAGTTTGTTTGATTTTCATTCTCTTTTATGAATGAGTTTAATATAAACACACTGGTTGAAAATTAAGTTGAAGCTCCTTGCTTACCAAGCTGGCAGTAGCAACAGCACATAACAACAAACTTCACAGTATATGGCAATAATTCATGGTTGGTTTCTCCAAATTGCTATCTATCTTAAACCCATTCATCTAATTGCCTTAAAAATCTCAATTCCATGATCGATTACGAAGCATAGAACATGTTCGACGAAATGCCTCAATGGAACTTGGAGTAATAACAAGCGAGTTGTTGCATGGAATTTGATTATTCCATGAGGAGTTGGTTTACAAAGTGGCAAGAATATTCAATAGGATGTGCCCCCGGAAGTGAGAAATTTGATTTCTTGGAACTTGGTGATATAAAGGTGCTACTGAATAAGTAACAAGTTGATATTTTAGAGAAATGCATGAGAGAGATGTCTGGAAATTTAGATCATAATACACAATTACAAAGATTTCCCTTGCATTTTCCTGCATGAAAAATATTTTCCATATTGTTGGAAGCTCACACGGTATTTTTCTAGACAGAAGAAAATTAAATTATTTTTAAGAAAAAATAACTTCCTTTTTTGAAAAATAAAATTAGTTTATGGACTATAAAAATCTTATTAATTCTATTATATATAAATTTGTTAATAGCTTTACTTTTTAAATTACAAAGCAACAAAGGAAAATAAGTTATTTTCTTATAAAATATGGAAAATATCATATTTTCCATTAGTAAACAGAGTTTAAATCTCAATTACAAAATGTCTAGAGAGGATAATAATGAATCCACCTTTGAAACATCTCATAGCATTCTCTTCGGTTGAACTCTGGTGCTGGGTGACCCCCACCCTAGATTTAAAAGACATTAGAACTCATGTCACTTCTCTGTGATTGCTGACATATGCATAACAAATGGCGCAATACAAAAATATAAATTAGAAAATTAATTTTTTTAAAAAAAATTATCTACTTGCCTTTACAGTTGCAAATGTCAATTGAAATCCATGTTCTGCATACTTTCTTGTGTATCTGCATATTGATCAAGTCATATAAGGGGTTTCAGTTTTATTGATCAAAGTAAGTTCACAAGGTCTTCAGTACAATCACCTACCCTGCAACTTGGCCATCAATAAACCATGGTCGCCAGTCATCTGCAATCGTCAAATTCAGAGACACTATCCATTTTTCAGTTCCAATATGGGGAACAATCATGTCATGATCACCACTGTATCAAGAGAAAATCAATATAAGTGGGTCGCTGGCGATAAATTTATGATGTATTTGAAAAAAAAAAAAAACTTGGAGTATATGATGATCATTCATTAATTTACAAGCGATTTCAATACTGTAACTACAATATATACATTATAATCATTGACTATAATGTAATTTACATTAGACTCACCATGACCGATGCTTATAATAAAATTCTTGAACATACCATGGTTGTGTTATATAATTTCTAAGAAATGCAAGAAATGTGACAGTAAAAGTATTCGATTCGTTACGTCTCAACAAGAAGTTGCAGGCCTTTAGTACTGAGATACTGATGAACATCAACGACACTTCGAACATCTGCTTTGTATGATAAACTCCTGTTGCACCTCACCCATTCTGATATCATTCCCTATTATTACCACATCAGAATTAACATCTTCAGCAACATTAATTGTTTCAAACTAAAGCACTATATATTCAATACCCTGACAGTTTGCAAACCTTTTGAACATGTAACGCATCTTGGACTGTAGGATCATTTGCCCACAAGTAGAGCAGCATATAAACAAAATTCTGCATAAAGAAGCCGATTACTAGCAAAGGTAGAGAAGTTATGAAAGAAATTGAGGTGAAGCAATTTACTTGACACTGAAATTTGGAAATTCTTGGGGGTGATGGATGGGTGAAATTTGACGGGTTTTCTTTTACAGATCTTCGACCAGCTTCTGCGTTTGCTTTCCAGGATAAACAGTTAGGTTCCAAAACTTGTTTGCTATTTATATCTTTTACACACTGAGAACATAGAAAATATAAATCAACCTCTGTACAAAGAGAACTAATGGAAAATTAGTTTGAGAAAAGAAGAGGAGCAATAAGAAGCAACTGTTATATTGATCCTCTAACTAGTAATTACCACTTGATAATATGCAAGAGCTGATAAACACTCCGAGTTGGATGGATCTACATCCACATACATCTCATTGCAACTCGTTTTAAGTTTCTAGAAAAGCATAAACCAAATTATCAAATTAAAATTTTCCACAACTAGCATTATGAAAATGTTCATAAGATTGATAAGTATATGAAAGGAAGAGTTCATTGTCCTACCTCATAGAGTTCATCTGAAATAAATGACAACCTGTGCGCAAGGACTATTCTTGAATTTCCGTCTATAATTGAATCAGTAAGTGGGTTCCCTACAATATATCCCTGAAGAGAACTAATATTATATTACCCTAAACTAAATACAAGACATAATAATAATAATAGATCATGTACTTGAAGATTCAAATGCGGATGAACCCTTGCTTCATTGCCTGCAAAGCAATTAATTAATATAACTCAATCTTGGCCAGGCAGAATATTAACATAAGCTCACATATGAAATTTTACCGTCTATGACTTTTTTAGTGATCAGCGGAACAGGAATGCCCGAGTAAGAATCACCACCTATAAAGAGCTGAAGTTTCAGATACTGAGGATGTTCGAACAACCACTGCAGTTAACATAAGTTGGGAACTTTATCATTTAGGCTGACAAAATCAAATAATCCCTTTTGAACTTTTCTTACCTTCTTGAGGAATTGATAGGATTGCTCTGCATATTCTGAGTCTGACATATTCCATCCTTCTGGAGTCCTAGCATAAGAGAAACCAGAGCCAACTGGTGCATCCAAAAATATAAAGCTGGCCGCCTGAAGAATTATGAGCATTCACCAATTAAATTTCTCCACCAAAACAATAAGGGAAGAACTGTAGAAGGCTGAAATAGGAGCACATTAATACTACTTTTGTCCATGCATATTTGTAGTACTTCAATTCTGGCAAGCCTGCCTTGTAGTTGTCTACGTCAAACTCCAATGGACCTACTCAAAAATATTGAACAAATATGTTAGAAATATGGGGAGTCCACACTGATTGAGAGAATCCTTCTCAATGAGTCTAGAAAAAGAAAATGATGCCACTGTCATTCATGCGTCTGAAGTTTCTATTTTACCAGCCTAACGGGAGTGTCCTGGCTCACTCTCATCCCTAACAAACTATTGGATCTAATACCACTTTTAGTAGATCTAAGGTAAGAATCCAAAACGCTTAAACAATTTTTTTTTTTCAGCTTTATGAAAACTGAGATCCACAACATATCTAATCCAAAACCTTGATGCAATACTCTATGTATCCTTAACAGTTAACACTCATGCCTTTCACTCGTTCAATCTCGTTCAGCTCACACTTACAAATTCCCAAAGAAACTGTTCTTTTTTCTTTTCATAATGATGCCATCATCAATGTTCTTCCGAACTTATGATAAAATGATAAAACATCAGTATACGAGATGCATAAGTTAACTACAAACCTTAGCTAACGAGTTTGTAATTCTGATCTACCTTATATTATCACCAAATCAAGTAATATAATCGAATAATATTAAAACCCTTGTCTTATAATAGATAAAACTGTTGTAATCAGAAGTTCGGAGATGAGGACAGGAAACAAGCAATGAAAAGAGTGAAGAGTAAACATAGTCAAAGACAGTCGTTCTAGATTTGAGTACCGATTTCCAAGATTAATCCGCTGAAGGAAGAACAACCAGGTCCACCAGTTAGCCAGAGGAATAGAGGGTCCCTCTCTGGATCCCCTTGAGATTCAATGAAATAGTAAAAAAGCTCAGAATCACCAACATTTATGTACCTTCAAAACGCAATTACAAGCTCATCAACACACAAATGTAAGCAATTATTTCAATAATGTCCAAAAGAAAAATATAGCATATACCCATTACCCAGTTTCAAGTTTAAATGGAAGTTCACCATCAAAACCCGGAAGCTGCTTCACAATTTGGCCGGAAAAGGCTACATTTGCAAAAAGAAGCCATGTTAAGAGACCAAAACATGTGGATGCACTTGTTAATCGCTGTACCAGAGCAGCCATAGCAGAGGGTGTGGTTGTCCCAAAACTGAGTGTAGAGAATTGCATTTATGGTGTTTGTCTATGCATGTGCTGCGGGCCTGTGAGGTCAAAGTCAGTGTCGCATTGAACTCAGTGTAAATTTGTAAAAAAAATAAAAATTGAGTCGAAGGTTCGAAGTATACACCCAGCAAGTAATGTATAAATATATCTATATATATATAGAGAGAGAGAGAGGGAGGGAGAGGGATACAACCCTAAGACAAAACGACTGCAAAACAGGAACCAGCCATGGAGTAGCCACCGCCTCCATATCCCAGCTAACAACCTCTGCCTAATCTCTTGGAGGAGTTGTTAACCTATGCAATCCAATGGATGAATAAAGAAGCAAGGTGAACAAGCAAGTCAGTAGCGCTCTATGCCTACTTGTAACGATGTTGGAATCGAAGCTGCGATGGCCGACGCATCAGATGTCTACACGGCAAAAGGAAATTGCAAAAACGAAAATTCTCACTGTCACTCCCTCTCAAAAGCAAATCCAGCATTACCTGAGAATCAACTTCAACGATTACCTTCCCATACCCCAAATCTCCTGCCTCATTTACACCATGCAAAAGAGCACTAAGATGGATGAGAACTTATGTTGTTGCACCCCTCCCTTCAATTAATGACCTCCACTTTTTAAATTAAGAAAAATTAATATTTAGTCCTCCTAATACTCATTAATTAATTTTTTAATTTGAAAAATATATTAAAATATTTATAATTTTACAAAATTTATTAATTAGTTAATTCATTAATGATTAAAAAAATTAAAATATTCTCAACAGATAACAGATAAAAAGTATTGGATTATTGAAAGATGATGATATTATGAACTTGATATAACAAATAGCTTTACATCCATTGCAATTTATTATTGCTACTAGAACTATAATGGTCCTCTAGATGTGGAGGCAAGCACTTTGGTGTTCAAATCGTTGGTGTCCTCAATATTTTCTACTTAACTCTGTCTTGCAGTAGAATGCTCGTAGTTGGAGAGTGATTGCGATGCTTTTTTTTTTTTTTCATGCTACTACAAGAGAAGCATGGCTGAAGTGATTTTAGTAGATAGGTATATAAATAAGCTTGAAACAGGCACGGTCTCTTTGTTTACGTGAGGTGCCTTTGATGATGAAATTTGCATACCCAAATCTAGAAACAAATCAGCAAAAAGATGTATGTCATCCATACATGTCTCATTTTGATTTTGCATGTGTCCAAAGTAGCTAGAGCTGTGTTTTGTGGTTTATGAAGAGTGATGGCAACCAAGCAACAAACGATATTTTGCAAAGATTCTTGTAGAGAGTGATCCCTGGTATAGTACTTGCATTCATTATTAAAATTATCTTTTCTTATTCTTATTCTTATTTTTATTTTTATTATTATTATTATCTTTAAAATCATTATGGTATAATGTCATTTTATTAGGTCTATATGATGGTACAATTTCTCTTAGAGATCTATAACTAAAATTAATGACTTTATAACATTTGCAGTGGTTTTTGGCGACTAAAGTATAATAGACTTATCAACCGCTAAGTAGACTTTTTTTTATTAGTGATTTTTATAAAGAAATTATTTCCTTTTTAAAATCATATTTAAATTTTATTTATATATTTTTTTCTTTGTAGATAGATGATAAATATGCTCCTATTGCTTATATGGATGTAGCTATATCTATTGTATTGACTAGTGCTGCAATTATTGAAAAATATATAAAGAAAAAAGATCCAATATACCTAGAGAGCCTCATATATATACTATATGCATTTATTACATCGAGGTGTGATAAACACTGTGTTGAGCAACTTCGAATCATACCTCTTGCATTTAATAATTTTTGTGATCTCCTTACTAGATACCATATTTTTATGGTCAACTATAACTATAAATATGTGTATTAAAGAATAAATAATGATCTTTTTAAAAATTGTTGGACACAGCACTCCGAGACTTAGTCTGGTGGAAAGTGCATCCTTGTAACCTTGAGAGGTTTAAGGTTCGATTCCCCCGACCCCTATTTCAAAAAAAAAAAAAAATTGTTGGACACAATACTAGATTTCGTACGATTGCAATCGTATAATTGTAAGAGTATATTATAGATCTGTTGAAACTATTGATTGATATTTTAGAATTGTATTGAAAACAATTATAGGATTGTACAAGTATCTTATTAAAGATCCAGACAATTTCACTCAATAACTAAATATTTTATCTTATTTTAAGGTAATAATGTTTTTGTTATTTTTTTTTCTTTTTAATATCATCTTCTTATATATTAAAATATTTTATATTACTTTTCATTATTATAAGCTGAGATCTAATAAAAGGTAGGATTATGATATGTGTGTGTAAGTTCCCTTTTGAATGACCTCTCTATCTTCCTTTATCTTTTTTCCTTTTGTCTTCAAGTGATGTGTAACCGCCACCCTGCCATAGTACCACATGTCGTTATCACTCAGAGTTGTACGTATGGACGTATTGCCCTTTTCTTTCTTCATCGTCAGACGACTATTTAATTCTCTCCGGTACCCGAGTTGTCATGATCTTGGATGTGTAGGGGTCTGTTCTCCCACTGACTCATCAAGTCATTTGAGCTGGATCCCTCTCCATTGGATTTGAGCACTGCTCTGCTCGGCCTGCCCGAGCGTGGCCTGGGCTACGTGCTAGAGGACATATCTGCGTATTGGGTTTTGATTGCATTACAGCATGACCTTCCAATGTAGGCTCGAATGCAACTTGAGTATCAAAGGCCAAGCGGTCATCAATTATTAATTTAGAATTGTATTGGAGCAATAGATGGAACTCATGTGCTAGCAAATGTTACACTTGAAATTCAAGGAAAATTCCGAGATCGAAAAGATGGAACAACACAAAATATTTTAGCTGCAATAAGTTTTAATTTAAAATTTATAAATATTTTAGCCGGTGGAAAAGGAATTACACATTATTTTCGTGTGTTAACTGATGCATTGTCAATGCCGGGAGGACTTAAAATTTTTGAAGATATAAGCAGTAGAAATTTTAAGATTATAATATATGTATCAAATATATTATATATATTATACTTAGTAAAACTTTTCATAATTTTTAATTTATAGAGAAATATTTTCTTGGTGATGCTAATTATGGTATTTGAAATGGAATAATATCTTCATATCGTGGTGTTGGATATCATTTGAAAGAATTCACTGATCATCCACTTGAAAATAAAAAGGAATTATTTAGCATACCATACTATTCACTATAAACAACTATTGAAAGGTGATTTGGAATTCTAAAGAAAAGATTTTGTGCAATAGATTCAAAACTACATTGATCTTATGAAACTCAAGTTGATGTGGCTTTGGCAAGTTGTATTCTTTGTAACCATACTATGGGAATTGATCATAGTGACTTTATCATAGAAAAATCAACTAACCATTTGAGGTATTTTGCGAATCACAAAATTAATTTAAATTCAAGAAAAAAAAATCAGAAAATAGAGAATGGATCATAGCAGTCTTGATAGCATTTACTATATAGAATGATTATAACAATAATAGAGTTGTGTAACAACACTTTATTGAGAACTTTGTTTTATATTAAATTTTTTTTCTCATGAATTCTTAAATAAATAGTGAGGTCGTGATTTATGTTTTTTATGTTTATTATTAAACTTATGATATTTATTTTAGTTATATTTATTATTAAAATTCTTGTGTGAACTTTAATTATCATTATTATTAAAATAATAATCTTTTATCATTAATTTAATATTTATAGAAATGATTTAAAATAAAAATAAAAAGGATAAGATTGAATCGTTTCGATTATTTAAATTTATGTCTCACACATTATTAGTAGAAAGACTTTAAAAGGAAACAAGCCATCTTCAAAATTTAGATCTGAATTTTTGCACGATTAGTTATAGAAATCAATCAGAAATTTGGAGTTAAATATCTAAATGAACATGTTGAAAATCAAAACTTAGGGAGAAAATTTTCTTATTTATTTTGTGTTAAAGATACCATAATTAACTTAAAAATCTTAAAGGCATGAATTGACCAGATGATTTAAACTTTAAAAATGTGTAATTTTCAAAATTAAAAATTAATTAATAAATGTTTCTATATTATAATGCTTAAATTTCATATTTAAATTAAATGAATTAACAAAAACCTTAGTACAGCTACAAAATTTCTCGAGAATTGTATCGAATTGATACTATTATTATGAGAATTTTAGTATTTTTTTATAAAACAAATTTATTTTTTTTATCTATTTTAAATTATAGATTTTTTTTGAAAAATAATAATTTATTAATTAATTTTTTAATATATCATATTAAAATCAGGATAACTTTTTAAATTAAAATAATATCTTTCAGATATTATTTTGAATTTATCAATATAATTAAAACAATCATATAAATAAATCTATAAGGATTTTTAAGTAAATTCCCTTCACCGACATATATTATAGATTATAATTATTGTTATTGAAAAAAAATACATTCTTAAATATATTAGCTTAAGGGTTTAAAATATAATTTTAAAATTAAGATAAGTTTTAACTTAAAACAATAAAAATAACTTTTTAATAACTTTTTAAAAACTTTTTTTTAATATTTAAAGTGATTTTTTTTATTAACGAATTAGGAAAAACTTAAATTGAATGATCTCAATTAACCCGCTATAATTACCCTCTATAAGAAGTAAAGCCAAACAAGTTAAGTGGAAAAAAAAATACAAAAATAAAATCATTTTGAAAATAGAAAGTAAAAAAATCCACAATCCTATTTCATATTACAGGAGTAGTGATGTTATATGAAATTCGTCCAAAATAAATTATAAGTTATTACTACAAGATAAAGATCACGTGACGAGGATTTGACAAGTGAAAACACGATTTCGCTATAGGAGAAGGAGACTCAGACACTTTAATACCCGGACTATCATCAAGACTCGACTTTCTTGGATAGACCGAGTCTTGACATAATATTACCGTTGTCAGACATATTCCTATTTCGCTAGAGATCGCGGAATTACCAACCTAATTAGCTAACAATGTCCATTATCGAACAGCCGGCCACATCATCATTGAATTTTCAAGAAACACTATATTTATCTTCATTCTTTCACAGTATAAAAGGAGAACGATCCCAGAGACAAAAATATGTTATTCTCTAATACTAAAGTTCTAAGCAATCGGCCACATCATCGCTGGATTTTCAGGAAACACTATATTTATCTTCATTCTCTCACAGTATAAAAGAAGAACAATCCTAGAGGCAAAAGTATACTATTCTCTAACACTAAAGTCCTAAGCAATTCGTTGTGTTCTCTCTACTTGTCATGATACTGACTTGAGCGTAACCACCTCACATTTTCTCTCTTGCAGGTTCCAGCCAATCATAGCATAGTCCCATTTCGACTACATCATCAATCTAATCTTACTTACATCAGTTGGTTCTATTGCTAGAAAACTCCATTGAATCCCCTTCATTCAGTTGGATTACGACTAGTTTTCCATTCCTTCTCTCTCTTCCCACTCTCAAAATGGTCGGTAGCCTTACAGTCGCTACTAATGTTGCTACCAACAAGGGAGTCATTATCTCCTTTGTCCCAGACAACTGATAAAACACACCCTTAGTGGTCAATGAAACAGACCTTAATAATTTAACAACAAGCAGGTACTTTAGTATATCCAAAGATTGTAGGTTACTCTCGGGCAATATAAGGCCCGGGAAAAGGCATCTAAGATGGACCCAGAAGAATAGATGAAGCTTCTGTAGACACCTCACGTGTAATACCCGGCTAGACTCCGGTATCGGAATCCCTACCGTCCGGTGGGATCTCGGACGTCGGAAACCTCTAGAAGGGTGAAACCATATTTTTATAAAATGTTTTAATGTAATTTATGTTTTTAAGTAAAAAGTGTTGGCCAAGTGGGCCAGCATCCTGCTCAGATCCCTTCGAACCATGGCGCTTGGGCTTGCTACGCTATAAGGAATTAGAGTTGCACCTCTGCTAATAGCTTAAGCTTTTGGCATGGTGGTAAGCGCTCGATCCTACAATTGGTATCAGAGCCAAGGTCATGGGTTCGAATCCTAGCAGGTACTGGGGAGGGGATTGTTGGCCAAGTGGGCCAGCATCCTACTCAGATCCCTTCGAACCATGGCGCTTGGGCTTGCTACGCTATAAGGAATTAGAGTTGCACCTCTGCTAATAGCTTAAGCTTTTGGCATGGTGGTAAGCGCTCGATCCTACAATTGGTATCAGAGCTAAGTCTCCCTTTCTTGAAGATATAATTATCTTGGAGTAAAGATCAAATGGCAGCCCTCAATTCTCAAGAAGGTCAATCGGTTGTGAGACCACCTTTCTTTGATGGAAATGACTTTCTATATTGGAAAAATAGAATGTATTATTTCCTTAAATCGGAAGGAGTTGATTTGTGGGACATTGTAGAGAATGGGCCTTTCTTTCCCACAAGATTCATTGATGGAAACCAAGAGCAAAAACCTAAGAGTGAATGGAGTGAGCTAGAGAAGAGAAGGGTAGCCCTCAATGACAAAGCCATTCACATCTTGTTTTGTGCTCTTAGTAGAAGTGAGTACAACAAAGTATGCATGAAGTCCACCGCCAAGGAAATTTGGGATGCTTTGGTTGTCACTCATGAAGGTACCAATCAAGTCAAGGAAAACAAGATGGAATCCCTCATCTATCAATATGAGTTGTTCAAGATGAAATCCAATGAAACTATTAGCCAAATGTATGATAGGTTCATTGAGATCATTGGAGGGATGAAATCTCTTGGGAAGACATTCACAAATGAAGAGTTGGTGAAGAAAATCCTTAGATGTCTACCTAAAGAATGGCTACCAAAGGTAACTTCCTTAAAGGATGCCAAAGACTTGACCAAAGTGCAATTGGATGAACTCTTGGGGAATCTCATTGACTATGAGATGACTCTAAAGAGAGAGCAAGTGGAGGAACCTAGCAAGATGAAAAAGAACATTGCTCTAAGGGTAGCCTCCGAAGATACTAGTGAGGAAGAAGAAGAGATAAGTGAGGAAGAATTGGCTTTGGTAACTAGGAGAATAAGGAAGTTGCTTCTCCAAAATAAAAGGTTCATCCCAAGGAAGAATTTTAGAAAGGAAAAGGGTGAATCAAGCAAAAAAGAAGTAGTCATTTGCTATGAATGTAATAAGCCGGGTCACTACAAAGTGGATTGTCCCAAGTTGAAGAAGCCTATCAAGAAGTTCAAGAAGAAGGCCTTCAAAGCAACATGGGATGAGTCAAGTGATTCCGAAAAAGAGGAGGTTGGTGATGAAATTGCCAACATGTGCTTCATGGCTCTAGAGGAAAGCTCCGATGAGGTAACTACTCTTGATGACTTTACTTTAAATGATGATGATGTTGAGTTTTCATATGATGAACTTGTAGGTGCTTTAAAATTGATGAATGATGAGCTTGAAAAGAGTCATAGGAAAAATAAAATTTTGAAATGTGAGTTAGCTAGCTTTAAAAAGGAAAGTGAGAACTCACCTAAGGAACCTTTACCCTCAAATGATTCTTTACAAAAATCCTTAGATGAGCTCTCACTAGAAAATAAAAATTTGAAAAATGAAATCCTTGAGTTGAAAAATTCTCTTTCAAAATTTTTAAAAGGCAAGGACAAACTTGATAAGATTTTAGACTCTCAAAGGTCTCCTAGCATCAAGTATGGCCTTGGTTATGATAAATCAACTCAAGCAAATTTTTCTAAAACCGTTTTTGTTAAAGCTACCAACTCACATGAACCTAAGGTTTCTAGCTCAAATGGAAATGTGCCTAAAGTTTCTAGTAGCGATATGTCTATGAAGAATGCACCTACAAGGAATGCACATGTACACCAATCCACTAGTTACAACACTCATATAAGACACACACCTAGGCAATTTGCATATAAGAGAAATGATCATTATAGAACACACACTTCTAGTTCACAAAATCACCACTCAAATCATATCTCTTGCTCACATGCTTTTAATAAGCAAAGGAGAAGTGGCCACATGAGAACTCAAACACACTCACTCACCTATGGACCTAGAGTAAGAAGGTTCAATGGTCATTGTCACTATTGTGGCAAGTTTGGTCATGCCAATTATAAGTGTTTTATTAGAAAATTGCATCTTGGATATGGTAGCATATGGAAATTGGATAGTGGAATGACTAACCCCCAAGGACCCAAGTACATTTGGGTACCTAAAAGTGTTTGAATTCTTTCTTTTAGGTGTGCTTGAAATCCTCAAAAATTGAAAGCAAATGGTATCTAGATAGTGGATGTTCAAGGCACATGACCGTAAATTCAAGGCACTTCATCTCTCTTGAAAAGAAAGACGGAAGTGGACAAGTGACTTTTGGAGACAATGGAAAAGGTAAAATTGTTGGCATAGGTAAAGTCGGTAAGGAAAACTCTCCTATTCTTGATAAAGTTCTCTTAGTTGATGGTTTGAAGCATAATTTATTAAGTGTAAGTCAATTATGTGATAAAGGTTGTAGAGTTATCTTTGAACCAAAATCATGTTTTGTTTCTAGAATGTCGGATAACAAAATATTGTTTGTTGGTGAAAGAGTTGAAAATATTTATCTTATTGATTTACAAGCTATGACTAACCTAGATATGAAGTGCTTTGTGTCTATTAGTGATAACTCTTGGATTTGGCATAGAAGGCTTTCTCATGCTAGCATGGATCTCCTAAAAAATTTGAGCAAAGATGAGCTAGTTGATGGTCTTCCAAAGATCAAATATGAAAAGGACAAAGTATGTGATGCATGTCAAATGGGTAAGCAAGTTAAGAGTTCCTTTAAAGCTATTAATAAGGTAATCTCTTCTAGACCTTTGCAACTCTTGCATATGGATTTATTTGGTCCAACTAGAGTAGCTAGTCTTGGTGGCATGCATTATGGGTTTGTTATAGTTGATGACTACTCTAGGTATACTTGGGTTGTGTTCCTTGCTCATAAGGATGATTGTTTTGATGCTTTTAAAAGTTTTACAAAGAAAGTTCAAAATGAAAAGGGTTTTCAAATTTCCTCTATAAGGAGTGATCATGGTAGAGAATTTGAAAATGAAAAATTTGAAACTTTTTGCAATAAGTTAGGGATCACTCATAATTTTTCATCTCCTAGGACTCCCCAACAAAATGGTGTTGTTGAAAGAAAAAATAGAACTCTTTTAGATATGGGGAGAACTATGTTAAGAGAGTATAATTTACCTACTTATTTTTGGGCGGAAGCCATAAATACGGCTTGTTATGTTTCAAATAGAGTTTTAATTAGACCTCTCTTAAATAAAACTCCTTATGAGCTTTGGAATGGAAGGAAACCTAGAGTTAGTTATTTTAGAGTTTTTGGTTGTAAATGCTTCATATTAAACAATAAGGATAATCTAGGCAAATTTGACTCCAAAACCGATGAAGGTATCTTCTTAGGATACTCTATATCTAGTAAATCATATAGAGTATTCAATAAAAGAACCTTGATAGTTGAAGAGTCAATGCATGTTGTTTTTTATGAATCTAATCCTTTTGCTCCTAGAAAGGAGGTATCTTGTGATGATGATCTTGTAGGTAACCTTGATGAATTGACCATTGAAGATCCTCAACCTCATGGAGATCAAAGTCAACCCAAGGAGGATTCAATAGAGGCAAAGGAAGATGAAGTTGGACTTCAAGAGCAACAAATGCAAATTACACAAAGTCAAGGAGTCCAACATGACTTGCCAAAGGATTGGGCCTACAAGAAGGATCACCCCAAGGATCAAATAATTGGTGATACATCACAAGGGGTAACTACTAGATCCTCTCTTAGACATGTATGTAATAATATTGCATTCATATCTCATATAGAGCCTAAATCTATAGATGAGGCTATTGGTGATGAGAGTTGGGTTCTTGCTATGCAAGAAGAACTCAACCAATTTGAAAGGAACAAGGTTTGGACCTTAGTGTCTAGACCAAAACATCACCCCACCATAGGCACCAAATGGGTGTTTAGAAATAAGCTTGATGAAGATGGCAATATCATTAGAAACAAAGCTAGGTTGGTAGCTAAAGGCTATAACCAAGAGGAGGGCATAGACTATGATGAAACTTTTGCCCCCGTAGCTAGATTAGAAGCCATTAGAATCTTGCTTGCATATGCATCATACATGAATTTTAATCTCTTTCAAATGGATGTGAAAAGTGCCTTTTTAAATGGTTTTATTGAGGAGGAGGTTTATGTTGAGCAACCTCCGGGGTTTGAAAATCATGAGTTTCCAAATCATGTTTTTAAATTGTCTAAAACTTTATATGGTTTAAAACAAGCTCCTAGAGCTTGGTATGAAAGACTAAGTAATTTTCTTTTGCAAAATGGTTTTTCAAAAGGCAAAGTGGATACAACTCTTTTTGTCAAAAATCATGGAAATGACATCCTTGTAGTGCAAATATATGTTGATGATATTATATTTGGTGCTACTAATGTGTGTTTGTGTGAAGAGTTTTCAAAAGTTATGAAAAGCGAGTTTGAGATGAACATGATGGGAGAACTCAAATTCTTCCTTGGGCTTCAAATCAAACAAGCTAAGGATGGCATCTTCATCAACCAAGCTAAATACACAAAGGAGCTAATCAAAAGGTTTGGAATGGAGAATAGCAAGCCAAGTAGAACTCCAATGAGCACAAACACTAAGCTTGACAAGGATGAAAAGGGTAAGCCTATTGATGAAAAGCTCTATAGAGGTATGATCGGAAGCCTTTTGTATCTCACCGCATCTAGACCGGATATCATGTTTTCCGTATGTTTATGTGCACGTTTTCAATCATGTCCTAAAGAGTCTCATTTGCATGCCGTTAAACGCATTCTTAGATATTTACATGGCACATTGCATTTGGGGTTATGGTATCCTAGAAGTTCATCCTTTAGTTTATGTTCCTACTCAGATGCCGACTTTGCCGGAAGCATTCTTGATAGGAAGAGTACCTCGGGTACTTGTCAACTTCTAGGACAATCTCTTGTTTCTTGGTGTAGCAAGAAACAAAATTCGGTTGCACTATCAACCGCCGAAGCCGAATATGTGGCGGCGGGTCTTTGTTGTAGTCAAGTCCTTTGGATTAAACAACAATTGAGAGACTTTGAAGTATCTCTTGATCACATTCCTATTAAATGTGATAATACAAGTGCAATCAATCTAACCAAGAACCCCATTCAACATTCTAGAACTAAGCATATTGACATTAGACATCATTTCATTCGTGATCATGTGTTAAATGGTGATGTTGTTCTTGAGTTTGTGGATACAAACAACCAACTAGCTGATATTTTCACTAAACCTTTAAATGAAGAAAGATTTAACTTCATTAAAAGGGAATTGGGAATGCTAGATGGTGGTTGTTGAGTATATTTTTTGTGTGTATCTTTTTGAAGCATGTCAAAATTGTTTGATTTTTTAAAACAAGAATGGGGAGGGAAGCCCAAAAATTCCAGGTTCGGAGGCACTTTCGGCCCCCTAACCTTCAATTTCAAGGGCAATATGAAAAGCGGGAAATTTTCTGCCTTTTTCTTTTCTCTTTTTCGGCCGCCTAACATTTTATTCGGCCGCCGAACATTGTGAAGTTCGGCCGCCGAAGTTTAAGTTCGGCCTCCTAAACCTGCCCAGGTTCGGCCGCCGAATATTAGTTCGGCCGCCGAAACTGCGCGTCCCTTAAAAACCCCCGCGACAGCTCATCATCTTCTCCACGCGACTCTTTTCCCTCTCGCCGAAGCTCTCTCTCTCCCCGAAGTCCCTTCATCTCCCTCTCCCAAAATCGCCTTTTGTTGAGCATTTTTTCCTTCAAAAATTTCTTTTTTCCCTCTTTTGCTTCTCCTAAACTCACAAAAACACTTCCTTTTCTCCAAAAATTAACCCATTTTCGAACTCTTCTCTTTTGGGTAAGTTCTGTTTTCTCTCTCTATTTTTCTTTATTTTTGCTTATTATTTTCTGTTGATCTGATATCTAGAGTTGTGTTTTGTTGAAGTTTTGTTGATATATATATATATATATATATATAATCTGTTGGTTATTTTTTTTTTGTTGTTTTATTGCTCTATGTTAACTTGATAGCTGGGTTATTTTATTGATAGCTGTATATTTATAAAACTGCCTGATTTTTTTTGATTACTCTGTTAAAATGTACATACCGTTAGCTGGGTTGTTGATCACTGTGTATATATATATATCTTTTAAACTGTTTTTTTTTTTGTGTTGTTTGCTGCTCTCTGTTAGCTGGGTATATATATATATATATATATACATATAAAATTTCTTTTTGGTCTCTTTATAATGCATTTTGTTAGCTGGATTGAGTTGGTTGGTTTTGTCTTAGATACTTGTTTATGTTTTTGCAAATGATGGAGCATCAGAATTTTTCTCTAGGTTTTGAACATGGCCTTGGCTCTGAATATGGCCATGGTGCAATAACTGAGTAGCTGGGTTATCTTATTGTTGTGATTAGCTGGGTTATCTTGTTAGCTGGGACTTTATATATCAATGCATGACTGTGATGCTTACTGGTTGAGATTTTGTGTTGATTATGGGCTGAGTTTTGTGGTATTGCTGCTTATGGTTAGTTCTTTTTTTTTCATTTGCCTCTGTAGCTGTTGTGTGGGTAACATGGGTAGAAAAACCACAGCCCGTAGACATCCATATTTTAGAGGTCAATCCAGTAGACAGTCTGAGGCTCCTAGGTCCCCCTCCTCTGACCCTCCTGCCTCTCCACCCTTTGAGTTTCCTGTTGTTAGAGAGCATGATCCTGCTTTTCAGCCTTTTTCTCTCAGGTTTGTTCATCCTGGGAGAACCATTCATGCTAACAGTATTCAGCTCTTTCGTTCTCATGGTTTTTTACAGCCATTCATTGTTCAGGGTTGGGAGCACCTTCTTATCACTCCATCAGACACCCATCCTAGGATTGTTAGGGAGTTCTATGCAAACCTACACACCTTTACCCGTCACACTCCCCCCCACCTGGTCAGCTTAGTAAATGGTCAGAGAGTTTTCCTCACTTCTGACATCATTGCTCGGCATCTAGGTGTCTCCAACTCTGGGGCTGTTGTCTCTACCACTCATAAGTGGATCACTGGTGAGGTCTCTTCCCTTCACCAGACTAGGATTATTTCAGGAGACGTAGATCGTGAGGAGCCCTCTAGGCTTAAGGCCTGTGACCTCAACACTCTCCCTAAAGTTGTTCACCACATAGTCACCTATGAGATTCTCCCTAGATCGGGTCATAGGACTGCACTCTCCTACTCTGACATGTTTGTAGTATCTTGTCTGCTAGAGGGTCGAACCCTTAACCTGCCACATATTATGATTCACTCTATAGCAGACTCCCTTAGGCTGAGTCGAGGTTGTCTCCCCTTTGGCCGTCATCTCACTCTTCTTCTTCGAGCCCTAGGGGTTGACCCAGGTACCGAGTCGGCCTTACCTTTGTCTAGTGAGTACACCCCCTATACTGAGGCTACCCTCCACCACATGGGTTTGACTAGGAGAGGCAATGAATTTTATAATTCTAGGAGAGATTTTGCAGCTCGCAGAGCAGCACATGTGTAACAGCCCGGAAACCGATACCTTCTCTGTACCGGCCCAAACTGCTCGGCACTAGGATCCAGATCGGCTTAAGGCCGCCTAGACCCGTAGTAAGCCTATCCTGAACTCTGTGTACCTGTTAAAATCCCATACATGATCCGACTGGACTATTAACTGTTAAAACTTTTCTTTAACTCAACCAGACTTAACCTTTAAAACACTCTCTGTAGGTCCAATCATATGAACCAAAATGCTCAGATATTCTCATCTGAACTAGCCCTCGGGCTATCTATAACACACCAGTGATGCTTTACCAAGTAACCTCCATACCCTATGCGCTCTGCAGCATAGAACCCATTCTATAAGGGTCAGCATATCATAAGTTAACTTGGCTACCATAGAGTCACAGGAATCAAACCTGGTCTTCTCTAGTGGTCTACTCTGTGGATCACAGGAATCAAACCTGGTATTTCCTTTGCACTGGTCTTGGGTCAAGGGATTTAAGCCCTATCTTCCCTCACAGTTATCATTCACTGGGTTTTCGAAACACAACATATATTAAATCTGGTCTGACTCATTTCTCATCAAGAAACTGTAAAACTGGATACATGCATATATACAATACAAGGGATAAACAAACACTAGACAATAGGCAAAAGCACATGCTAACTCATTTATCCATTAACTGACTACGTATTACATCACTTTTCAATACATCTCTTTAATTACATCATGTCCACACTACACTATTACACACATACTGAAGCCAACACTCTGATGCTTTTGACTTCCCAGCTAACCCTGTACCTGCAAAACTGGGATTAAGGGAAAGGGATGAGCTATAAAGCCCAGTGAGTAGAAACACTGAAAATAGTTCATTCATGCACATCCTTTATGAAAATGCAACACAACTCATACATTCCACATCATTGATTGGACATGACCTCAAAACTCCCTCGACGGGCTATTGATGTCGCCTGGGTCCAATCATCTGGAATTAGACATGACCTCAAAACTCCCTCTAAGGGCTATTGATGTCGCCTTGGTCCAATTCCCACTATCACTGAATAAGACAATGCACCAACTTCGTGATTCTAATGCAATCATCCTAATACATATCATGGCATCCATGATGCATGAACTATGCTACAAGCATTCTGTTTTTTTAATAAAAGGATTAAGTTTAGTTCTACTCACCTCTGCTCCTCAAGCAGAAACCTGACTGACGCTGCAACTGCTAATCCTGACGACCTCCCTGCACTGTCGGGTCCAATCCTACACAAATGGACTCGATTGAGGTGTCAAACATACTCTTAGTAACTCTTAAACAATTTCCCAAAACCCCTCTAAAAGCTCATAAAACAATCACTCAACGCATGCAAAAGAAGGCTGGACAGAGCACCTTCGGCGGCACCTTCGGCGGCCGAATGTGCATGACAGAGCCGAAAGTCCATTCTTTCGGACGCAACCTTAGGCAGCCTAAACTGCCTCCACAAGGGTTCGGCGGCCGAATCCTCCCTTCGGCGGCCGAACCTGAGTTCATCCAGAACTCAGCTTCGTGCATGAACAAGCCTGCCAAGCACCAACCCCACTCCATACATGCATAACTCCTCCTTCACTCACATATACTCACGTATATGCTCCAAGGGGTCCAAAACTACTTACTAACTCCAACTATAACACATATACATACTTACACCATTAAAACATCAAAACTACACCTATATACATAACTCTACCCTTAACCTCTGTAAAAGCTGTTATAAATCATTAAAACAAGTTGAAAGACTTCCCTTACCTTTTGAAAACAGAAGAGGAACAGCCAACTCAGCAACTCCTCCTCCAAAGCTTCAAACCCTCACAACTCTTCTTTTCTCTCAAAACCGTTCAACTCCTAGGCAAAAGACCAACCTTCTGCATAAGCTGATTAAAGCTTGCAGATGAGTCAAAGGGAGACGTGGCTTAACCTCAGATCATGATCTGGAGGTAAACACCTGGCCAAACCACGGACTGAGGAGTGTGCACAACGAACCGACCTCCTCAGCTTCGGCTGCCGAAACTGCATGCAAAACCATGCAACTTTCGGGGGCCGAACATAAACTTCGGGGGCCGAACATTGGGCACTTTCGGCGGCCGAACTTACATTCGGGGGCCGAACCTGGCAGAAACTCCTTAGGCCAAGTCTCCTCACAACTTAACTCTATTCTGAATCACACTTTTAAAACACTTCAAAATCTTTTAGAAAACTTTCACTCTTACCTGTCTAGAACCTCTGACATTCCGGAATTCCACCGGATGGTAAGAATTCTGATGCCTGAACTAGCCGGGTATTACAACATGCAGCAGCACAGGCACATGATGGTTCTGATGAGGAGTCAGATGATGCTTCTCCTGCTGATCGTGAGACAGAGCGAGCTCCCCGTGGCGATACTAGTACCGGGCGGTCCACTGAGCAGGGTACATCTTCTCAGACTGCATCTGATCTGTATGATGCCATGGGTCGTCTGGAGTTGCAGGTTGCTCAGATGTCTGATCGCCAGACTCAGATGTCTGATCGCCAGACTCAGATGTCTGATCGCCAGACTCAGATGGAGCAGCAGTTAGCACGCCTTACAGACCAGCAGCAGACCATGATCGAGCAGCAGAGACAGATTTTGCACTTCATTCAGCAGTCATCTGGAGTGCCACCTCCTCAGCCGCCTCAGTGATATTTTTTTTTTGTTGTTTATCTAGTTGCTGTTGTTCTTTCCCTTCTGATATTGTGGTATTTTTTTGATGATGTCAAAAGGGGGAGAGATGGTATTACTTATGTATACATTTGATAATTTTTTATGGATATTGGCTATTTTTATTTGACTCGTTTGGATTAAATATTTTTCTCTCTTGGTTTGTGGATATTGTGTGTATTCATTTGAGATGCATTTTTGTTGGGACTCATTCATTCATATAGGATCCATTACATCTCATAGCATTGCATTGAGTCAAAACCTCCCTTATGTGCCTTCTCACTTTGTAAATATGGCATAAAGTATTTTTAACAGAGGGAGCACATTAAGGGGGAGAATTTTTTTAAAATGCACACACTACACTTATGATTATTATCCTAATGTTTACCAATTGTTTGTCATCATCAAAAAGGGGGAGATTGTTGGACCTAAATGTCCTAATCCTTGTTTTGATGATTAATAAACAATTGGTGTGCTACTAATTAGTTCCAAGAGTGTTTGTATTGAGCTTGCAGGTCCCTTATTGAAACAAATGATATTGCTTCAGTCACAAAAGTGAAAAGTGCCAATTTTGGAAGCATACTACAAGAAAGGGATCATAAAGTATTTTTATTTATTATGCTTGTCATTTTATTCATTGTGAATTTCAAGTAATTAATTGTGATGGCTCAAGGGTTCTTTCATTTCTAAAAGTTCTTTTAGATATGGCCACTTTTTTGAAGTACTTGACTTTCAGGGACCAAAATGAAATTTTCCAAAAGAAGTGATTTTGAAAATATTTTTCATCAAAATGAAAGATCTAAAAATATAGGTTACAAATATTCAAACGGATTGAAAAATGATTTTTTATAGCCTAAGTTATGATTTTTCAAAGTTTTAAAGAAGGGATTTTGTGCCCCCTAAACACAACCTTCGGCTTCCGAAAGTCAGGGACAGAAACGAAAGTCCCATATGTTCGGCCGCCGAATATTGACTTTCGGCCGCTGAAAGTGGGTTTTCAACCAGCCCCCTAAGTGTAACCTTCGGCTTCCGAAAGTGAGGGACAAAGACGAAAGTCCCACACTTTCGGCCGCCGAACATTTAACCTTCGGCCGCCGAAAGTGTGTTTTGGGTCTGCCTCCGAAGCCTAAAGTTTGGCTTCCGAAAGTGAGGAACAGAAACGAAAGTCCACCATGTTCGGCCGCCGAACATTGAGTTTAGGCCGCCGAAAATTCAGTTTTAAAGGAATAGTTTCTTCGCCCCAAATGGTTCGGCCGCCGAAGTCTAAGCTTAGGCCGCCGAACCTGAGTTTTTCTGAACGCGATGTAACGGTTATTTCTGAACATAAACGGCTCTATTTGCATTTAATGCACCCCCAACGGCCATATTTATGAATGAACTATAAATACAACTTGTTTTTGTTGTTGTGAGGTTACAACAACCATCTAAGCAAATATTTATTGAGATTACAGCATTTTTCATTCTCTCTCTCTCAAAACCTTGAGCCAAAGCATTGATTTCTTGAAAGCTTGTTTTGAGTTGTAATTGATTGGCTTTTCTGAGTGAGTAAAGGTTGATTGAGAGATTCTGTTGTTGTGAGTGTGGCATTGAGCAAAGAATCGCTCTTGAGTGGAAAAGAGATTTGTAAAGAGAAAAGGCTTGCTCTAAGATTGTAAGGGTTTTGATCTTCACCCAAAGAAGATTTGATAGTGGAGTTGAACTCTCAAGTGGACCTTGAGGAGAGGACGTAGGCTTGGATAGCTGAACCTCTATAAATCTTTGTATTGATTTTTCTCTTCCCTATTCTCTTCTAATTTCTTGTCTTTGCCATTAAATTTTTTATAAACCCAATTCACCCCCCCCTCTTGGGTTGCCTCAAGGGACAACAAAAAGAAAGTTAAGTTTTGAATGAAAATAGCCTTGGAGGAAGATGCAGGTTCGGCTGCCGAACATGCATGTGTTTCGAGTGTGCCTTAGGCCCCCGAAGGCATAAGTGAGGGGAACCAGGTTCGGACGCCGAACCTTATGTTCAGCCGCCGAACATGGCATGCATGCGGAGGCACGTTCGGCTCCCGAATGTGGCCTGGCCAGCCACCTATAAAGGGGTCCCTTAGCCGAAATGGGCGAGTTTTCTCCCCATTTTCGGCCAAGGTGAGCTCTCCGCCGTCCCTCACCAATTTTTGAGTTCTTCCTTCAAATATTTCTTGATTTTCATGAGTTTTCACTTTGTTTTGAAGATCTTTGAGCATATAGCAAGTTTTGTCGCTTGGAGGTTCAAGAAACTCAAATCTCTCCCATCTCCGAGCTAGGGTCGTATTCCTCTCGATCTTCAAGAGGTAAGGGCCGATCTTGAGCTCACTACATGGTTTAAACAAGTTTTAAGTTGATTCATGGGGTAGAAGTGTATGTTTAAGTTAGTTGAGCATTGTTAGGTTTTATGTGTTTTATGGACAATGTAGGTTGCTGTGATGCTTGTGATGTGTTGTAGTTGGGGTTTAGGATAGTTTGAAACCCCTAGGAGCTGATGTATGTATCTATGCATGTTTTGGTTGAGTTGTATGCGTGTTTGAATGGAATGGGAGGTGTTTGTACATGAGGAGCCGAGTTTCTGCCCTTTTGGCAGAAACCAGGTTCGGCAGCCGAAGGACTTTCGGCCGCCGAACCTGCCTGGAAGGCAAGCCTTTCGGCTGCTGAACCCTGCCCCCGAAAGAGGACTTTCGTCTCTGGAGGGCACTTTCAGCCGCCGAAGGTGCCGCCGAACCTGCCTGACTTTCGGCTCTGGAGGGACTTTCGGCCGCCGAACCTACCGCCGAAAGTGCCCTGTTCAGCCTTCCTTTGCATGTTTTCCATGGATGTTTTGAGGTGTTTTAAGGGGGTTTTTGGGGAGTATTTTAGAGTCATGTTCATGTATGTTTGGTCCCTCATTTGAGTCCACCTGCGTAGGTTCGGACCCGAGGAACCGAGGACCCCAGCAGTAAGTTCAGCTGCTTCTGTGTCTGTCAGAGCTAGCCAGAGGTGAGTGGAATAACTCTTTATGCTTTAAAGTAAATAATAAATGTTTCAGCATGATTCACGCATCATGGATACCATGTGATATGTTAGGGTGTTTGCATTAGTATTCACAAATATGTTGCATTGCATTTTATGTGTTGATGTGGATGAATGTTGGATGATCCATAGCCCTCGATCTATGATGTAATTATATGTTATGTACGGTACGGAATGAAAGACCAGTGGGACCCATTCTACGTTCGCTGGCACCATGTAAGAGAAAGAGCAGGACCCATTCTACGTTCTGGCATTTTGGAATGTTATGTTATGTATGTTAAGAGAAAGACCAGGACCCATTCTACGTTCTGGCACTAATGGAAATGTAGAGGGGTCTTGGTGACAAATTCATCCTTGATGTGATTGGCTGTGATGTGATGTATTCCATGTTATCATATGTTTTAAATGTTTTATTATTCTGCTCACTGGGCTCTTGTAGCTCACCCCTCTCCCTTAACCCCCAGGTTTGCAGGTACAGGGTAGACCAGGAGGTCAGCAAGAGTAATGAAGTCATGGTCATGTAATAGATAGTGTGGACATGAATAATGTTAATATGTTATGTTTAGTACAGTCACGTATAAGTACAATATAGAAATGTAATGTGATGAGGCTTATGGATGTTAGAGATGTGCTTGACCATAGAATGTTGTATCCCTTTTTAATACATGATCTTAGATGTTTTATGATGTTTATGTAAACCAACTCAACACATGTTATGTCATCCTTTGGGGCATTGATGAGATCCCAAAGAGGGATCAATGTTTATGATTATGTATAGTGCATGCACAGGTTGAGTTTGGTGTATGAGAGAATGAATGTATGACAAGAAAAGTTTTAATTTTTATGTATGTTGTTGATCATGTATGGGATTAAACAGGTTCACAGGATGTATGTTTGGCTTGCTACGGGTCCCGGTGGCCTTAAGCCGATTTGGATCCTAGCGCTGGTAGCAGTCCGGTTTCCGGGTCGTTACATCAAGGGCCCAGACAAAAGTGACCAAAGTGCAGCACAAAAGTAAGTCTGAATATGAAGATGAATTAGATGAGGCTCCAAAAGGAGTGGATTGAAAGTGAGTATGGGTTGTACAAAGATATCAAAAATAACAGGAAGCAAATTTTAGTTTAGATGGGATCTCGCCTCTTGCAGAAAAAATACTAATGGAATCTTTTTCTGCTAAGTTTAAGTTGTCCAGTTTGGATAAGTATGACGGAATGGCGGATCCCCAAAGCCATCTAGCCATCTTCAGGATGACCATGCAGCTTCAAGATGTAAATGATTTTGTACTATGTGGAGTGTTCTCGTAGACATCACGGGTTTGGCTTAGAAATGATATCAACACCAAAGACCAGGTTTAATCCGAAACTTTATACAGTTTGCTATGATATTCAAATCCAGATTTATCACTTGCATACCTCCAAAAAAAGCTTTCCTCGGACCTGCTGAAGATCTGCCAGAAAGAGGGTGAGTCTTTGAGAAGTTTTATTTCCCATTTCAATGCTGAAGCCATACAGGTAGACGAGTTGAATCATGGAATAGCATGTGAGGCGTTGAAGAAAGGGACTCGAAATGTCAAGTTCATTAATTCCTTGATAAAAAACCTAGCAGCAACATACCAACAGCTGATAGATAAAGTCCAAAAGTATATTAGGTTGGATGATGAGATTCATATACTAAAAGAAGACAAAAAGGCAAGTCAAAAGATAAGTCAAAAGTCCAAGAGACGAGCCTCTAAAGGGAATCATAGGAGCTATCCCATCTCATGAAAAAAGGACGAACAAAGCAAGTATAAGAATTATGCCCCGCTAAGTGACTCACGAACTCGTATCTTAATGTGGATTAGGAAGAACGATAAAGAAATCAGGTGGCTGCCCAAGCTTAATCCCGAGAAGGCAGACAAATGGGACAGGACCAAATATTGTCGCTTCTATGAAGATCATGACCACACAACAAAAGAATGTCAACAATTAAAGGACAAGATTGAGAGGCTCATAAGGGATGGCACCCTCCAAGAATTCACAAGAAATAAAAAAGAAGGTCAAAAATCTGAGTTTGAGGAAATAACCCCTGAGGCGACTCCTGATAAAAAACCCGTGGGAGTCATACATGTGATGACAAAAGGACCCAATGAGGTATAGATAAAATTATAGCTTACTTACCAGAAACATAGGGTCCGGCCAAAATATCTGTTCCGATATTGTTCACATTTTGACAAGCAATTTAGTTTTATTCTTGTATGTAATAGGATATTCTTTTAATAATAAAGTCAAAGGATATTCTTTAATAATAAAGTTAATAAAATATTTTTATGTGGTATGATTCTTAGGTCACAAGGCGATTCCCACCAGACCACTCGGGTATTGGTCCCACGAATCAAGGCCATAAGGCAATTTTAACTAAGCCAAGTTACAAGGCAGTTCCCTTCATACCACTTGGGCATTGGCCCCATGAATTAAGGCCATAAGGCAATTTAAGCCAAACTAGGTCACAAGGCGGTCTTCGCCAGACCACTTGGGCGTTGGTCCCACAGATTATGGCCATAAGGCAATTTTATCTAGGACAAATCACAAGGCGGTTCCAGCCAGATCATTACTTATAACGACAAGGCAAGCATTCACCATACGTTATGAATTGGTCGTTGGATATTCACTAAGTCCCTTATTTCATGAACCTAAGACGAGTTAGTGACTAGACGTCATAAACAAGTGGTAGTCACATGAGTAAACCTTTTTCCTCAAGGAAAAAAATTTTATGCAGAAAATATTGACAAACAAAAGGGACATTCTCATTAAATAAAAAGATTACAAAGGGGCGAGGTCATTAGCCTCATCTGCTTGAGTCTCAGTTATATTGATATTTTCGGTAGGAGAAACCCGGCTTGAGGGTGCATCTTCATCATTCCCGTCCTCAAAAGGAGTATCCTTGGCACGCTCCCCTCCTCGGGGAGGATATCATCTATCCAAGAGAAATCTTCAGAAGGAAAACACTTCATTAGCTCCTTCTTCATGGAATTCTAGCCTTGAACAAACATTTCCTCACCTTGGGCCACTGTCTCTGGTGTTTTGCCTTAAGCTCGGCTACCCTAGTAAAGGCAGCCCAAGCCTCATTTACCTGAGCTTTCAACTCCAAAACCTAGCATTGCAACAAGGCCACTTGATCCTCGGTAGACTTAACCCAACTCTCAAGGCCCAGGTTAGAAGCACAAGCTGCGTCAAGATTATTCTTGAGCTTGTCCATAGATTCTAGGGTCCTTTATTGAACCTTCAACTTTGCCACTCGGGTCTTTAAGTGTAATACCCGGCTAGACTCCGGTATCGGAATTCCTACCGTCCGGTGGAATCTCGGATGTCGGAAACCTCTAGAAGGGTAAAAGTATGTTTTTATGATATGTTTTCATGTTTTTAATGTTTTTAAGTATGTTTTTAAATGAGTTTTTGTATGAAAAGTCTTTGGAGGAAAACCCAGGTTCGGCCGCCGAAAGTCAAGTTCGGCCGCCGAACATGCATGCGTTTTGGAGGCACGTTAGGCCCCCGAAAACATGAGAAAAGGGGAGTCCAGGTTCGGCCGCCGAAACTGAAGTTCGGCCGCCGAACATGGCATGCATGCGGAGGCACATTCGGCCCCCGAACTTGGCTTGGCTAGCCACCTATAAAAGGGGCACTTAGCCGAAATGGGCGAGCTTTCTCCCATTTTCGGCCACAGCTAGCTTCCGACCTCCCTCTCCCCAAATCTTGTGTTCTTTCTTCAAATCTCCTCCATTTTTCTTGAGTTTTAACCTCACATTGCAAGTTTTGAACTTTTAAAACAAGTTTTGGAGCTTTGGAAACTCAGGAGCTCATTTGCTTGGATCTCCGAGTTTAGGTCGTCTCTCTCTTGATCTTCAAGAGGTAAGAGCCGATCTTAAGCTCATAGTATGTTTTAAGTAAGTTTTATAGGGTAGAAATGCATGTTTAAGTTAGTTGAGCTATGTTAGGTTTTATGTGATTTGTGAACAATGTGGCATGTTTGAGTATGTTTGAAGTGTTGTAGTTGGGGTATATGTTTGTTTGAGGCCCCTAGGAGCTTGTATGCATGTTTTGGTTGAGTGGTATGCATGATTTGAGCTTGGGAGGCGAAATGTGCATAGGAGAGCTGAGTTTCTGCCATTCGGGAGAAGCTCAGGTTCGGCCGCCGAAGGGACTTTCGGCCGCCGAACCCTCTTGTGGAGGCAGCTTTCGGCTGCCGAAGCTTGCCCCCGAAAGAGGACTTTCGGATCTGTCTGGGACTTTCGGTCGTCGAAGGTGCCGCCGAAAGTGCCTGACTTTCGGCTCTGGAGGGACTTTCGGCCGCCGAACCTGCCGCCGAAAGTGCCCTGTTCAGCCATTT
Organism: Manihot esculenta; assembly: GCF_001659605.2. Lineage (NCBI taxonomy): Eukaryota > Viridiplantae > Streptophyta > Magnoliopsida > Malpighiales > Euphorbiaceae > Manihot > Manihot esculenta. Next base: position 22,187,452 of record NC_035170.2, read on the forward strand.
CATGCATGTATTTCTATGATTATTTCATGATCTTTTAGGGGGTTTTTGGGGAGTATATTAGAGTTATGTTTATGTATGTTTGGTCCCTCATTGGAGTCCACCTGTGTAGGTTCGGACCCGAGGAACCGAGGACCCCCGCAGTGAGCCAGCTGCTATAGAGTTTGTCAGAGCTAGCCAAAGGTGAGTGGAATAAACCTTAAGTTTTAAATTAATGAAATATGAATTTTGAGCATGACCCATGCATCATGAATGCCATGTGATATTTTAGGTTGTTTGCATTAGATTCCACGAATATGTTGCATTGCATACTTGATGATGATGTGGATGGGCATTGAATGATCCTTTAGTCCTTGATATATTATGATGAGGCATGTTATGGTATGGTTGTCGGTTGTACCCATTCTACGTCCCGGCCAGAGTAAGAGAAAGACCAGGTTGTACCCATTCTACGTCCCTGGTATATTGGAATGTTATGTTATGTTATAGTAAGAGGAAGTCCGGTTGTACCCATTCTACGTCCCGGCATTTTGGAATGTAGAGGACTAGAGGTGACAATACCATCCTTATGTGATATGTTTGTGATGTGTTGCATTTCATGTAAGCATGACATTTTAATATATGTTTTCCCTATTCTGCTCACTGGGCTTTGTAGCTCACCCCTCTCCCCTAACCCCAGATGTGCAGGTACAAGGTAGATCAGGAGGTTAGCCAGAGTTTTGAAGGATGTTTATGTAATAGTTAGGTTGTGGACATGACAATTGTACTATGATGTAATGTAAGATTATAGCATGTTATGGAATGAGATAATTTGAGGTTATAGTTGTGCTTGACCCTATGAGTATTGTTGTCCCTTTTGATACATGATCTATAGATATGTTTATGATGTTCATGATGGTCCAAGCTCAATGTATGATGAGATACCCCATTGGAGCATTTAATGAGGGCTCCAGTGGTGGTTTATGTTTATGATAATAAAATGTACAGGTTGAGCTTGGTTGATATGTGAGAATGTTTACATATTTCTTTGAGTTTGTTGATCATGTATGGGATTAAACAGGTTTACAGGTTTCATGTCAGGCTTGCTACGGGTCCCGGCGGTCTTAAGCCGATCTGGATCCTAGCGCCGGTAGCGGTCCGATTTTAGGGCTGTTACAGAATGGTATCAGAGCCCTAGGTTCATATGGTCGGACCTAGAGTGTCGGGCTCATAGATGTTATAGAAGGTCAAGCACAATAGGAAGACATTGTCCACTAGGATAGGATGTGGAGTCCTGTCTTGCATGATGATGTGAAATGCCATGATTATATGCATGTGCATTAATGATATGTGATGAGGGTTCATGTGTGCCCACATGAACCATATGATGCTAATGTTTGCTTGTTATGTGATGTGTACTGTTTTTTTTCAGAAAACAGGATGAGAGGAACTCGTCGATCTGCACGATTGACTGGAGTGCCACCTGAGGATGAGGGCATGAGCGCCCGTCCTCCTACATTGCCTAGGGCAATGTCAAGCAGGTCCAACAGGGACAGAACAGTAAGAGACCCTAGAAGGTCTTTGGATCTGGGTAGAAGCAGATCAGTCAGAGGAACAGTTCAGGGAGGAATGTTAGAAGACATGGGGGATGATATGGATGTAGAGCAGAGGAGGGATCGCAGTTTGGGAGTTAGTATGTCAGAAGAAGGTATGGGAGAGTCCCAAGGAGGCACTCAGGCCTCGGGATTTGTTCAGCCACCTTACTACCCACCCTTTTCTCATAGCCCCGGGTATTCGATGGGAGGTACATCGGATTATCCTAGTTTCACCCCTTATCCCGCACAGATGCCATACCCACCCTACTACCCACCATATTCACAGTACCCTATGTACCCACCTCCACCATATTATCCAGGTACAGCACACCCTACCCCGGGGGATGCTGCACCTTCTCCACCACCAGCAGCACCTACTGTCCCAGAAACCCAAATACCTCAACCTAGCTCATCTGGAGGGGGCAAGGTTAAGATGACCGACTACATGAAGTTGGGTGCCCCACAGTTTGAAAGCGGTGATGACCCGTTTGTATACCTTGAGAGAGTCAAGGTGATAACAGATGAGATAGGGGCGGATGACAGTAGAGTCATTCAGATGGCTGGGTTCACATTAAAATGTAAGAAGGCCCGTGAATGGTTCAAGAACTATGTGAACCCTAGGGTGGACAGTATGTCTTGGGAGGAGTTTGCCAACGAGTTTGCGGGATGGGCTTTCCCTGAAAGCTCCAGAGAGCTGAAGATGATTGAATTTGAACAGTTGAGGCAAACAGATGAAATGAGTGTAGATGAATATACTGACAAGTTTATGGAGTTGCTGCCATTTGCTGGGCAGAACTTGGACACAGACCAGAAGAAGTCAAGGAGGTATATCATGAAGCTCCATTCCAGGTATTCCTCCTTGATACAGTCAGCAAATAGAGAGAGTTTCCACGCCATAGTGGATATGGCCAGGAGAATGGAGGCTAGTGCTATCATCGAGGGAAAAGTCAAGCAGTCAGTGGCACAGCCTTCTGGGTTCAAGACCCCAAGTGGGGGAAAGATAGACCCCTCTTCTCTGAGTTCAAGCAGTAAGAAGTGGAGTAACACCACCAGGAAATCAAAGAAGAATAAGTTTTGGAGCAAGATTAAATCAGGTCTGGGATTAGGAAGTGGTTCGAGCTCTGGTGCAGATAACGCTGTTTGTACAAAATGTGGTAGGCAACACTGGGGGGTGTGCCGGTTTGGGTCAACAGCCTGCTACAGATGTAGGCGAGAGGGACATATGTCACGGGAGTGTCCTAAGGCAGTTCATACAGCACAGCCTCAGCAGACAGCATCAGGTAGTGTGGCGCAGCCAGTAGCTCCAGGTGCTACACAGGCCAGTGGCAGAGGCAGAGGGAGAGGATCAGCCTCTTCTTCAGCAGGGTTCAGAGGTGAGGGTCCGTCAGCTCCAGCAAGGATCTTCACCATGACACAGCAGGAGGCTAACACATCCAACACCGTGGTGTCAGGTAATCTCGTCATTGGGTGTTCTGATGTGTATGCATTAATGGACCCGGGTGCATCTCATTCTTTTATTGCTCTGAGAGCCGTTCAGAGGTTAGGGTTGATGGTCTCTGAGTTAGAGTGTCCCCTATGGGTCAGTGGACCCAAGTGTGACCCGTCAATTGCAGAGTCAGTCTGCCAGTGTAGTCCAGTTTTTGTAGAGGGAAGATGCTTGTCCGCCGACCTTGTGGTTCTAGATTTGACAGACTTTGACGTCATTCTAGGGATGGATTGGCTATCTACCCATGGTGCTACCTTGGACTGCAGGGACAAGGTAGTTAAGTTCAGATGTCAGGATGGGTCAGAGGTTGTCTTCAGAGGAGACAAAAGGGGCACACCTAGAGGTCTGATATCAGCTCTTCAGGCTCGTAGGTTGCTTAGGAAGGGATGTCAGGGGTATTTGGCTTATGTGAGAAAGCTTAGCAGTCAGGTTAGAGAGCCCGCCTCGGTGCCAGTGGTTAGAGAGTTTCTAGACGTCTTCCCAGACGAACTGCCAGGTTTACCACCTGCCAGGGAGATAGAGTTCGAGATTGAATTGATGCCTGGAACTAGACCGATCTCTATCCCTCCCTACAGGATGGCCCCAGCTGAGTTGAAAGAGTTGAAAGAATAGTTGCAAGAGCTGGTAGACAAGGGCTTCATCCGACCGAGTACCTCACCTTGGGGTGCTCCAGTGCTATTTGTGAGAAAGAAGGATGGATCCCTTAGACTTTGTATCGACTACAGGCAGTTGAACAAAGTCACTACCAAGAACAAGTACCCTTTGCCAAGGGTCGACGATCTATTCGACCAGCTAGCAGGAGCGGGTTGTTTCTCCAAAATAGATCTGAGATCTGGGTACCATCATCTGAGGATCAGAGATGAGGATGTGCCAAAGACGGCTTTCAGGACCAGATATGGGCATTTTGAGTTCCTTGTAATGCCGTTCGGGTTAACCAACGCCCCTGCAGCATTCATGGATCTCATGAACAGAGTGTTTAGCCAGTACATGGATCACTTCGTTATTGTCTTCATAGACGATATCTTAGTGTATTCCAGGAATGCAGAGGAGCATGCCCATCATCTGCGGTTGGTCTTGCAGACCTTGAGGGAACATGGCTTGTATGCCAAGTTCTCTAAGTGTGAGTTCTGGCTAAGGAGCATTTCGTTCTTGGGGCATGTAGTGTCAGAGAATGGGATAGAGGTAGACCCCAAGAAGACAGAAACTGTGGCTAACTGGCCTAGACCCATTTCAGTGACAGAAATCAGGAGTTTCTTGGGTTTGGCAGGTTACTACAGGAGGTTCGTACAGGACTTCTCGAAAATAGCAGCTCCTCTGACCAGACTAACCAGGAAGAATCAGAAGTTTCTGTGGACCGACCAGTGCGAAGAGAGTTTTGAAGAGCTTAAGAAGAGGTTGACTTCAGCACCAGTTTTAGCTCTGCCATCTAGTGATGAGGACTTTACAGTCTTTTGTGATGCGTCCCGTGTGGGACTGGGTTGTGTACTGATGCAGAATGAGAGGGTGATTGCTTATGCTTCTAGGCAACTGAAGAAGCATGAGTTGAATTACCCCACACATGACCTTGAGATGGCAGCAGTAATCTTTGCACTCAAGATGTGGAGGCACTACCTCTATGGGGTAAAATGTGAGATCTTTACAGATCATAAGAGCCTGCAGTACATCCTGAGTCAAAGAGATTTGAATTTGAGACAGAGGAGATGGGTAGAGCTGCTGAGTGACTATGATTGCAAGATTCAGTATCATCCGGGTAAGGCGAATGTCGTGGCAGACGCCCTAAGCCGGAAGTCACTAGGCAGTCTATCCCACATCACGGCAGAGAGGAGACCAGTGGTGAAGGAGTTTTACAAGCTCATTGATGAAGGTCTACAGTTGGAGTTGTCTGGTACAGGTGCGTTAGTGGCCCAGATGAAAGTGACACCCGTGTTTCTGGAGCAGGTGGCTCAGAAACAGCATGAGGACCCAGAGTTAGTGAAGATTGCCAGGACTGTTCAGTCAGGTAAAGACAGTGAGTTCAGATTTGACAGTAAGGGGATCCTCCGCTATGGGAGTCGATTGTGTGTACCAGATGACATAGGGCTAAAAGGAGACATTATGAGAGAGGCTCATAATGCAAGATACAACATTCACCCCGGAGCCACCAAGATGTACCAAGATCTGAAGAAAGTTTATTGGTGGCCAGCAATGAAGAAAGAAGTGGCACAGTTCGTGTCAGCCTGCGAAGTGTGTCAGAGGGTGAAGCTGGAACATCAGAAGCCGGCTGGAATGCTTAACCCGCTACCTATTCCAGAGTGGAAATGGGAGAATATAGCTATGGACTTCGTAGTGGGGTTACCGGCGACGTCCAACAGATTGGACTCCATATGGGTGATTGTGGACAGACTCACCAAATCTGCTCACTTCATTCCTGTCAGGAGTGGCTATTCTGTGGACAAGTTGGCGCAGGTATATGTGGATGAGATCGTCAGGCTGCATGGGGTCCCTGTTTCAATAGTGTCAGATAGAGGGCCCCAGTTCACCTCCAGGTTTTGGCGGAGTCTGCAGAATGCCATGGGTACTAGGTTGGATTTCAGCACTGCCTTCCACCCCCAGACTGACGGACAGTCAGAAAGGACCATCCAGACTATCGAGGATATGCTTAGAATGTGTGTGCTGGACTTTGGCGGTTCTTGGAGGCAGCATCTACCTTTGGTGGAGTTTGCCTACAATAACAGCCATCATGCTAGCATCGGGATGGCTCCATATGAAGCTTTATATAGGAGGAAGTGCAGATCACCTGTTTGCTGGGAGGAAGTTGGAGAAAAGGCCTTGGCAGGGCCTGAACTAGTAGAGATCACCAGCAGGGTGGTACCCATAATCAGATAGAGAATCAAGACTGCTGCAAGCAGACAGAAGAGTTATGTAGACATCCGCAGAAGACAGGTAGAGTTTCAGGAGGGAGATCTGGTATTGCTTAAGGTGTCTCCAATGAAAGGAGTGGTTCGCTTTGGGAAGAAAGGTAAACTAGCCCCGCGATACATCGGACCCTTTGAAATCTTGCAAAAGATTGGGAATGTGTCGTACAAGCTAGATTTGCCTGCTTCAATGGAAAGAATCCATCCGGTTTTCCATGTTTCAATGTTAAGAAAGTTTGTGTCGGATCCGAGCAAGGTTCTTAGTGAGCCAGATGTGGAGATCCAAGAGGATCTCACCTATGTTGAGCAGCCAGTGCGGATCATAGACACCCAGATCAGAAAGCTAAGAAACAAGGAAATCCCGATGGTGAAAGTCCTTTGGAACCACCACAATATAGAAGAATGCACCTGGGAGACACGGGAGTCCATGCTCCAGCAATATCCTCATCTCTTTTAAGGTTAGGTCTCTATGTGTTTGTATGTTATGTTTTATGTTATGCATGTACTAGTTGAGGAACATTCGGGGACGAATGTTCTTAAAGGGGGGAGAATGTAATACCCGGCTAGACTCCGGTATCGGAATTCCTACCGTCCGGTGGAATCTCGGATGTCGGAAACCTCTAGAAGGGTAAAAGTATGTTTTTATGATATGTTTTCATGTTTTTAATGTTTTTAAGTATGTTTTTAAATGAGTTTTTGTATGAAAAGTCTTTGGAGGAAAACCCAGGTTCGGCCGCCGAAAGTCAAGTTCGGCCGCCGAACATGCATGCGTTTTGGAGGCACGTTAGGCCCCCGAAAACATGAGAAAAGGGGAGTCCAGGTTTGGCCGCTGAAACTGAAGTTCGGCCGCCGAACATGGCATGCATGCGGAGGCACATTCGGCCCCCGAACTTGGCCTGGCCAGCCACCTATAAAAGGGGCACTTAGCCGAAATGGGCGAGCTTTCTCCCATTTTCGGCCACAGCTAGCTTCCGACCTCCCTCTCCCCAAATCTTGTGTTCTTTCTTCAAATCTCCTCCATTTTTCTTGAATTTTAACCTCACATTGCAAGTTTTGAACTTTTAAAACAAGTTTTGGAGCTTTGAAAACTCAGGAGCTCATTTGCTTGGATCTCCGAGTTTAGGTCGTCTCTCTCTCGATCTTCAAGAGGTAAGAGCCGATCTTAAGCTCATAGTATGTTTTAAGTAAGTTTTATGGGGTAGAAATGCATGTTTAAGTTAGTTGAGCTATGTTAGGTTTTATGTGATTTGTGAACAATGTGGCATGTTTGAGTATGTTTGAAGTGTTGTAGTTGGGGTATATGTTTGTTTGAGGCCCCTAGGAGCTTGTATGCATGTTTTGGTTGAGTGGTATGCATGATTTGAGCTTGGGAGGCGAAATGTGCATAGGAGAGCTGAGTTTCTGCCATTCGGGAGAAGCTCAGGTTCGGCCGCCGAAGGGACTTTCGGCCGCCGAACCCTCTTATGGAGGCAGCTTTCGGCTGCCGAAGCTTGCCCCCGAAAGAGGACTTTCGGATCTGTCTGGGACTTTCGGCCACCGAAGGTGCCGCCGAAAGTGCCTGACTTTCGGCTCTGGAGGGACTTTCGGCCGCCGAACCTGCCGCCGAAAGTGCCCTGTTCAGCCATTTCATGCATGTATTTCTATGATTATTTCATGATGTTTTAGGGGGTTTTTGGGGAGTATATTAGAGTTATGTTTATGTATGTTTGGTCCCTCATTGGAGTCCACCTGTGTAGGTTCGGACCCGAGGAACCGAGGACCCCCGCAGTGAGCCAGCTGCTATAGAGTTTGTCAGAGCTAGCCAGAGGTGAGTGGAATAAACCTTAAGTTTTAAATTAATGAAATATGAATTTTGAGCATGACCCATGCATCATGAATGCCATGTGATATTTTAGGTTGTTTGCATTAGATTCCACGAATATGTTGCATTGCATACTTGATGATGATGTGGATGGGCATTGAATGATCCTTTAGTCCTTGATATGTTATGATGAGGCATGTTATGGTATGGTTGCCGGTTGTACCGATTCTACGTCCCGGCCAGAGTAAGAGAAAGACCAGGTTGTACCCATTCTACGTCCCTGGCATATTGGAATGTTATGTTATGTTATAGTAAGAGGAAGTCCGGTTGTACCCATTCTACGTCCCGGCATTTTGGAATGTAGAGGACTAGAGGTGACAATACCATCCTTATGTGATATGTTTGTGATGTGTTGCATTTCATGTAAGCATGAAATTTTAATATATGTTTTCCCTATTCTGCTCACTGGGCTTTGTAGCTCACCCCTCTCCCCTAACCCCAGATGTGCAGGTACAAGGTAGATCAGGAGGTTAGCCAGAGTTTTGAAGGATGTTTATGTAATAGTTAGGTTGTGGACATGACAATTGTACTATGATGTAATGTAAGATTATAGCATGTTATGGAATGAGATAATTTGAGGTTATAGTTGTGCTTGACCCTATGAGTATTGTTGTCCCTTTTGATACATGATCTATAGATATGTTTATGATGTTTATGATGTTCATGATGGTCCAAGCTCAATGTATGATGAGATACCCCATTGGAGCATTTAATTAGGGCTCCAGTGGTGGTTTATGTTTATGATAATAAAATGTACAGGTTGAGCTTGGTTGATATGTGAGAATGTTTACAGATTTCTTTGAGTTTGTTGATCATGTATGGGATTAAACAGGTTTACAGGTTTCATGTCAGACTTGCTACGGGTCCCGGCGGCCTTAAGCCGATCTGGATCCTAGCGCCCGTAGCGGTCCGATTTTAGGGCTGTTACATTAAGGTTGAACACTCTTCAGCCAAAAGCTCCCTGTGTGTCTCATTTGTGCCAAATTCTCATATCAAGGTTCTAAAACGCTCATTGACAACATAGGCACAAAGAGCATCCTCCAGCTTAATAAATAGCATTTATAAATAGTTCGTCCGTTTCGATCTCATTTAAATGACAATGATCTACGGACCTCAAGGCACTCTTGATTTGCAGAAGACCTAGAGAAAGGTCATCAAGGAGCGAAGGTGCCCTGTTTAGCGCTAAGGCCAAATGTTGAATGCTCGCAAGCTAGAAAGACTCAGCATTCATAGGAGCAGAAGAAGATGGGGCATCAATAGGAAGCACAGGGTTTGAGGCAGAGCCAAATGCACCTAGGACCAACGACTCAGGTTGAGAGGGTGCCAGTTCCTTGGCCGTAGGTTGGGAAGGAGGAAGAAAAAGAACAATCAAGTCCTCCGAAGAGTGAGCACGCTTAGCAGGAGGGTTGGTAACTCCAACGGTAATAGCTTTGCCCTTTCGAGCAGGACGTACTGCCTTGGTGAATTTTCTGGATCCGGCCATATCTACAAACAAAAGAAAAAATAAGTAAGATAGTCAGTTCAGAAAATAAAAAGGTTGAAAAGGGAAGTATCATAATCTTGAGGAAGGGGTACGCTTTCGGAAAGGCTATGCGAGTGAGGAGCGCAGGCCTGGCTTGCCGACATATGGCTCTGCCAGGACAGACGATATTCCTCATCGCTTGAGTAATGTTAATCTTCCTTAAGACTTTAGCCATCGACATAAGGGAAGTCAAAACCCTATCCTCCTCTCTCCTCGGGCTGACTTCATCTTTCTTCAGCTCCACCCAGTAGTGCCAGCTAGTCTGAAGGTGCCCAAAATCCCCTGGAGTACGATGATGGAGGACAAAAAAATTATTTTTCCACTATTTTAAAGAAAAAGGCATCCAATAAAAAATATTCAAGTACTTCCAACTTTTACAATACCAAAACTCTTTGTTCTTATGAGTACCCAGTTGATATAATTGGGAGAAAAATGCTATATTAGGTTCAATATGATTGTTAAAACACACAAACTAAAAGATTACCAAAATTCTCCAGCTGTTAGGATGAAGCTGAGCAATAGAAAGCTTTTGAAATCGAAGAACCTCCATAAAAAAGGGGGTCTAAAAGGAAATGGAGTCCCGCCTTCAACTGCTCCTCGAAAACCATAATAGTGTCGCTGGCAGAAATGAAGTCATTAGCACAGACGTGGAGAGAAGGAGCAAAGATTCGGAAAGAATCCCAAGGAATGTGATAGGTGTCATGCAAACGATCCACGTCGCTATCCGAGAAGACGAACGAAATGTCGTTAAGGGAGGTACCGTCGTTCTTAGAGGTCTCCCTTAAGAGAACAATGGGCGCTGGCACTCGGATGGAACCGTCAGAGGAGGAGCTAAAAACCCCACTTGAGGAGAAAGAGATGTTCCTATCCATACCAAAAAGACAAAAGAGTTACTGAAAATTAGGCAAGGACTTTAATAGAAAGGGAGTCGCAATAGTGAATTCCTTTAGAAGTTGCACAAAAACACAAAAGTGATGCTTAGAGAAGACAATAGACCCTTTTAAAATTTGTTTCGATGGCAGGCACTAATTGTGGCACGATAAACCGTGCAGAAGGTTCAGTAGGCAAAGCGACGTAAGTAGCAAGAAACCAATCTTGAAGAGCCACATATCCCGGATCTCAATAGGAAATATCCCCTCCGAATTTGAAGAAACAAAGACTAACGGGAGACCTCTGGTGTTACATGACATCCGCCCAAAATAAGTTATGAGCTGTCGTTATAGGATAGGGGTCGTTTGGCAATGATTTGACAAAATGGAAAACGCGGTCTCACTACAGGAGAAGGAGACTCAGACACTTTAATACCTAGACTATTGTCAAGACTCGCTTTCCTCGGATATGCCGAGTCTTGACTAGAATTACCATTATCAGGCACATTCCCATTTCGCCATAGATCGCGAGATTACCAACCTAATTAGCTAACATGTCAATTATAGAGCAACCTGTCACGTAATCACTGGATTTTCAAAAAATACTATATTTATCTCTATCCTTTCACAGTATAAAAGGAGAACGATCCCAGAGGTAAAAGTACACTATTCTCTAACACTAAAGTCCTAAGCAATTTATTGTGTTCTCTCTAATTGTCACGATACTGACTTGAGCGTCGAAGTGACTACCATAAACACTCACAACCACCTTATATTTTCTCTCTTGCAGATTCTAGCCAATTATAATATAATTCTATTTCGACCACATTATCGATCTAATCTCAACTGCATGGACTACCATAATATAAGATAGTTTTTTTTTTTTGAAATGGATAATATAAGATAGCTGTAATTAAACAATCACCTCTTATGCAAATAAATAAATAAAAATGTTCAACAATATACTCTATTTTTTATAATTTTTTAAAAGTGGCATAATTTCTATTTAATATGGGCAGAGGATTCAAATTTTATAAATAAATATATAAACTTAAGCATTTAGTGGCAGAATAAATTTATATTATTGACTAAAAATTATAAAAGTTAATGAAAAAACAAATACAGAAACGAAGTAATAAGTCAAAATAATAAGTGAAGGCTGTAGCAAATTTTCAAATATTAAAAAAAAAAGTTAGATTAATAATACAAATCTCTTTTTGATTTAGGTGGTATTCAAATTCTATTAGTCGATTAGTTTGAATTTACACAAAATAAATTTATTAAAAGAACTATTTTTTTTAATTTTAAAATTATTCTATATTTAAAATTTGAATTAGAGAATCATCTTGAATCTGTGTGCCTAATTTTCGGTATCATCTAAAAAGAATACAATAATACCGCTGAACTTTGACCAAGGAAACTCATTGCCTTTGACGAGAGAATCCCAAGGAGAGGAGAGCATTCAGCGCACACCTACAACTACAAGACTCACCACTCACCATCTTCCTATTAGTTTATTACCAGTTTCTGTACGAAACTTTCAAATGCTTTAATCTATTTCCAATGTTTGTTTCCATGAAACTACTTCAGCAACCATTTTAAATCAGAACTCTACAGCTATATATACACCCCCCCCCAGTGGGAGGACTACTTCATCTTCTCCCAAAGTTTTAACAACAATTTCCAATCAAATCTTCCTTAGATTATCAACTTTGGAGATTCTCAACTTTGGACCTATTTTAATTTTCTGGGTTACCAGCTTTCGATCAAATCTATAATGATGAGAAGCAAAGCAAACAAGCTGGTTCAAATATCACGAGTACCCATTAGAGTTCTGTGCAAGGCAAGAGATTATTACGTGAAGAGAATGTTGAACTTTGCTGGCAGTGGTAGGGTTGGTTACGGAAGCATAGGCGGTGCAACTGCTCAATTGCCTAGGAGTTTTAGTGTCAACTCTTCAAGGGCAGTGGACGACGAGGAGTTCAAGGAACTTCTTCGGTTGTTGTCAGCCAAGGGAATACGCGATGTGGAGACCTTTCTCCGGTGCAGGGGCAATGATCGGAGATCATATAGCAAAGGGTGTAGTGGGATGAGAAGGAGTTACAGTGTTGGGGTAGGAAAAATGGGGAGAATTGATGAGGACAAAGCTTGTTCATTTAGAGAAGATGATGAAGAAGATGTTGAAGCACATTTGATTCTCAGAAGTAGAAGTCATGCAGTTAGAAGAAAATTTTAGAACATAGATAGGTAGTAGATGAAACCATAGATTGTGCCTAAAGAATTTTAATTTGTTATTGGGTTTAGAAGGAATTCTATCCAATTTTAACTTAATTGAAAAAATTTTCAGAAATTTATTTTGTTTTGATATTGTAAATTACTTTCAAGAATAATCAATATTGATAAATTACTTTAAAATTTTTATGATACTTTATAAGAGAATTTAGAAAATAAAAGCGAATGTTTTTGTTAATTTATAATTCTATCTAAATGTTTCCCTTTTGAATAAATTATCCAAACATTTTAATTTGAAGAAATTTTAGCCAAAAATAAAATTAAAATTGGAGATAATATTTGCATCCAATAGTACTTTCATTTGATCAATTTGATTTTCAATTTTAACTTTCTTGAATTTGAAAGATTTATATAATAATTATAAACTGATAAAAATATTTTATTTTATAGTCTAGCTAGTTGGCCTTTAACAAAGTAAGAAGACCACTAGGATAAGGTTTGTTTATGCTTAGATAAGATCAATTTTCGCATTGAAATTGTCTAAATTGCATTTTATAGTCGAATTATACTAAATCAATCAATTTTGAATGAAGTCATTTACGTAGAAAATTTATCAACTAATTAACTAGTTACACAAGCAATCTATAAATATTTGATAATTTACTAATATAGGGAATATTTGACCTAGTATTGTAAGTAGCTTGAATTCAATTGTATATAATTAATTTATGCGTTATTTTAATATATATAATATATAGTTAGTCAAAGTTCTAAATTTTATTATGCCCATCAATTACATGTGTTATGCAATTTAGTATATAATATAAATTTTATAAAATGACAATTGAGAACCTTGACTTATTTATTTATTTATTCTAATTCCTATTATCTTTCATTTAATGAGTCATAGTTGGATGCATTTACATTTTTTTTAAAAATAGAAGATAAATAAATTAAATTATTGGTGAGTTTCTAAAAATATTAGACTCAATAAAAATTTAATCGGATTCAACTTGATTTTTAAATAAAATCAAGAATATATTTTTTTTTTGGGTAAACTGTAATTTAGTCCCTCTGATTTAGTGAAATATAACCTTTCGTCCCTCTGTTTTAAAAAACCTTTAATTTAGTCACTGTGATTTTTAAAAACTATGTCATTGGTCCCTCCCGTTAGATTTTTAGTTAAATCACCGTTAATTTTAGGGTAAACTGTAATTTAGTCCCTCTGGTTTAGTGAAATGTAACCTTTCGTCCCTCTGTTTTAAAAAACCTTTAATTTAGTCACTGTGATTTTTAAAAACTATGTCATTGGTCCCTCCCATTAGATTTTCATTTAAATCACCGTTAATTTTAATTAAAAGACTAAAATACCCATAACAGCTTCTTCTACTCCTAACCTCACCTGCTTCCTCCCAAATGGCCACTTCGGCATTCATGTCCACCACCAAGCGAACTCCCATTGCGAAATCCTCTACTTCGTCCACTAATGACTCATCTTCTTCCAATCGGAGCTCCTCGGCTCACCGCCGGTCTCGGAGCCTCAGCCATTTCTCCTGGCCTTTGCCTCCATCAGGGGATGAATAAGTGTGAAATTTTGAGCAGAAACAGAGAATTTGGCAGTGCTGAGATTGTAGTTTTTAAACATAAATGGAAAGAAATAAAGGCGAATCCAATGTCTTCCAGGTTTATTTACTGAAAAAGAGTAATAAGAAGTCTCATTGAATATTCTTGCAGTTTGGAAAAGAGAAGGGTCATAGGCTGATGAGTTGGGACTTGAACTAGCATTTGCAAAAGTGATGTGTGGGGTTGAAAGCAGATTGGAAAAAAATTGATCAGCTACAAATACACGGTCCCCCAGTGATTTATTGGTGGAGGATCCACAATCTATCAAGTAGTCGTCTACAGTATTATATCCTAAGGAAACACATATCAAACACATTATGGATGAAACCCAGATGAACAACACTGAGCCCCAATTATTCACCATGACCAGAAGAACAAAGAGAGAAGAATGGTTAAATTTTAAGAATCGAAACCCAGATTACAAAATAAAAATTCAGAAGCTGTGAAACCCAGATTAGCTCAAAGCTGAGAGTTTGACAGGAGACAAACGTAAATGGCCAGCTAGAACTACAGAGGAATCAAAAGAAAGCTAACTAGCAGAAAATAATGCCCAATTGTAAAAGAACTCTGCAAACTTTTTGACAAATCTGAGAAGGAATATTTACAAGCACAGAAGGCAATGAAAACAGAAGTATACACAATCCTCACTACCACTTCAAAATATCAACAACCCGGCAGAGAAATTCAAGAAATGCAAGGAATAAATACGAGGGTCAGCTAAAAAATCACAGGAAATCGGAAAAGAGAAGAAGAAGAAGAACAAGAAGAAGAAGAAGGAGGAGATCGGGAAGGAGAAGAAGATGAAGAAGAGGAAGAGGAAGGAGAGAGAATGGGTATTTTAGTCTTTTTAACTAAAATTAACGGTGATTTAACTGAAAATCTAACGGCAGGGACTAATGGCATAATTTTTAAAAATCACAATGACTAAATTAAAGGTTTTTTAAAACAGAGGGACGAAAGGTTACATTTCACTAAATCAGAGGGACTAAATTACAGTTTACTCTTTTTTTTTATAAATTTCACGGTATTCGACTTATCACAGCTCGTAAACTTGGTTCATTTTTAAATTCATAAACAGGAAGCGAATAAACTTGTGAACAGTTTTTTTAAGCAGATTGAAATTAATATTATAAGAGAATTAAATTCAAATTTTATATATATTTTTATGAGTTACCCTTAAGATTTTTAAAGTTCAGGTGTATATAGTTTAAGTGTACCCTTAAATTTTATACATATTTAAATTATTTATAAGTTTGCGAATTAATTTATATATAAATATATAGTTATTTAATTAAAATTATTTAGTTTTAAACTTATTAATTTTAAATTAAAACTCAATGAGTTAAATTTGAGCTTATTAATATTAATTTAATAAAATTTTAATAAATCAAATTTAACTCTTCAAAATTCGATGTGGTTGATTCACCCCTTACTTAAAAATAGCTATTTTATTCACTAATTTAATGAAATTAGTTATTAATTAATTTTTTTACTCTTAAAAATATATTAATTAGTTTCTATTTTTTAAATAGTTAATTATTCAATCTCCACATGAAATTGAATAATTATTTTAAAATTAAGTACTAAGTAAATTTGAAATCAAAATTACTAACTATATTTTAAAAATTGTAAGAATTGAATGCTTACAAAAACATATTTTAAGTAGTTTTTGCATTACAAACATCTATATTATATTTATGAATTATAAAAATATACATTTGATCATTAATAATAGTTAAATGTCTACCGAAACATCTTATTTGATGAGATGGTATCATTATAAAGGAGTTGATGATAATGGGTCCGATTCAATGGCTTGAAAATCATTTAATGAGCTTCATGAATCATTTGCCTTGGACTCTCGAAATCTTAGACTTGGTCTTGCTAGTAATGGTTTTCAATCATTTACAAATTCCAAGATGCCATATAGTAGCCGGTGATTCTCATTCCATATAATTTTTCACCTTGATGTGCATAAAGCAATCAAATTTTATTTTGTCGATGCTTATTCCTGAAGGTTCTGGTGATGCAATTGATGTCTATCTACAACCTTTAATTGAAGAATTAAAAGAGTTGAGAAAAGTTGGAGTTGAGACATTTAATGCATCAACAAGACAATTTTTCTTCACATGCTGCCTTGTTATGGTTTTATCTAGATGAAGTACAAAGGGAAAATTGACTTGTCCTTGTGTAACAAAGAAACTGTGTGTAAAAAATTGCATAGTATGAAAAATTGGCTTTTAAATTTCATGTACTTGCAAATTTAGGTGGTGCCAAAAAACTTTAAGAAGGTAAGAGAAAAAAAATATAGTCAAAGATATGGCAAGTTTGAAAAGGGGAGATAAGCTCAAAGTCACTTTTTATAATAATCGCACTGTTGGGAAGAATTAGAAGTCTTTTTCTAGGCATCTAGGGAAAATAATACGCAATCGTCAAATTTGTCCTATTCGAGTGAGTTCATGGGTACAGATTAATAATGATAAAAAGACCATATGTGGGAAGCAAGGTAATAATTATTATTTCATTTATATATTTCTTTTTCTATTTTCATTAAATAAACTTACTTATTTATGAAATACTTTGCAATTTTTATAGGAAGCATTTGAAGGTGAAGATTTAGAAAGCCACAAGATTATGTTCTTAAACATATGCAAGAGTTGTGGAATAAGTAAAGGGAAGATTGCATTTCACGTATGTAAAGAAAAAACCTATGCAAGAAACTTTGAAGAAAGTTCCTGTTGATAGAGATAAAGAAGACTGGAATGGTTGATAAAAAATCATTTTAGTACTAAAAAGTTCAAAGTAAATACAAATTCAAATTTTACGTAATGGGAGAGCTATGATTTTATTTATTTATTTAATTTGTATATTTAGAAATTAAGTGGTCGAAACTCTAAGAACAGAGTCACTTTAACAATGCATTCTCATAGTTGCAGTAAACTTATATTTACAAATTAGAAAGACAGAAAAAGAGAACATTATTAATGAGTCTCTATTGGGATAAACAATATATTTTATGAATTGATAAGAAATATATATAAAAATATTTATGTATATATCAATTCTTTGTATAAGGAGACAAAGATGGTAATTTGCCAGATTTAGCAACTATATTTTTTGAGATTCACAAGAAGAATGACAAGCTTATTGAACTTGAAATCATTGAAAAATATGTAAGTCATTAATTAATTGATATAATATTTTTCCATTTAGCAAATTTATCTTTTTATTTGATTATCCTATATTGTAGGATGAAATACAAGAAGCAATGTAAATGGAGTATGGTTGGTTACGGTGATGGAGTAAAGGGTACGCATCTAAAGGAAACATTTTGTAAGAAAGCTCAACTTAATTAAGGCTCAACTACGTGAAAGTCAATAAAAAAACAAAAAGATGAAAAATCGATTAAATTCATTAGAAAGTGAAGTTTAGATGCTTAAAGAGATGATTTTATCTCAAAACAATGCTCCACTCTCAACTTCCTCACTTCCAATTAGATCACCATTAGCTTGATTACAAATCTTTGAAAAGGTCATTTATTATTTTTCTAAAATATTAAATATTGTAAAATTATTTATCTTTGCCTTTTCTTGATGGGAAAGTGTTTTTCAACTATTAATTGTTGCGTGGAAAGAATATTATTAAGGTGAAGATAACTATGATCTTGCTAAATATTAATGTGTATTATTTTTTAATTATTTTTTAAATTTTTTTGCAGCCCTTTTTTAATTAAGTATAACCTTTTGAAATATAAATAATTGACAATAGTGACTTTTATGATTTTTTTAAGATAAATATTTAATTTCATGCATGTAACTATTTAAAATTATAATCATATAACTAAATAATTGTCTATAATTTTAATGCATGTTTTATCTTTTTTTAGTTATATTTTATTATTGTTAATAAATAATTAGTATGTATATATCAAATAAAATTATTAGTCTTGGTAAATTTATGCTATTATTTTTACTAGTAATCGCTTATTAGTATGGTTATTCAATTTCTTAAATCATAAAATAACTATAGAAAAAATAACCAATTCTACTAAATTTAATAGCAACAAAAGCCTACATATATAAATTTAAAATATTATAATTAAACTTCCATGATAAGTTCTTATAAGTAAATGTTATGGTAAAAAGAACATTTTGAGATGAACGACAAGAATTTTATTTTTCACTAATATTTACAAAATATATTCTTAATATTTAAAGTCATAACATTTTTTTTTCAAAATTTATGTATTTATATTATATTATAAACAATTTTTTAAAAATCAAAATATTAGGCCTTCATTTGGAGAAAAGTCTAGTTTTTAGATAGAATTAAGCTGACCTTAAGCTGAACCAATCATTCAATTAGTGAAATATTAATATTTTTCACATGCTTTAATCAAATGGTTAGTCTGGTTTCCAAGAAACAGCCTCAGAACCCATTCTAAACTCAAACTCTATGGCTATATAAACGCCTCCATCTCAACAACAATAAGGGCAGAAATCTTTTGAATTTTAAGCAATCTTTCAAAGCTCCAAACGTTGAACCAAATCAACAATGAGAAGCAAAGCAATCAAGGTGAGCAAACTCATGCAAATTACACGAGCACCCATTAGAGTTCTGTGCAAGGCAAGAGATTTGTACGTGAAGAGCATGTTGAACTTTGCTGGTAGCGGTAGAGTTGGCTATGGAAGCATAGGTGGTGGGACTGCTCAATTGCCTAAGAGTTTTAGTGTGAATTCTTCAAGGGCAGTAGTGGACGACAAGGAGTTCAAGAAACTTCTACGGTTGGTATCAACCAAGGGAATAAGCGATGTGGAGACGCATCTCCGGTGCAGTGGCGGTGATCGGAGACCATATGGCATAGAGAGTAGTGGGATGAGAAGGAGTTACAGCGTTGGAGTGGGAAAGATAGGGAGGATTGATGAGGATAGAGCTTGTTCATTTAGAGAAGAAGATGATGATGAATGATGATGCAGAAGCAGATTTGTATCCCAGAAGTAGAAGTCATGCAGTTAGAAGGAAAACATGTTGAATATTCTTTAATACCTTTTTATTTTTTAAATTTGTAAATTGTCATTATAAAATAATAATTATTATTATTATTATTATTGACATTTTTAAATATTTATTATAGTAAAAATTTAACTAATTTAAGTTAAAATTAGTCAGCTTTTGAGTTATAATTCACATAATTTGAAAAGGTTTGAATTTTGTATTATTAAATTTTACACTATATCAATAACTAAAGACAAATAATTAATGTAATATTAAAACTACATCATTAGTCCAAGTCATTAGCTCCAATCTTTTATTTGATAGCAAATTATAATTAATGCAAATATTTAAAATTTGGCTAAAAATGAAAATTACTTACAATAATATTAAATGAATGATGAAAATATTTAATTTTTTTTAATTTGTTCATATTAATACTTCCCTATTATTACTAATATTTAATTTGCTGCGTAACAAAAAGTCGTATACGTAGAAAAGTCGTCAACTTATTAGCTAGTTATACTATAAATATTTGATAAATAATATAAAGTTCTAATTTTTATGTCCAATCAACAATTACATAAGTTAGCAGTCAGGGCTTAATCCTGCTGTAAGTACAGTCAGTTGAATTTTGAAAGATTTTAAATTTAACATCTCAATTTTTCATTCCTTTATAAAAGAATCTGATCGCAGATGATGCTACTGTTGCTTCTCTTTTTCTCAAAGAACCTGATAAATGTTGTGCATATGTAAGTAAAAATTACTAGGCAATAGTACTAATCACACTATTGTTAAAATCATATTTGATTCGTCGAATCGATTTAACTAAAATCAAATTATAATTTAATTTAATTTAAGCTATTAACGCTATTTTTATTAGAATCGAAATAAATCAAAACGAAGCAATTAAATTTTATTTAAATTAACAAAAAATTGATTTTTTGAATTAAACTATTTCTAACCATACAATAAATAACCTTTCTTAATAAATTCAACTAATTAATTTCAAAGTAATTTTTTTCCACTTAAAATATATATATATATATATATATATATATATATATATATATATATATATATATATATATATATATATAACAATATGCTTTATTAAAATATATTAATATAAAATGATTACACGACTACCTCATTTATTCATAAAAAGGTAAAATTATAATTTAAATCATTAATGTTATTAATATTAAGTTAAATTATTACTTTACTTCATGTTTTTTAAGATAGGAAAGTACATAAAAATTTAACATTTCATATAAAAATAATCATATTTATTTTTATTTGTTATTATAAAATTTTAAATTATTTTCTAAAAATATTTAAATTTTAAAATTTTAAATGTTAGTATGGTTATAAGAAATCTCATGATTATAGGAGATTTATTTAACATAGTTATAACGATTATTATTCTTTTATATATATATATATATATATATATATATGTAATATCTCTGTAAAATATACACGATAGAAATATACAATTTTCTCATCATTATCTTTACTCTTTTTGCTAATATGGTATTAGAGCCGCAAGATTTCGATTTCTAGTTATTGGGGTCTCTTCTTTTTCTATAATTCTGATTAGCATTTCATCAAGTCATTTAACTCTGCCTGAAATTCACACACTGTTCATCTCTGTTCCATTGCAATCAAGGAACAAATAGAGAAATTTAACATTTCAAAATCTATTGCAACGCTTCTAACTGACTCCAACTATAATCTCTGGCTGGCGAACTATTATCCAATGTTCTTGTCCTCACACCTCTCAGCAGAATGGGCGAGCCGAACGCAAGCATCGCCACATTCTTGATTCTGTGATTTTGATACCAGCTCACCCCATCTGCTCCTGTTGAACCTGCACCAGTTGTTGATTCTATACATGTGCCTGCATCTCCTCCTACCACTACTCTCCGTCGTTCTACCCCTACCTGCTCCTATTAAACCTGCACCAGTTGTTGATTCTGTACTTGTGCCTGCATCTCCTCCTACCACTACTCTCCATCGTTCTACCTGGTCAGTCAGTTTGTGTCTACTCCTTGTTCAACTTATTTCTCAGTGCTTCGAATCCTTCATTATATCAAAGGAACTCCTTTTCATGGTTTACACTTCTATACAGGCTACTCTGATGCTAATTGTGCCGGTGATCTGACTGATCGTCGCTCTACAACTGGTAATTGTTTCTTCTTGGGAGATTCTCTTATCTCTTGGTGTTGCAAAAAGAAAATTGTTGTTGCTCGTTCTAGCACTGAATCTGAATATCGTGCTCTTGCTGATGCTACATGACTACTTTGGTTACGGTAACTATTAAC
Organism: Manihot esculenta; assembly: GCF_001659605.2. Taxonomy (NCBI): domain Eukaryota; kingdom Viridiplantae; phylum Streptophyta; class Magnoliopsida; order Malpighiales; family Euphorbiaceae; genus Manihot; species Manihot esculenta. The sequence goes on from NC_035170.2 coordinate 22,208,829, forward strand.
TGATATGAGGGTCACTCACTCTTCTGCCACCATACTTCATTGTGACAATAGAAGTGTCATACAAATTTCTCATAATGATGTCTTTCATAAGTGTACCAAACACATCGAAGTTGATTGTCATTTAATACGTCATCATGTTGCTCACGACACCATATGTTTGATTCCTGTCTCGTCTACTAGCCAAACTGCGGATATTTTCATCAAACCGCATCTTCCAGCTCGCTTCCAAGATCTCTTATGCAAACTCAAGTTGGCATTTGCGCTACCACCTTGAATTTGAGGGGTGTTAGCATGATTATAGGAAATCAATTTTTGCATAATTATAGGAAATCAATCTTTGCATAATTATAGGAGATTTGTTAAGCTTAATTATAGCGATTATTATTCTTATCATAATTAGCTCATACTCTTCTGTATATATAGATGTAATATCTCTGTAAAATATATACAATAGATATATGCAATTTTCTCATTATTATCTATACTTTTTCTGCTAATAATTTTCTCTATAATTATCATTTATATTATTTTCTCTCATATTATTTTCTCTTATCATTCTCTTTTTATCTATATTTTTTTTATTTTCTCTTTATTTATTTTCTTCTCTAATCATTTTCTTTTTTTTTCCTCATTTTTCTAATATTCTTTTTACTCTACTCTCATTCTTCCTTTTTTCTCATAATTTTTATTTTTTATCATTTTTTTCTTTTTTCTTTTTTCTTTTTTCTTTTCTTTTTTTTATCATTTTCTCTCATTTGCTTTTCCCTTATTTACACTTTCTATATATTTCTAATAAATATTAGACATAAATTAAAAATTTAGTAATAATAATAATATAATTTTAAATTTTATTAAATTAATAAAAAAATAATATTAATAATAAATTTATTATTTAATAGAAATAATCATTATTTTAAAATTATTTAAATTTTTAATGAATTTACTTACGGATTTTAATCCGTTGATACTTTATTTATCAACGGATTTCAAATCTGTTAGTAAATTATTCCTCTCTCAATTTACTAACGGATTTAAAATCTATTAGTGTTATTAACGGACTTAATAAAAATTTACCAACCAGCTTTTTAACAATGAATCATAATCCGTTAATAATTTGTTGATAATTCATTTACCAACGATTTTTTACAGGATTATCAATGAAAAAATCTTTTGATAATTTGGAATTTTTTTTATAATGTAAGGTCTTTTGTATCCAAAAGAAAGTAAATCATATTTAATTTATGTAAATAATTAAATACAACATGTAAAATATATTATTCCTCCCATTTCATAATTTTTATTTATTTTTTTCTTTTTTAATTATTTTAAAATTATTGTCATTTTTTTAACTATAAACATATAAATTAATTATTATAATCTTATTATAAATATTATTTTAATTATGAATATTTCTTATTTAAAATTATTAGTTGCATGCCTAAATTTTAGCTATATTAAAATTAAAAATAATCAAATTGATGACTTTTTAGCAAATATTGGTTATTAATATACTTTTTAAAATCATTTTCACAACCACTTTTATAATTATTAATAGTTTAACTACCATTATTTAATACTAAATTTTTCAGAATGTCACTTTTATATATATATTTAAAATAAAAATCGGAGATTAAAAAAATAAAATATAAAATCTCTCATTCTTATTTAAATGCATTTACTATCAGATTAAATCTGTGAGTATCAGTTATATATATTTATAATTTAGTTTTTATATGTAATTTATATTATTTTTTTATTATATGATATTACCATATGGAAGTACTATGCTGTTATTTTAAATATTACTAAAAAATTTAAGTATACGTATATTCATCATTCTTTTATATTATAAAAATTTATATAAAATTTACAGTAAATGTATCCGTTGAAAAAGAAAATTTGTATCAGACTAAATGTCGGATTAGTTCTGAATATTATAGTAGTCTTTTTTAAATAAATTTATTATTATTTTAATTTTTATCATTAATTTATCAAAATTTATTTAAAATAAAGTTCAAAATTGAATATTTTCAAGTATCTAATTCCACTAAACTATATTAGGAGTAGTTTGAAACTATATTTGAGATTTAAAATATTTAAAATATTATTTATAATATAATTAAATTGGATTCAAATTTTATATATTAAATACTTTATTACTTTTAATTCATTTACTTTCAGTTTATTTTCTTTGTCTTGATAAGAAAGATAGGTAAGTATCAATTCCCTGTGCATTCGATCATTTCACCACTATCTGCAGTTGTAAGATTGTTGATAACTGAAAATGTTATTTTTGACCGACTTCAACAATCGCACAGTTAGGGTCGTAGAAGGGATCACATACAAACAGACAAGGTGATAGGGATATGAATCCAGTGCCTCCCCTATACAGTTTCATCAGTCACAAGCATTACATGAAGATACACCTAGTTCATCTAATGTGCCACCCAGCTCATCTCAGGTGTCTTCTATGTTTTATCCCTCACAGAGTCAGTTCATGGGTTGAATGCCTGGACTGAATACAATGCCTTCATTTAGTCCCAGTGCTTATGGTGTAGCGTATACGCCAATAGGATCACTGTTTCCTGCATTTGCTTCAAAGCCTGCACATGAGCCTTCTACTTCGATGCAGTTTTACATGTTAGGCGAAACTACAGAGAATATGTTTGCGGGATATAATGCTGGATTGGGATATGGCCAGACTGGTTTCGGTTAGTTTGGTCAATCCGATCCTTCTAGTAATGTCGTGCAAGACCCAGATGTCAATGCGCCGACACATGATGATCAGGATCCTCAACAGTTGTTAGCACCGAGACCATGGCGGGGTCGCTTACGGGCTCCACATGAGAGGAGACATCGAGAGTGTGGTACTGGTGATCATAACCGACTATGAGTTATGTAAACAGTATATTAATTAAATTCCAACATTTTTTTTTGGTACTTAGTTAGCCTATTCCAATATATTGATTGATTCTTATGATTTACTATCATTCTGGTTTTTACAGGTGGTAATTAGACATGATAGGTTCTTCTCGGGCACTTGAGTAAGCTGCTTCTGAGTTTATTGCACATGTCCGTCCAATTGGTGATTGTAATTTTTTTCTTCTGAATTTCTTTAAATTACGTTTTTTGCAGTTGAACTATAACTCTATTTGGATTGTGAGTTGCACTTGCATTAGTGTAGTGAGCTATTGAATTTACTTTAGTAGAATCCGTAATAAATTTATCGATGTACTATATATGAGTTTGTTACTCACAATATAATTTTGTTTGGGTTGATTCATATATATTTATAATCATATAGTTCAACTTAAATCCATTACACTCTTATTATTGTCTTGATAGATTTATGTGTAATGGTGGGGTCTATAATTTTTAGTTACTTAATTCAATATTTCTTTGTTCATGATCTCAAATTAAATTTTGAATTAATTAATTGTGGCTACCTAAGTATTAACATGAGTCAGCATGATTAGAACACTACACATTTTAACATGTGTTGACTCATTGATTTGTTGTTCCTCTCTAAATTAATAGTGATTATTCAACAGATGATATTGGTGTAAAGTTGGAAATGACTGCTGATAATAGAATGAGTTAGGAAAAGAATGATGTTGTCAGTCAAGGCTTGTAATTTTCCATTTCAATAACGTTGGAAATTTGTAACCTTATACTTAATTATTACTTCTGTTATGCTTTATGTTTTGATGTTTTTCAATGAATGGTTGGACTTCATCAATCCAAGAGGCGGTTTGATTTTATTATTTTTATTAAGTCATGCTATGATTTCCTTTTTCTATTTTAGCATTGAATGAATAATTATTGAGATTTCACAATTTGATAATAGAATAATTTTTTTTTTTTACATGCCAGGCGAAAAAACCACACTTTATACTACAATATAGGGGAGCATGTCACATGCTTAAATTTTACAAATCCATATATAATTCTTATGTTATAAAAATAAAGTACATTATTAAAAATAACTTAATAATTAATTGAATTCTTTGCAATACTTATCTACTTGATTCCCCACCTATACAAGTTTTCTTATTGTGTCCCACCCGACCACATATGGAATAATGGACCCTGAACGTTTCTTTTATTTTGTTTAACCTCCAGTCCATCTCATTACGTATTCTAGAAGACCTCGACCGTCCCTTCTTCCTTGTTCTAGAAATGTCAGGCACGAGAGGAAATCCATCTGCTGCAAGCCAATAGTGAGGATGTCCAAGAGGATGGAAAGTGTACGCGTAACATTGGATTATACGATCCAATTTATAATAGTCAGATATAAATTGTTCATAGTCAATTGAATGTGACATGCATATAGCAATAGCATGAGAACATGGTATTCTTATCTCCTGAAATTTGCCACATGTGCATGTTTGATCCATGAGTTTGACCACTTGCTTTTGCTTACCATTTGCAGTAATTATTTTGCAAACCATTGTCTGACTATTGAACCATCGGACTCTATGTCCATTTGCTTTAATTGCATTAGTGTAATACCCGGCTAGACTCCGGTATCGAAATTCTTACCGTCCGGTGGAATCTCGGATGTCGGAAGCCTCTAGTAGGGTAGAAACATGTTTTCATAAAATGTTTTAAGGTATTTCATGGTTTTAAGTATGAAAATTAAATGAGTTTTTGCATGAAAAGTCTTTGGAGGAAAACCCAGGTTCGGCCGCCGAAAGTCAAGTTCGGCCGCCGAACGTGCATGCGTTTTGGAGGCACGTTAGGCCCCCGAAAGCATGAGTGAGGGAAGTTCAGGTTCGGCCGCCGAAACCCAAGTTCGGCCGCCGAACATGGCATGCATGCGGAGGCACATTCGGCCCCCGAACGTGGCTTGGCCAGCCACCTATAAAAGGGTCCCTTGGGTCCGCACGGGCGAGCTTTTTCTTCCCCGTTGTCGGCCAAGGTGAGTCCCCGCCACCCCTCCCTCGATCTTGAGTGTTTTCCTTAGATCTTCCATGATTTTCACGGGTTTTAACTTCTGTTTTGAAGATCTGTGAGTAAAGAGCAAGTTTTGGGTACTTGGAGGTTCAAAGAGCTCAATCTCTCCATCTCCAAGCTAGGATCGCCTTTCCTCTCGTTTCTTCAAGAGGTAAGCTCGGATCCACCCTTGTTATGTGTTTTAACAAGCATTAAGTTATTTTATGGGTAGAGATGCATATTTAGGCTTGTTGTTGAGTTATGGGTTAATATTGATGTTTTGAGCAATGTGTGTTGATTGTGTGTGTTTGAAGTGTTGTAGTTGGGGTATATGATTGTTTGAGACCCCTAGGAACTTGTATGCATGTTTTAGTTGAGCTATATGCATGATTTGAGGTTTTGGGAGGCAAGAGGCTCATGTGAGCCGAGTTTCTGCCCTTTTGGGAGAAACCAGGTTCGGCAGCCGAAGGAACTTTCGGCCGCCGAACCCTCTTGTGGAGGCAGCATTCGGCTGCCGAAGCTTGCCCCCGAAAGAAGACTTTCGGATCTGTCTGGGACTTTCGGCCGCTGAAGGTGCCGCCGAAAGTGCCTGACTTTCGGCTCTGAAGGGACTTTCGGCCTCCGAACATGCCGCCGAAAGTGCCCTGTCCAGCCATTTCATGCATGTGCTTCTATTATTATTTCATGATGTCTTAGGGGGTTTTTGGGGAGTAGATTAGAGTTATGTTCATGATGTTTGGTCCCTCATTGGAGTCCACCTGTGTAGGTTCGGACCCTAGGAACCGAGGACCCCAGCAGTGAGCCAGCTTCTACAGAGTTTGTCAGAGCTAGCCAGAGGTGAGTGGAATAAACCTTAAGTTTTAAAATAAATGAAATATGAATTTTGAGCATGATCCATGCATCATGAATGCCATGAGATATAGTAGGTTGTTTGCATTAGTATTCACGAATATGTTGCATTGCATTTATGATGTTGATGTGGATTGGTTATTGGATGATCCTTTAGTCCTCATATGATATGATGATGTTACGGCATGATATGGTATGGAAGTCCAGGTTGTACCCATTCTACATCCCTGGCACGATGTAAGAGAAAGTCCAGGTTGTACCCATTCTACGTCCCTGGCACATTGGTATGTTATAATATGTTATGTTAAGAGAAAGACCGGTTGTACCCATTCTACGTCCCGGCACAGTTGGACTATGTAGAGGACTAATGGTGACAATACCATCCGAGATGTGATTTGTTGTGATATGTTGCATTTCATGAAAGCATGAAATTTTAATATATGATTTCACTATTCTGCTCACTGGGCTTTGTAGCTCACCCCTCTCCCCTAACCCCAGATGTGCAGGTACAGGGTAGACCAGGAGGTTAGCCAGAGTTTTGAAGTATGTTTATGTAAAAGTTAGATTGTGGGCATGACAATTGTACTATGATGTAATGTAAGAGATTACAGTATGTTATGTAATGAGGTATATTGAGGTTATAGATGTACTTGACCCTATGAGTATTGTAATCCCCTGTTGATGCATGATCTCAGATATTTGATGATACAGATGCTAGCCAACTCAACACATGTATATCGCCCTTTGGGGCATTGATGATATCCCACAGAGGGGTCAAGTTTATGATTATGTTTAGTGCATGCACAGGTTGAGTTGGTGTATGAGAAATGAATGAAAGAAAAGTTTAAATTTTTATGCATGTTGTTGATCATGTATGGGATTATACAGGTTTACAGGTTATATGTCAGGCTTGCTACGGGTCCCGGCGGCCTTAAGCCGATCTGGATCCTAGCGCCGGTAGCGGTCCGATTTTCGGGTCGTTACAATTAGCACGTAGTGTGTCACTATAATACTGACTGAAAACAAAGCTTTTTCCGTATAAGAATGTCCCATCGATTGAGATAACAGGTCGGCAATGTTTAAATCCCTCAATCGATTGCTTAAAAGCTCAAAACATACGGTCAAATACATGACACATCGGATTTAATCGTTCATTTATCCAATGTGGATTATCTTCAATCATGTATACTGTTTCTGGATTAAAATGATGAACATCAGTCATGAATCTACGCAAAGGACTGTATGATTCATCCCAACCTCCATTGACTCGCGGTTGTTGAAGCTGGTCAAAAATAACCTTTCTGGTTATCAACAATCTTACAACTGTAGATAGTGGTGAAATGATTGAATCCACAGGGAATTGAGAACTTACCTATCATCTTTATCAAGACTAAGAGAATTAACTGAAACAAAAATAAACTGAAAGAGATGCAAACTAAAACGAGATAAATTGAAAGCAAATAAACTGAAAGTAAAATAAGGGGGGTTTTGAGATTGATTGCACTAAACTAATATTGAAAGCAATAACGGAAAGCAAATACTAAAGTAAAGAGGTAAACAATAATGAGAAAGCTCTTGTTGAAGAATTGGATTCACTTCAGTTGTTGGGATTGATCATTAAAACTTAGGTTCTCTTGATTGATTCAATATATTAGTTATGGAGATGGAAGACGTTTCTCACCACCATGTCTCTCCTTAATCATAAACCAATTAGGGAACGTCCTTTAATTAATCACTAATCAACAAGTTGCCAAGGAACGTCCTTGGGCCTTAGGCATCAAAACAACTGTCAATTGCATTAAGAAATAGAGAGATCTAATCCTAGCTACCCAAACGTATGGTGATATTGCTAGATTATGCAACTTCCTTGGCTTTTACACCAAGTGTTCTTGTGTTTGAACAATTCAAGCAATTACAGACTCAAAATTATTCAAACTAACAATATATTACCTTGCAATCAAGAATCAATTGGCCACATTGATCAAAATAACAAAGCAATAATGGAATCAAGCATGAAATTGCATAAATATTGAACAAACAAAAGATAAATAATATATGTTCAGATCTCCCAATCCATAAAACAACTAAAGTTTCAACCAATCTTCAACTAGAATTAAAGGTTTCAGCCACTCATGGCTGAAACAAAACAGAAAATAAAATAAAATAACAAAGAAACAAGAAGAACCGAAGATGGAGAGCCTTGGAGAGGTGGTGCGGCTGGCCCTTCTTGGCCTAATTGAAGTGAAGTCCTTATAGGGGTGTGCGGCAGCCTTAAAGACCCTTATATAATATTCTTGTGTTGCCCTAGCTGCTACCCACGTTGCTGCCCATATCTTGCACATTAATGAGGTGGAGCCTCCTTTTAAATTTCAAATTTTGAATCTGCAAGGCATGTGTGGCATGTGTGACTTCTTTGGCTTCCTTAGCAAGCTGAATTTGAATTTCAAATCTGAATGTGCATCTTGAAGATTTGGCTTCTTGAATAAAGAAAGGAATTCTTGAAGATCTTGAAGATCTTGAATTTCAAACTGCTCTGTTGACTGCACTTTCCTTATTTGCCACTTTCCTTATTTGCCACTTTCCTTAATGAGCTGAATCTTGATTTTGAATTTTGAATTCTCTTAAGGATTTGAAATTTGAATTTCAAATTGCTTTCCTTATTTGGCTCATTTCAAGTTGCACTTGGCATGCTTGCTCTCCTTTATTCCATTTAAGGCAATTTTAGGGGCATTTTCACCAAATTATCTCTTTACACCCTTTTCTGCAAAACAAGGTCAAAACCACAAAATTAGGCAGAAAAAATATAAATTAACATTAATAACATCATGATAAAATGGTCTAAATTTTGCTCTTATCACCCATAAAGCCTTGCAATTGCCTTCTGCTTAGCTTTCCATGTTTTCTGATAAGACGGTTCGTACCCAAATTTATCCCTCACTTCAGCTTGTAGGGCAGCAATTTTTATACCGGGCTGTTGTTCAATTAATGCAAAGATGAATGAACAAATGAAATTTTCATCCAATTGGCTATGATTTTTCATCAACTGAGGATTTGTACATGTGTGTGGTCCACTGTATCTCGTAATTTTTCATATATCCTCTCCTTCTTTCTTGGATGCTCAAAGCCTCCACGCACACCCACTGTCTTTATCTTTAACACTTTATGGAATAAGTCTTCTCTCTTGTTTCATGGTAAAAAAATTAATGATGATGTCTTAGGTGATATTCTTTTGCAGCCGCAACTACTGCATCTCTCAAAGAAAATATCATCCCAACTGAAAACTCTTTAGAAGAATCCCAAAAGTAACGACCTTCTGGCTTATCATAAGGATCCACCCTAAGCAAATCGAAGTTTATTTCTGCGTATGAGGGAGGATGAACAACAGGCACAATAGGATTAGGAAATTGTGTGTTGTAATATCGAGACTCACTCCCACTATTCTCCTGACCATTATCATCATCATTGTCCTCAGTAGACATCCATGAATCATCGTCATCCTCATCATCATCCTCGTTCTCATCCTCTACTGTATCAGATAAATTAATTGACGGTCCTACAAGACTATCAGATAAACCATAATCATCAACTACATTTTGCTCTTCACATTGTTCATCATTTGATTCCACAGCAGTTCCAGATGTACCAATATCAGCATCCTCATTTGTAGTATCAACACAATGAAGTATCTTAACATATATTTCTATACCAGGTATACCACCAATTTGATACAAGTAATTAAATATACTAGATACATCATCTTCACCCCATATCTCCATACACTAATTGTCTGCTTTCTAAAACTAATTGTCTCTATATATTTATTATTCTCGGATAATCCAATTGCACGAGCAATTTTTCCAACCAATTGATTAAAACTTATACGTTTACCTATTGGAACAATCTTTGAAAAACCTCCATCATAATCGTATCCATTAGAACTATTTGTAATATTACCATCCCAACGAATATTCGCATATATAGGAACTGCCATTTTTCTGATAAAAAATTAAAAAAAAAAAGAAATTCAATATTTCTATAATTTATAAAAAAAAATTTATTTTTTAAAATTGCAATAAATTAAAATTAGACACAATAAATATGATATATTTATTTAAAAAAATTATAATTTTTTATGTACTTACCTTTAAATATGAATCACTGTATCACATTTTCACCAATGACCAATGAAATAAAATCTTCCAATTTCTGAAAAAAAAAAGTTATTAGGAATTTATTTTTCCCTACAACATTTACTATAAAAATAAAAAATAATTTAAAATTAGAATGAAAAAAATCTAAAATTTACCGGTGTTTTTTTTTTTTTTTGCAGTCGAGTCAAAACAAGTAGATACGATAAATTTATGAAATTTGTACAGAAAATAAACTGAGTTGTATCAAAAATTAAGTGTAAAATATTCAATATTATAGAAGTATAGATCAAATAGGAGATAATATAAAGCAAAAAATAAGCTTGATAAAGAGGGAGGTTGATTGTAATTGAATAAGGAGATAACAATTTTATAGCCGGGGCGGGTAAGGAGGGAGCAAGGAGATAGCAAATTTTTAGCCGGGACAGGTAAAGAGGAGGTAGCAAAAAGGTAGCAAAATTTATAGTGGAGCTTGGTATATATAGGAGGTGTAGTTCAATAGTAAAACTGCCGAACTAGCCATCATGGTAAATGTGGATGGTGAAATAAATGTGGATGGTGGAGCGGGGAGCGGGGAGTGTTGGAGTAAATGTGGACATGTTCGGCACTCAAAGTGCCGAACATGTCCACATGCAGTGTTGTGACATGCATTGCATGCATGTCATAGTGGTGTAGAGATTCTCTGTACCCCACATGTTTGGCACTCAAAGTGCCGAATATGTCCGCACTTCCATGCAGCATGTTCAGCACTATAAGTGCCGAACACGCCACATCAGCTACGGGAGCAGATTTAATCTGCTATAAATCTGCTCCCGTGGCAAAGAACAGGTTGTTCGACACTATAGGTGTCAAACAAGCTACATTATTGGAGGTTCGACACCCATGGTGTCGAACTTTCTATTGTTCGACACTATGGATGTCGAACTAGCGTGTTCGGCAATATGACTGCCGAACACGCTGCGTTGACACACAAGATCCGAAAATATTTTCGGATCCCATATAAATTGATAATTATTTTTTAAATTATGCATGATTTAAAAAATTATTCTTTTTTGATATATTTGATAAAAAAACATCTAAATACTCTGAAGAGACCCATCTTGCCTAAGATTTCTCATGTCAGCCAAAGGGTCGTCATAAGCATTTCTACCAAATCTTGCAGTCAAATACCTCACATATGAATTCCAGTCTGGAAATACCTCCATGGCACCATAGAGCATGACAAAACTTTGACGCCATTGAAGTGCCCTCCCATCCACATGGATTGCTGCCACTTTGACTCTATTATCAGAAGAAATTTTACCCACCTCAAAGAAGTATTCGCATCTCAGCAACCACCCTTCTATGCCATCTCCTTCAAACTATTGGGAATTCCAATTTAGTGAAACTACCCAAGGACATTAACACTCCTGTTGGTTCCAGTAGAGGTCTGATCATTTCTTTGACTGGCTTGAACCTCCGGTCTCTACCCTCTTGCCGGTAGGAGTGAGCATTCGGTCGGTTCGGTTTAAAATCGAACCAAACCGAATGAACCGAAAACCAAAATTTTAGTATTTATGAAAATCAAACCAAATTGATTTTGGTCAGAAATCGAATCGAACTGAACCGGTCTGATTCGGTTCGGTTTGATCAGTTTCGATTTTTAATAATTTTTTTATTTTTTACATTTATTTTTAGTATTTTAAAATTTAATTAAAATATTTTAATCTTAATATAATTTAATTTCTCTATGTTATTGAAAAAAACATATTATTATTACTAATCGGTTCGGTTCGGTTCGATTTTTTTTATTTTTTTCTGATCAAAACCGAACCGAACTGAAATAATCGAAATTTCTGAAATTAAAAACCGAATCGAACCGAAATATATAAAAAACCGAACTAAAATTTCAATTCAGTTCAATTCGATCGGTTTTTTCGGTTTGAACCGAATACTGCTCACCCCTGCCTGCCGGTAAGGACTTATTGGAGTTCAGCCATTAACTCCTGTAACCTGACTTCCAGTCTGGCCTCCTGTCTACGCTCCAACTCTAAAACCAAATTAATCATCTCTTTCCTCCATACCTGCGATCTTGTTTCTTCAGCTATGACCAAGTACCGCTAGTTGTGATACCAATCGATGCTCTCAAGAAAGAAAACACAAAAAAATACAGAAAATCAAAAAAATTACATAAAAGCGTCTCTATAAGATATTTGATTCAAGAATTTTTTTTTTCGATACAGAACCCTTTTACAACTCATCCTATATAGCTCATAACAGACCTCTCCCCTCCCTACGTTGCAACCAGCAGCAAAGCACCTCCCTAGCGCACGACCACGACCTACAGAAGCACCACCATCTCCAACTTCACCTGCGAACGCTGCCTGCTGTATGTTTTTCTTTTATTATTATTATTATTATTATTATTATTATTATTATTATTATTAAAGTATGTATTTATTTGATAATTATTTGTGCTTGAATGTGGAGATTGCTACAAATCAATCAAAGGGCTTAATTCAAAGTTATTTGTCAATTTAGAAATTTAGAATTTAACCGTTGACTTGACGGACCAGTCTTTTTATCAAAGGGCTTGGAGAATTTTTCTTTTTTTAAAAAAAATATATTAGCTAATAAAGAAAATTTTATTTTATTTAAAAGTTTTTAATTAATAAATTATAATAATATATTTATATTATATTAATTTAATAATATTATTTTTAATATATTAGTGCAGTGACACTATCAGTGACGGATTTTTCCGTCGCTGAAAGTCAAAAATCCGTCGCTGAAACTTTCAGCGACGGATTTGCGACGGACTCAAGTCCGTCGCTTAAAGTCATGTCGCTAATTTTTTCCGACGGATTTCCGACGCATCTAGACTCCGTCGAAAATATTTCCGACGGCTTTTCCGACGGAAAATTCAGTCGGAAAAATTTAGCGACGAAAAAAGTTTGTCGCTAAATCCGTCGGAAATTCCAATTTATCCAATAAACATTCCGTCACTAATCCGTCGGAAATAATTAGCGACGGAAATTTTCCGTCGGAAATCCGTCGGAAATATTAACATATTTTAAAAAATTTTTTCACAAATCCATCGCAAATCCCTGTTTTTATTTACAAAAAATAATTATAAGTAATTATAATTATTTACAAAAATTCGATCACAAAAAATAATTCCTTGTTTTTATTTACATATTCCCTGTATAATCAAATAATTTATAATTAAGAATCATATTGAATATAAATTAAATATCATTCATAATAATTATAAGTAATGTTTATAATACTCAATAATATTCAGAATATTTAAAATAAATCCATAATATTTAACAATGTTCATAAAATTTAAAATAAATTCATAATACTTAACAATCGTCATAAAATTTAAAATAAATCAATTATACTTAACAATGTTCATAAAACTAAAAACTAATCTATGAATTTGTTGAACCATCTGATAGAGAAGTACAATCTGCAGTTGGATTATGCGGTGAAGATTTTTTTTTGTTCTTCAATGATTTCATCTGATCTTTTATTTGCTTTTCTATCTGCACTCGCATTTGCTCTTGCATTTGCTCCATGTCTTGTTTCATTTTGACCCGGTTTTGCTCTAATATTTGTTCAACCTCCTCTAAAGAAAACATAGTTTGAGAAGGTCCTCCAGGATGAGCTGATGTGCATGAGAAAGAGGTAGTTGGAGTTCCAGATTTTGCAATATCAGAAGATCCAAAACCATAAACCCTCCCTTTACTACTTCCAGAAATTTCCATCCACTTATTCAAATCAAAAGCAGACTGACTATCACAATTGTCATTCACATTTTCAGCAATGGCAGTCAAATAAGCTCCCTAAGTAAAAAAAGAAAACATAATCAACATTTCATGCACCATACACAACTAATGATAACATAACAAATAGAAAAATAATGTGATAACGATAAATAAGCAAAAACTAACTTACATCAACTCGTTGTGATTTTCCATCAATGAAAACACCTTGACTCCCCTTTTTTGTGTGAGTGGCACGAAATAGTTCAAGTTGAGTTGGTTGCCTACCTAACTTCTTTGCCTACAAAAAAGAAATAATCACACAACACAAGATGCACCACAACACAATATGCACGAATAATATCTACTCATTTATATAAAAACAGAATTGTATAAATAAAAGTAAGGAATAAAAAAGTTATACCAATTTATTCTCATGAACCTCCAGTTTTATTGAACCACAAGAGTGTTTCGTAATAGTCCCATCTTTTTCTACGTTTCTATTTGCTTTACCAGCTTCTGATTTCTTTCTCCACTCTGGTGTACTCCAATATGCAACAAGTGCATTCCATATCTCTGACCAAGTTGTATTTACCCGAAAAAGTCCGAAGAGCTCGTCTTTTGTCTTTAAAGGTATTTCTGACCAAGTTTTCCATGGAGCAGTGTAGCGCATCTTAATGTCATTACTGATTGATCTAGTAACTGTGGAATCTAAAAAGCTACAATATTTTTATACATAATTAGTAGTTGTAAGTAATAATACATATTAAATCAATAGCAAAAAGTTGTATATGACTTACACATTTCCTTTCAATCTGATCAATTGCCGATCAGACGGGTTTGATGGGATAGGATGTCCCAAGTTCGGACCTCTAGTTCGAACTGATGATGATGATGATGTGTTTGCTTGTCCCCCTAATGCTGCTGGAGTGTGCTCCAGTGTTTCCTCTTGCATCTGAACTGGCTCATCTGTTTCATTCGTAGAGAGCTGCTGGCTATGTCCTCTACCTCTAGATGATACTGCTCTTCGAGGCATCTGAAAAAATAATTGTCCATTAGTTTCAATTAACAATAAATTTTTAAATAAATCGAATCAAATTAAACCGATAAAAATTAATTTGGTTCGTTCAAAAACCGATTGGTTGTACATTCCATAACCTGTGTCCAAATGAGAAGAAAACTTTCTAAATACGTTGAGAAAAATTGAGATTCTTAGATCATTTCAAACAATTGCAAACAAATTAGAAAGTGTGTGACAATATTTGGGGGTGAGCTTGTGGTGGCAATAACAATTGCAAACAAATTCTAAGGCTTCTTTTTGCTGCTGAGTTTCCTAAAGTGGCTTTGGTTAGAGAACACCAAGAAAGTGTGTGACAAAAAGAAGACAGAAAGGAAAGTGGAGGGATACAAAATTAGAAAGAAAGAAGAAAGAGACCGGAAAAGAAGACAAACGAAAATATTTATAATGGAAAACTCCTTGAAAATGTTAAAAGTAATTTTTTATTATATAAAATTAAAACTAAATAATTTAAAATTAAAATAATAGAAATTAAAAACTTTTCAAAATTAAATTGTGATAAATAAAAATTGGCCGATTCAACACTTTTAAGTAAAAAATTTACTGCTAAAAATATTCTTACTCTTTGTATATATGATATCCATTGTAGTAGTAAAATAAAGAGAGAAATAAAAAGTTAAAATTTTTATTTAGATGGGTAAGATGAAATGGCTACTGTTAATGGGTCTGTTCCACACGAATCTTATTTTAAATCAAATCACACTTCATTTACTATGAATAAATTAATATTAAAAAAATTTTAAAAAAAATATAGAGTAAAAGTTTAGAATAGCTATTAATATTATGATAATCAGACCCTTTTTCTTGGCAACCTAACGAGTGAAATCACTCTTGTTGACATCTTTTCTTGAATTATATTTTCACCTTAAACTGCTTATGAGTTGCTAGAGTAACTGGGGTTTGTACATGAGAATCAGGACAACCCAATCATCTTCTATTTTTCTTCATAAACAAAACAGAGCATCAAAATTGGAATTTAAGATACTGTGATTGATTTTTTTTTTTTTTTTCATTCAAATGCTTTTCATCAACAACTAATGCTGTGTATGATAAATGATGACATCCAGACATTAACAAATCAATCAATCCCAAGAAATTAAACTTATTACAACCTTAACAAATACCCAACACTCTGCAATAAAATATTATTACATATCAGAAAAAACAGGCATCTCAACATTGACATACAAAGAACCCAGATTTTTTTCAAAAAGATAAAAGAAAAAATTTCATCAACTTTCTTTATTGGATCTTGCACAAACCCATATGATCTCACAGCATAATTTCATCAACTTTCTTTATTGGATCTTGCACAAACCCATATGATCTCACAACATCAATAATCTGAAACTGGTAATACCTAATTTTAAATTTAATTTCTATCCTCATATGCAATAAGAAAATAATAATTATATGTACATATATAGATCCCTCTCATTTCTGCATACTGCTCTTCTAATATTCAAGATTAAAGGAGAAGAAAAAAAAGCCCCAAATATTCTTGAATTGAAAAAAAAAAAGAAATTATAATTAAGATCAAGAAACAGCAAATCCATCTCTATTGGCATTCATTAAGCAAAACCTGGAAGGCCTGGGACGGCGACGAGAGTGGCCAGCGACGGCGACGGCGAGGCGAGAGGACAGCGACGGCGAGGACAGCGACGGCGAGAGTGGCAAGAAGGCGACGGCGAGGTGAGGCGATAGCCACTAGCGACGGCGACGGCGACGAGAGTGGACAGCGACGGCGAGGCGAGAGGACGGCGACGGCGAGGCGAGAGGACGGCGACGGCGAGGCGAGAGGCCAGCGACGGCGAGGACAGCGAAGGCGGCGGCGGCGAGAGTGGCAAGAAGCACGAATGGGCGCTGAGGGGCAGAGAGGAGAGGAAAGGGTGGCTGAAAATTAAAAGAAAGATGAAAAGAAGATTAGGTTTTTTGCTTTTATATTGTTTGCTTTTTCTGACGGATTAGCGACGGAATAAATTCCGTCGCTAATATTTTAAAAATCCGTCGCTAATCCGTCGCTAATCCGTCAGAAAATTAGACATAAGGTATTCGTCGCTGATCCGTCGCTAATTTTTTTTTTTCCGACGGAAGTTACTTCCGTCGCTAAATCCGTCACTGATACCTTGTTTTTTTGTAGTGATATTTTATTATTTTTAATATAGAAAAATATTATAAAAATTGATAATAAAAATAAATAAATTAATATAAATGTTTAAAATGATACTAATAATATTTATATTTTACTATACTACTCAACATACATAGCAATTAATCGCTATATAATATTAAAATTATATAATACCAGTAATTTTTTATTTAAATATTAATAATAAAATATATTAAATGCTGATATATTAAAATTATCAAAATATTTATTATTATAAAAGATTATAATATAAATAATATTATTAAATTAATATAATATAAATATATTATTATAATATATTAACATTTAAAAAAGTAAAAAAAAAATAACTGTATTGGCCTAGGGCAACTCACACAATCCAGACCAAAATTTTTAAATAAAAATAAAAAATTAAATATAAAAAATAAAAATTATTATAAATATTAAAATACGTATTTATTTGATAATTATTTGTGCTTGAATGTGGAGGTTGCTACAAATCAATCATCAGCTTCTGGCACATCAGAAAAGAAATCCCTCCAAATATCACTGCGTAGCAATTTCAGAAAATCCAAATCAGGAATTGGTCCAGGAATTACAATGTCTGACATCCACGGCCTCTCTGCTAATCCGTTTTTGTTTTCAACACCTTCAGTTTTTTCTCCTTTGGACCATTTTGGTTTAATTTCTCTTACGAAAGAAGCCAAATCCAAACCTGGAGGCTTCAATGTGGAACCACAAATTCTTGTTTTAGATCTTGGTTTCTTAGTTATCCTTGATGGAAAGAGTGCATTGTTGCGAGAAAACTTTGGCTGCCTGCGTTTTTCAACCATGATTTTAAGCAAAGCTGTATTATTTTGTAAATCAAAGTTATTTAAATTATAAATCAGAATCCTAATCTAAGAAGACAACTGATTTCCTACTCCTATATGGAAACTCTATTTTGTTTACTGCAACTAAATCCTAAACCTTATGCCTTTACTTTTATTACTACTAATTCACTTTATTTATTATATACTTCACCATGAAATTAAATTTTAAAAAAATTCTTTTCAATTGTATTTATTGGTAAAGCAAGATTTATCTTGTAAAATTAAAAAATAAAAATTACTAAGTTTCTCTCTATATATATATATATTTGAAATGGTAAAGGTAAAATTAAAAAAAGAAATTAAGAGAAAACTGGTTGATAAGTGTATCTGAATAAATCTGAGAGATCTCCGATTCTACACCCTCAATTTTTGATCCCCATTTTAAAAAAAAAACAGTTATACTGTAAATTTATTTATTTATAACTATTCATATAGACCATAAAAAGTTTTATTTTTCTTTCTTTTGGAATTATGCCATTACTTTATGGATTGGCTAAACTTCTGAGATATGTTTGTTATCTCCATGATTCTCAATTTCTGGTATCCTTAGTCCAAAGAATATGTGTTATTAATTCCATGCTCTTTAAAGAAGGGAAACAATCAGTAATGGTGACTGTTGCAAGAAAGGAACATCATTCTCACCAGTTATATAGCTTTTCTTTCATTAGATCAACAGTCTTGTGATAATGGAAGAAGAGAAAAACCAATTAGTTAATGAAGTTGAAAGCAGAATTAAGAAGATTATGGATAATCCAGACAAAATGGATAAGCAGTGGATGAAACGTTCAATCTACAATATACCAGCTTCTGTCTCAGACCTTAACAAGCAAGCCTATCGGCCTCAGGTAGTCTCCTTTGGCCCTTTCTGTGTTTATGATTGTTATATCAGGCCAACGCAGGCACACAAGCACAGAGCTGCTGTTCATTTTCTAAGAAGAAGTGGGAAGCCTATTTCGCTTCTTGTTGAATCATTAGCTGAAGCTGTTGATGATTTAAAAGAGTCGTATGGATATGGTGTTAATGATTGGAGTCAGTACAATTTGCTGGAAATGATGATTGTTGATGGGTGTTTCATGTTGGAAATACTACACTTTAATTCTGATGGTCTCAATGATTATGGTCCTGATGATCCAATCTTTAGCAAACATGGCAAGCTATTCATCATGCCGTATATCAGGCGTGACATGTTGGTGCCTGAAAATCAGTTGCCAATGCTTGTCCTGGAGAGGCTACTTCCTGTTGAAAGAGGAGCAGAAACGGTAACATTATTGAACCTCAATTCACAGATTTGCTTGATTATGTTCATGCATTACAAAATATTTCTGTAAATTTATGCAGAGTGCAGAGTATATCAACAAGCTCATTCTCAACTTTTTCTTTCCTAACACTGCCATCCCAGTTCGGGAAAAGTGCGTACATGTGCTAGATTTGTACAGGAGAAGCCTGCTTCAGCCTCAGGCTTCGGAGAAAACCCATTACAGCATATCAGAAGACGTCCATAAAGACCATGACAATGTCTATATTAGGTCTGCTACAGAGCTCAATCTAGCTGGAATCCAATTCCAGAAAAGCGAAACCAGATGCTTAGATGACATCTCATTCCAAGGATTCATCCTCAGCCTCAGACTGAGTAAATATTTCTGAACTTGATGGCCTTTGAGAGCCTGCATGTTCTTGCCGGTGATGAAGTAACATCTTAAATCATCTTCATGCGCAGTATCATTACAGACAACCAGGAATTTTTCATGTATTGACAATTAGAATTTGTATTTTAAATTTTGTTAATATTATATTCTCTTTGTTTGAAATTTAAAAAAAATATATAAATAAATTAATAGAATTTTCTTTATCGATTTTCAATATTTAAACATTTTATATTCAGATATGACAAATAAAAAAAAACCTAATATTTAGGTAAAACTGAAATAGACCATCATAACATACAATCTCAACGATAATAAAAGAAAAAAAGACTTTTAATCATACCTTGAGTAGAATTTTTTGTCTTCTAATTTCTTTTTGTTCTTAATTAGTTATTTTTTATTCTATGGGTTTTAGAACTTCAAAAGCTGTTCCTATTGGTTAATTTTGTCAAATTTCTTCAATAAATTAAAGATATGCTTCATTTTATCCTTGTTTTAGATTGAATAAAAATTTTTGAAAAAATTCAATTCAGTTAATTTTTTATTAATTTTTTAATTTAAAAAAAAAGAATTTAATTATTTTTAATATAAAAAATTTTATTTTAAAAAAATTAAACTCATAAATAATTTTTTAAAAATTCATTTAAATCTTTTCTTGAAAAATAAATTATTTCATACTGAACATTGTATATGAGCTGTTAGTGTGAAGGCTTTATTCTAAACATGGGTGGACATTCAAGCATTAATAATTAAGAAGATAGATTTTAATCCTATTTTAGTAGCATTTTTATTTTCTAATATATTTTTATTTCCTAATCAGTTATAGTTATTTCCTATTGAGTTTATTAATTAAAAGCTTTATTTCTATTTAGATTTAATTTGTTTTTCTTATTTTTACTTAGAATTAGATCTATAACTTTATAAATTAACTTTGTTTTTTAACAATTTAGGGACTTTTATCCTAAAGTTTTAAATTGAATCTTGTTTATTTTCAGACTTATCAACCATTTGAAAAATGATTTGGAGTTATTTTTGGAGGCCTTCTTCCTTGAATCCACATAGAAAAGCAGACTGTTGAAAACAATCTAAAAGAGTTGAATTTTAAAAGTCACGAATAACTATAATACTCATAAAAAAAAAAAAAACTTTCAATAGCGAATTAAAATTAAATTTTAAAGATAATAATAAAATATTACAAGTAAAGAAAATAATAATAAAATCTAAAAAAATTCAATGTTCACAACAACAATTTTAAAATTTAAGAAGACTTAAATATAATTTTTTTAACAAAGATATTAAATAATATGAAAATGTATACAAAAGTTTTGCAAAATTAGAGGGGCTAAAAATATATTTCTAACAAAATTGGTAAAAAATGCAAGGGTATACATGAACACCGCCTCCAATAATAAATGTAGTTTTGGATGAAATTTATTATTTTAAGTATTTTAATGATAGTTTACATTTAAAATTAAATAGAAATATAAAATTAAGAATTATTAGTCCCACTACATAATTTAGAATAAATTTGGCATTTTAGCCATAATAATTATTCTATGATAAAAAATAATTACTACATTTGTTTTATTGTGTATTTTTCTTTTAATTGCTATTAGCATAATATATTAACAAGCATCCATATTACAATTGAGCGCAGAGGAGGCATAGCTACAACCCAATTACAAGGCAACTTTCCTTCTCAAGTATAGCTACGAGATGGGCTGCATCACAGTAGCACAAGACCGCCGCTCACACTCATAGTTTGGTATTTTTTTCAAATTCTTCTTTCAGAATTTAGAATTTTGTAAAAAATTAAATTAAATTAAATTATTCCTTAAGATTCTTTTATTTTTAACTTAAAAATTTTTATTTAAAAAATTAAATTTTTGCATAATTTTATAGAAATAATGACAAAAGAAGGAAATCAAACTAAGATTAAAGATATAAACAAAGTTTTTTAGAGAGCAGAAACCCAAATTAAATGAATGATATGCCTTCATCCAAGCCAAAGATAAACAAATAATAACAAAAATAATAAATCAAATCCATCGCCTCAAATCCACAAATATTCTTTTAACTGAAAATATATATATAAATATTTGAAAAAAAAAAAAAAAGAGTTGTTAAGCCAAACCCGAAACGGTTCACGCATACCTTTCAAGGCTTTCCAAGAAAGGAAAGTAAAAACACAGGATCGGTAGGCACTGAGAGAACAAGGAAGGAAGAAAATTCTGAATAATCCAGATTTTTATATACAGATGTATTAAAGAAGATAGAAATTTAAAGAAGAACAAGGAAATCACATTAAGAAATGCTTCGCTTGCCAGGACGATCAGCTACTTTAAGCGTCTTGTCAATAAGCTTTCGTGCTTTTCTGCTCCGGATCTCGACCTTCACACTCGAGCTCTTGTCCATTTTCACATATGGTTTCTTCGATTTCTTCAGTGCTCTCACCTTCGATTTTATTGACTCCACCAGATTCTCCAGCTGATTTGCCATCGATGAATCTCTGTTGATCAAAATAGAAACGAGAGATTTGGATTTTCTCTACCAATCTCGCATTTGTCTCTTCTTTCTTTTGTGTTGCTCTGGTTTTTTGGTTGTTCCTCCTGTGCTTCTGCAGGCGCCGTTCCTTGAGTTTTTATTCACTTGAAGGTCATATTTGGATTTGGATTTTCTGATAATTACCATTTGCCATTCGTTGTCTTCCTTTGACCTTTTTGGGCTATGCTCTAGTGTATTGTAGGTCTACCTGTTTCCTGCATATTCACCACTTGATGCTGTTACAACTTCCCGTCGTGCCTTATCGACTTTTTAGACATTTACTACTTTTGTTTTTTTTAATAAAGTATGTCAAAGGTGCAACTTTCTACTTTAAAAATATTTATTTAAATTAAATTTATTATAATATAAATTATACATTTATATTAAAAAAAAATTCGCACACTAAAAAAACTAAAATCTATTAAATATTATCAAAGTTAATAATAAATCATATAACATAAATTAAATAAAATTTTTTATTATTAAAAAGATAAAAATATTTCTTTTTTTTTAACAGGATAAAATATTTCATTTTAAAATTTAAAAATATTTTATATCTAGAATTTCAATTTAAAATCTCTATTAAGTGAAAGAGTTGGTGGCATCCATAGGAATTTAACATTTTGTATCATTTATTATTTTTCTTTTCCTAAATATTACATTATAACATAGATATCTAATTATATTTAGGGGAGAGCATAAATCGGTCTGAACTGAAAAACTGAACCGAACCGATCAATTTCGGTTTAATGGTTCGGTTAATCGAAAGGTTCAGTTCAGTTCGGTTCGGTTAATATTTTTTAATTTATTTGGTTTTCAGTTCGGTTCGATTTAAACGTGTTAAATAATCGAAAAACAAAAAAACCGAAAAACCGATTTTATACATAAAAATACTGATTTTATATATATTTTTAAATTTTATATGGATTTTTATGGATTTTTTAAATATTATTATTATGTATTCAAACAATAAATATTGATAAATTTATGTGAAATATTTATTAAATTATTTTATTGAAATTAAAAAGCAGAAAATTAAAAAAAATTACAGATTTTAATTTGAATCGAACCGAACCGATTTTTATCGATTCGATTTGATTCGATTATATTTTTATAATGAGTTTTTTCGGTTTTTAATATTTTTATAATTCGATTTTCAATTTTTTCGATTCAGTTCGGTTTCAAACCGAACCGACCGATTGCACAACCGTAATTATATTAGAATGAAATTAAAAACAAAGGCATGCAAATTGTGCTCCATGGATCATGGAACACACCAATCGCATGATTTAGTAGTTCACTTTTTTTTAATAATCATGCAAATTCTAAATTATCACATATGGAATAAAACAAAGTATCTTTTATTTGTTATTAATTAAAATTTTACTTCAAAAAACTATAAAAAAATTTTAACGGAAAATCTTATAAATTTAATAATAAAAAATATAAAAAAATATTTTATTATTTTATTTATTTTTCACTTTAAAATTTATAATTAAAAAAATAATATTTATATATTTCACTGTTATTTAAAAAGAAATAATATTTAAATCTTAGTTGAGATAAAAATTATTATTATGAAATATTAATTTAATAAAAATTAAATGACATTTTAAAATAGGTGAAATCACATAATATTTTTTATATTTTTATTTTTTAATTAATAATTATATTTTAATTATATTTTTTATATAATTTTAATATAAATTAAATTATATATTTTAAAATAAAAATAAATAAAATCATAAAGATATTTTTTTTATATTTTTTTCTTTTAAAAATAACTGCAATATCTCAACGTGTCATGGGACTGCCTATCATTAGACTTGCGGAGAATTCCATTCTTTTAAAGAGAAAATAAAAAAATACTTTATAATTTCATCAAATTTTTTATTTCGAAATATATATATTTATTTTGAGATTTGTGATTTAATTTTATATCAAAATAATATTTTATAATTTAAATTTCATATTAATATGAATTTAAAAACCGTTCTTATTTATAAATAATATAATAGCACGAGATACTGTCACATACCTAAATTAAATCACAGAACAAATAAAAAATTGATATAAGTATAAAGTATTTTTTTACACTTTTCCGTAGGCCTGTGCAATCGGTCGGTTCGGTTCCGAATCGAACCGAACCGAAAAAACCAAAAACCGAAGTGTTAAAATTTTAAAAACCGAAAAAACCGATTATGATGATATAACCGAACCGAACCAAACCGATAAAAATCGGTTCGGTTCGATTCAAACCGAAATCTGCCATAGTTCTTGGTATCTGTGTTGGGGCTGCCATAGTTCTTGTTCTGCTCCTTATTTCTCTCTGGTTCACTTCTAAACGCAACAAAAATAACAATATTGCCGCACAATCTAAATTCAAGTCATCTATCAATAATCCCACAATCCCCAGCGTCTCCAAGGAAATCCAGGAGATACGCTTAGACCCTTCGCACCTGGCACCTGTTCCTAAACCGCTTAGCCCGGACCCAGTGCCGGAATCGGAACCAGTCCTGCTTCTACGGTATGAAGAGGCTACTAGTCCGGTCGGTGAGCGAAACAGAATTCACATTGAGATTGGGAAGGATCACAGAATATTGTATCCGGAGCGTGCTGGTGGGTCAGGCCACGGAAGCGAAGAGACCTGGTCCGGTGCTCGTTCTGGTGATCAGGCCGGTGCATCTATCGCGGTACCAGAAGTTTCACATTTGGGACGGGGCCATTGGTACACTCTCAGAGGGGGGAGGCGAACGCCTGGGCCGAAAGGGTTGGGTATCAGAGGGGGAGAGGGAGGGGAGGGCTTGGGGTTGGGATTAGCCACGAAATCGGTTATTTCGGTTTGATCGGTTATTTAACACGTTTAAACCGAACCGAACCGAAAATCAAATAATTTTAAATATACTAACCGAACCAAACCGATCATCCCGATTAACCAAACTGAAAAACCGAAATTAATCGGTTCGGTTCGGTTTTTCGGTTTAAACCGAAATATGCACAGGCCTACTTTTCCCATCCTTTTATTGTTTAAACTTTTAAAACCTAAAAATCTCAAATCTTTGCTTGAGAGGAAAAAATAAATAATTAATATAAAAAATTAAAAAAATTAAAACTCTATGCTATAAAATTCTTAATTTGAATATGTAGTTTTCTTGAGAATTCAATAAAATTATTGAAATGAAATTGGATAAAACTATCAAAATTCAAACTCATATGAGAATTTGACTTATATTATATTAAATATTTATACTTAAAATTATATTTATCATATACATTTTAATTAAATCTATATTTTGATAGAAATATTTATTTAACAATTATTAAATTTATTATGGTATAAGTCAAATTATTTTACATATATGTAATAAAATTTATTATTTTATCCTTGGATTTGTTTAAACACACGTGTTAGGTGCTTAATTATTTAACCACAGAGGCCATCTTGAATATGACCCTTCGTGGCTATTCTTTATTTTAAAATCAATCAAGATGGTTCAATAACTATTATTTTATTAAGAAAAATTTATAATTTAATCATTATTATTAATAATAAATTAATTTCTATATTTTTAAAAATTTATTAAAATAAATTTTTATTTTTTTATGAACGAAATAATTTTTTCATGTTAAAAATATAACAAAAAATTATTTTTATTTTTTTTTTATCAACGAAATAATTTTTTCATTTATTTATCTTGTTAAAAATATAATAAAAAAATTAAATTACCCTCCACCTGCAATTCATTTTCTTCTTCTTCGATTTTTTTTTTATTTTTTTCTTCTTCCTTCTCTTTCTCCTTCTCCTTCTTTGATTCTTTCTCTTTCTTCTTCAATTTTTCTTTTTTATTTTTTTCTTTCAAGACGAGAAAAAACTATTTTATTGACGAAAAAAATTAATAAAAACGTTTTAATAAATCTAAAAAAAGACAAGTAGATTTTAATAGATCTAAAAAAATAAAAAAATAAATTTATAAAAATATAGAAATTAATTTATTAATAATGATAATATTTAAAAAATAAATAAGAGATTCTATTTGAAGACAAAATTGAGTTTTAAAAATTTTCTCTTTCATGAAAAGAGAATAAAATGACTATTTTTTTGATGGAGATAAAAGATAAAAATATTTTAATAAATTTTTGAAAATATAAAAATTAATTTATTATTAATGACAATACTCAAAAACTAAATAGTAAATCTCTTTTATTAATTGTTACACTAATTTTCAATTTAATTGATATTTTTGAGATTATCAACAAGAGAGGGATGAGGATACAACTAAAATTCATCCTAATTTAGAAGTGAATTCTTCCTTTATTTCCGCGATTGAAGTATACCTTAGGAAACCCAATTGCCAATTTTATATTTCTAGTGGCATCAAGCAGAGTTAAATTGCTCAAATATCGATTGAGTTTCATCTCATTTGAATAAAATACAATTTCAAATTATCATATTTAGCAATTTAATTATATTTTTTATATATATTAATATTAAATGATTTAAAGATTAGTAAAAATATATATATAAAATATTATTTTGAAAATTTTAAAGTAACAGATAATTTAAAACAAAAAATTGTGTCTCGGAAAGGGACGATTGTCGTAGGAAAAAGATAGTAAAATAAATTTAATCAATTCAAAAAATTTTGAGGCTTCTATAAAATTTAAGGCAATTGGATCCCTAAAAGGCCAAATGGGGAGGAAATGACCCATCCTAGGGCGAGCAATATTTGATTTAAATCGAAAAAATTAATCGAATCGAATCGATTTAAAATTTTAATTCAGTTTTTCATACATTTCAGTTCGATTCGATTTTTAATTTTAGAAATTTTAGTTATTTCGGTTCGATTCGATTTTGATAAAAAAAGATCGAAAAAACTGAACCGAACCGATTAGTGATAATAATATGTTTTTTCAATAATATAGAGAAATTAAATCATATTAAGATTAAAATATTTTAATTAAATTTTAAAATATTAAAAATAAAGTGTAAAAAATAAAAAAAAATTATTAAAAATTAAAACCGATCAAACCGAATCGAATCGAATCAGACCGGTTCGATTCGGTTTCTGACCAAAATCAGTTCGATTCGATTTTTATAAACACTAAAATTTTGATTTTCAATTTATTCAGTTTGATTCAATTTTGAACCAAACCGACCGAATGGTCACCCCAACCTACCCCACTCTCTTTCTTTTTGAATAATATAAAAAATATATGTATCAAAGGCCAAGGGTCAAGTAAAATATATATATATATATATATATATATATATATATATATATAAAATGGGACAAAATTTTTTAAAAAAAAAAAGACTTTTTAAGAAGCTTCACAATTAATAATATATTTGAAAGGATTAATTGAGATATAATTAATAGAAGCAAGCAGCCGACCGCCATTGGCCACATAAAGCGATAAAAAATGGCCATCACAAAGGCACCGCAAGACTTGGGGAATCTCCAAGTCAACATGTCGCCATCCATCTTAATCTTATTCAAATTATATATATATATAATATTGTAATAAATAATTCAATATTTTTTTTTAATGAAATCGAAATTTAATTCTCGTAAATATTTGTAAAAATATTTTATTTCTTTTAAATAATTTAATACAAATAAAATTTAATCGACAAAAAATTCTTAGAAATAAATAAAAATTATATAAAATGCAAGTCAATTGCTTTAGTCTTTTATATGCAAATTTATAAAGTTGGTATGGAATCGGATGCAGGCATAGCCTCCCCCAGTACAACCTCATCTTGCCATTTGCTCGTTTTAACGTGTTAAATTCTAAAAACTCGTTTATTTATAAATTTACAAGTTAATTATATATATATATATATATTTAATTAAAATTATTTGATTTAAAATTTGTTAATTTTAAATTAAAATACAAAAGTTATAAAACGCAAGTCAATTGCTTTAGCTTTTTATATGCGATTCATAATGTCAGAATGGAGGCGTAGCCTCCCCTAGAAAACCTCATTTTCTCCTCCATCAACTCCCTCACGCAAGCATCACCATCCCTCCTTGCTAGAGCTGAAAATTGACTTGTTTAATTCAATTTAATATATAATAAAATAAAAACTAACTAAACCAAACTAAAATACATCAAATTAAGAAAAAAATCAAAACAAATGAAATTAAATTATATAAAAAAATATATTCAACAACTAAATCAAATCAAATCAAATCAAATCAAATCATTTTAATTCAATTTAATTCCATTTAAACTTCAATCTTAACAGTAATTTGAAAAATAATAGAAATAATTAATTTTTAAAACAAACTATTCAATTCACCTCAACCGGATTCTCTTAGAATTCTCTTAGAAAATTCAATTAAGCCTCCAGATGGAAAATAATTTATATTTGAAATATGAACAATATTTTTTTGAAATATACTGATAATGAATAACCACTTGCCTGCAGAGTTCGACCACCCAACTACAAATCAGAGTAAACTCTAACTCAGAAAGTTCCATTGCATACCGGACTAATACTTAAACAATAGTCCGGTACACACCCGCAGTATAAGTCCATCCCTAAAAATCGAACCTGATCGCTCGGCACTCGGCACAAGTGTTTTTATCGTTGCAATTAGGGGTGAGCATTCGATCAGTTCGGTTTAAAATCGAACCGAACCGAATAAACCGAAAACTGAAATTTGAGTATTTATAAAAATCGAAACGAATCAATTTTAGTCAAAAATCGAATCAAATCGAACCGATCTGATTCAGTTCGATTCAGTTCGGTTTGATCGGTTTCGATTTTTAATAAAAATTTTTATTTTACACTTTATTTTTAATATTTTAAAATTTAATTAAAATATTTTAATTTTAATATAATTTAATTTCTCTATATTATTAAAAATAACATTATTATCACTATTCGGTTCGATTCGATTTTTTTAATTTTTTTTGATCAAAACCGAACCAAACCGAAATAACTAAAATTTTTAAAATTAAAAACCGAATCAAATCGAACCGAATTGAATAAAAAACCGAACTAAATTTTAAAATTAATTCAGTTCGATTGATTTTTTCAATTTGAACTGAATACTGCTCAACCCTACTTGCAACACAGCATGCAAAATATTTTCAAGGAAACAACAACTAAATCAAAAATTTCAAAATAAATCAATTTGGTTGAAATTTTTGTTTAAAAAAAAAAAAAAACTAAATTCTACTCACCATTAATTCCTGCAGACATCATGGTAGAGAGTGCATAAACTACATAGTAAAGTCAAAAATCATATTCAAGCATGGCACCTAAAATAAAATTATTAGTGACATCATACAAGTATGCCATGTCATTATTTGCAAAAGAAAAGAAAAGAAAAGAAAATAACAAACAAAAATCACCCTGAAACTAAACCATAATTTATCAAGTAAAACAAGATCGACCCAAAAAAAAAATGTCATACATCAGAAATTTGCAGTTTGAAAATCATGCACATTCCTTTTGTTAATTTCGCAAAAATTTAATTTAATTGATTTATTTTTTAAAAATTTGAAATGAAAAAATTCAATTCTTTTCTGCTTAAAAATTATTTATTTCAAAAGAAATTGAAATATTGTACGATTTTACAAGAATTCATTTGAATTCCTTGTTTACAAAATAAATCATTCCAAATGAAGAGATTATGAACAGTACAGTTTCTAAACAAGGGGAACTCCATCATTGCCAACATCAAGACGAAACCAAAAAAAAAAAAAAAAAAAAAAACTGCATGTCATATTATAAGAAGGTGTTTGAAGTACAATGAACACACTAGTCAATGTGAAAATTACTTGGTTTTACTGAAGAGTTGCATAAAATTATCAGATTGGAAATGCTGATGCAGTTTAATATTACAGCAGAAATGGGAAATTCAAATGAGCTCAGACCTGAAAGTTTTGAACAGCATCAATGTTTGGTGTAGTCATAGTTATCATAGTTGAACAAAATTCATCTTAATTTCCAAAAATAAAAAAAGAAATTGATGTTTTAGTTTGACATTTCTTTGCAAATTTGCCATAATATCCATATTTCTTGCCTGAGCAAGTCACTGAAATTTTAAAATAGTTCTGTCAAAAGTGGACCTTTCACCTTTGAATGGTCTCATTTCCAAGATTGAGAAAACTTCCTCTTTCCAAGTTTTAGTTTGACACAAACTTCATGTTAAATTTAGAGAGAACAATGAGAATATAGACTTATATAAATGATCGAGTTGCTTTGCGTATCAAAATGTTCGCAATCCAATCATTTATATTCACCGTTTCATCTTCATTTATTTCCAACGTGGGATTTTCATTCGCAACACTTCGAAGATACGATTATCTGAGTACTTAATAGTGCAAACTAAAAAGCAGGCAGCAAAGTTGTTCATCACAAATGAAATGCAAATTTTATGCTGCAACTAAAAGAACTAAACATTTAGACAGTAAAAACAAAAATACCAGAATTTTGTCCTTAAGACCTATTTTTTATTTCTATCAATGAATAAATCTAGCTGTTTTTTCCTTTGAAAAATAGGACCGAGAACAAAAGATAAGTTTGAAATTTTGTAATTCATTTCTTTATCTGTGTTTCTTGCGCAGCATAATTTGTTGTGTCCGTACTCGTAACCCTAAACTAAAGCAAGCATCTCCTAGTTCTTATAAGCCATTTCCTCGAATTATATCTGAATCTGACAGATAATGGGAGAAGTGTGAGATACAAAATTTGAAACAAGTCTTACCTGTAAATGTATGTAGGTCAGACAATTGCTGAGGATCAGACCATAACATCGGAGTTGCCAAAAGTGCCATTGTTGCCGTTTCAATATGCAGACGAAGTGGTCCAATACCAACAGCTGTAGCACCTGCTTCCATCGTCATATAAATCTTTCTCTCTGTGAGGTCTGAAGCACTGTTACACCATAATTTACTTTATTTCCAACATTATCCCTTCGTTTGGCATGAATGATTTTGCAAGAAAAGAATTAAAACGAATTCTTGCAAAATCATTCATGATTTCATCCCCATGTATAATGAAAATTTTTCAAGTTAAAAAATTTTGATTTCTTTTATTTCAAACAAGAATTTTGCAAGAAAAGAATTCAATTGAATTAAATTCTTACAAAATTCTTGATTCCGAACGGAGGGTATATAGATTGACAGGAAATGTAAGCTAGAATTGTAATGTATTAGACACGATATACAAGTTAAAAGTCAAGAAAATCAGAATGTTGATATATGTGAGCAGTGGTATCCATATAGAACCAAGTAAACACAAACATAAATATAAAACCTCAAATCTCTAACCTTGGACAAACTACCAATTTAGGAGAAGAATAGTAAATGTTGATTCATCTACTATTATGCCAACAATAGGATCCCAAGAGGAAAAGGTGACCTCGGGACTCGTAATAGACAATAATTTGCATGTACAAAAAAGCCATCAATGAGAATATATGCTAGACCGTCTACGTGTTTATTTAGGACCATAATCCTAAATAATATGTACAAGAAGAAATCCAAATATCAAACATAAGCCTTCTATACTGAGAATAGTGCATTCGAATGGTATATCCAATAATGTCCAAGAAAAGGGGGAAAAAACCAAAACCAAAGATCCCATTCTAGTAAATAATTAAGTACTAAATGGGCAAGAATCATGTCCCAAAACTGGTCCTTGCTGCCCCAAATCTATATTAGAAGACTAAAAACTATACTTTTAATTACACGGATAATTATAGTTTACAACACCAATTAGACGAGGTTTTCCTTCCTAATTCCTAATTAATCCTTCTAAAGTAAACTATATCCTCCTATTTGGAATTAAGAAAGTTGCAAGAATTTAATTTAATTGATTTATTTTTTTAGTTCTCATGTTTAGAATGAAAGAAAGAATTTAATTCTTCTTAACTTACAAAAAAAAAAACTTTATTGGAAAAAAAAAAAAAGAAAATCATGCATGATCATGGGAGAATTTAGATGAATTCTTTCTTGCGAATAATTTATTCCATATAAGGGGTACGAGAAACAATTTCAAATTCAGTAATATCAATAGTATGCAATAAAGAAGACCCACCATTCTTAAACACACTGTTTCGGAAGTAAAGTGAGGGAGGAAAGAAAGTTGAGCAGGAAAGTAAGAGGAAATTTACTTCACTTATTTTCACGACTCTTATTTGGATGGAAGGAAAATAAAAGCAAGGATTCCTCCATTTCTTTCTCACCACTTGTTTTCCATTTCTCTTTGGAAAGATTAAAACAATGTGGATCCAAAGAAAAAAAGAATCTGTTTATTTTCTTTCATTAGACATTTCCTCTCTTTCCAAACATACGACTGCCACTTTCCTCTCATATTTTGCCCCACCTTTTTGCTTTCCTCTTTACTTTTCATGTTCTCAAAAAGAGAGTACGAGTACGACAAATCTTAAATACCAAGACTGACTCAATGGAGAATGGCCTAAAAAATAAAATGATGACATTTAACACTAGTTACACATATTTTATGTTAACAAATCATTCAAAATGAGAAAAGAACAGAAGCCGAAATGCAAAAAAAGAAAATTGCAAGAATAGGCACTAACATAGGGTTCATGCTAACCTCCTTCCTGTCCCACTATTATCCGTCCGCGTGATTCTTTCCTTGATGAGGCCAATACACTAACAAGAGGAGCAGCTTCGGCTGCTGCCAGAAAAGATAGCTTTCAATAAGCAAGCTATGTAACAAGAAACATGGATTTTTTTCTTCAACAATTAAACATTGTTTTGCACATTCATGGGAAGAGTACATATTGTAGCATTTAATGATGTCTATATTACATGGTTAAGAGTTAAGACTGATATGACATCAGCCTGGAGATCAGCTGGCCAGAGACGGACCCAACCAACCAGAAAAAATCCAGCCTTGGGCAATATATTTTCACTCGAGGCCTTGAGCCAAGCCTAGCCCAGCCTTTCCTGTGCAGATATGCGCTTGACTTTGATTGTTAACTTACTCTTGTGATTGTTTCCCTTGATTTTCTAGGTGAAAAATGCTTTCATTTTGCATAATAGTACCATATGAAAGAATAAAGAAGTTAATCTGTACTTATCTTGTTAATTTCTAGAATATTTGTTGCACAATCACTTCTAGATCCTTTACTTTGCCATGGCCTAAAAATATCTAAACGCTAATTATGGATCGCATTCCTTATACATCTGCACTTTCCAAGATAAAAGCTCAATGATTAATTAGCTTTACTTATGTTTATGGAATTTATCTAACTCAGATCTTTGTAAATCCTACTGTCATTAAGATTTATAAAGATTATTTAAACAACCCAGTGCATATTTAGTTCTTAGAGTTGATTATTGTTCAAAACTGTAGTAATTTAGCTTATGTGAGGTCCTCTTTTTCTTCCTCTTTCTTTGTCTCTAGCTATTGCTAAAGCCCTAAGCTACTATTTGCCACACAGTGCACAGAAAACAATGCAGAGCCAAAACTTATTCCTACTTAAACTTCTAGCCATTGATACGCTACCAAAACTCTAGAACCCTTAATGCTTATTCAGAAATTTCCCTGTGTTAGGTACCCATTGAATGCTTAAAAACCCTGGATTCTCCTGCTGCCCAAAGTTCCTAGAACAGAGCCAGTTATTCCAGCCAGAAATGACAGATCTTTTGCCCTCAAACATCAATGAGATAAGCCCCTCCAGGATGACTACCTTTCCGTGAATTACAAGCCCTTAAATCTCTAATTTAACACACCATAAAGCTAGTAAGATAGGCCGGATCAAACCTTTCCTAATTCAACTAATATGGAGCCATTGACCTAGTACACAGATATGCATGAAATAAATGGTAAAAAAGAAAAGACAAAGCTTAATGAACAGTTTCAAATTAGTGAGCCACAAATGAACTGATCTGCATTAAGTACTAAAAACTTTAAAAGGACAACATTAAACTGTGCACAGAGAGTTCACTATTTTTCTTTTATATGTTGTTTAGTTGCTGCTAGAATGACATGCTGCAACCTGTCTACTCAGTTTTCTGAGAAGCCCCCAAACCTGGGAAAGGATAAATGGTAGCTTAGCAATTACGAAGAAAGAGGGATAAAATGATTTAACTTTAAACCATAAAATTTTCTCGTATGATGTTAGACATACAGTGCATTTATGAACAAGCCAGTGAGCTTGACCACCGCTTAGAGTACCTAAAGAGGAAAACAATTGATCAATTTATGAGACACACATGCTTGAAAGAATCTAACGACTTAAATGAAACAAAGTTTACTAAAGCTCACCAAATGCTGCAAATACATGCCACTTTGCAGCATCAGGAAGAACTAACTTTGGATCTTCTACTGCCGGAAAATAAAATGAAGTACGGCCAATTCTCTGAATGCACCCTTCTAGCAGACCTCCTTTCCCATTGAAGAGCTCTGCCCTTGCATTTCATTGATTGGAAAATTATAAACATTTTGACTAAAAGCATGCTTGATCTCTTTC
Organism: Manihot esculenta; assembly: GCF_001659605.2. Taxonomy (NCBI): domain Eukaryota; kingdom Viridiplantae; phylum Streptophyta; class Magnoliopsida; order Malpighiales; family Euphorbiaceae; genus Manihot; species Manihot esculenta. The sequence continues at coordinate 22,243,239 of NC_035170.2, forward strand.
TACATGATATTGTATGTAATTTCCAAATTCTAAAACCTTGGAGAAACAATATCCCTATTATATTTACATGAATTTCAATTTCCAATCCATAAAAACGAAAATTTGAACTTAAGTTTCAAACCACTAAATAATATCATTTGCCAGACTAATATTAGTTCTTCACATTATGTTTTAATAAAGTAGCACATTAAACTTGTATTCCAACATTAAAGCTATTTAAAGAAAATCTAATTATAAAGACAAAATATTTAGGCTTGAGGTGCCATGCCAATGTGCCATATGAACTTCCAAACCAACAATGCAACTATGTCAGTGCATACATTAACAAAATTAAAAAGAAGACGAGAAAGAAGGAGAAAAAAGAAAAAGCAAAAACAATAAGGATTACTTGAGCATTTGAACAGCCACCATCCAACCATCCCTAACACAAATATCAAAGCTTTAGAAATATCGGTAGCAGCATGGTCAGAGAATTATCACCATGAGCAAAAAACACCCAGATAAACTAATCTCTTTTAAAATGATGAATTTTGTAGAGAAGGAAGAAAATTCAAATTTTCCCCATTGAAAGCACAATAGAACTTGATAAAACAATCAGAGCACTGAATTAAAAGAGAATGTCTAAATGAATGACCACACCAATGAATTATTGGATATAAGCAACAGGAAAACTACATTCTTTTATTACATCGAAAAAATAATAGCACACGCACCTCTCATGAAGTCACCCATACAAGGAAGCCAGACAAGGTCACAGATACAACAAATGTGCTCTTTATTAACTCCATGCACGCACGATTGTGTGCGTGTCAGAGAGAGAGAGAGTTGAAATGACTTTTTCTTTCCTTGCATCAAGGAAAAAAAAGGCACCCATGTTATTCATTAAGACACTCCCAGGATAAAGCCAATAATGTCATAAAGCCAATAATGTCATAGATACAACAAATCTGATCTGATTGCCTATACCTATATGCATGTGCGTGTTCAAGATAACACTCAAAAGAAATAATGATTAAGATACCTACTATTCATGCTCAACCTTAAAACTTTAGTCATATGCCAGAACTGATCATCTTGTACACAGACAACACCACCATGCATAGTTATGGAAAACAATGCCATACACATCAAGGTTTGTTATGTTATACTCTCTGACCCAGTGTTGCTGAAATATCAAACACAACTAGCTATCAAATATGAATAAGCTTAAGTGTTTAAACTTTAAATTGACAATACATTTGATCTTCTATGACAAGTGAAAAAAATAACCAATGGTACATAGAGAACTGTGGCCATCAAAAAGTAGTACAACCAAAAAGACTGGAATTTTGTAGACTGAATATGCTATGTGCCTATGTTGGATTATTTAACTTGAACCAGCATGAAAATTTTACTTAAATTAAACAAAAACTTGGCATACCTAATTTATCTAACCAAAGTTTTCCCTTTCACTGAACTATTTGATTTTATCATTGATTAGCCGCAGAAGAGTAAAGCATATCCAGTAAATCCATGTTATATAGAGTTTATCAAGCAAAGCTTCCATTTCTTAATAGTGAATATGGCAGCACATCCATCCGACACCATTCCACTCTGCCAGTGGCCTTTTCATTGATTCCATCATTGATACTCATATTAACATCATGTACTTGATTCATGTGGCTTCTAATATGCAGAAAACAATTTGATTTCCTAGTTATGGATTTAAACGGACAATCATTCATTGGAACACAGTTTGATGCAATAACCAAAGTTCAGAATCGATCTAAAACTCATTTTTCAGATAATTAAATTTTGATTAGCTAGACCTTTGAATAATTCCCAAGAGAACAGTGATTCTCAACTCCTTAAGACAATGAAACCCCATAATCACCTAATAAAATAAAAGAAGATAGCAAAACAGTTCATACATTTGAGTACTCAAAATTGCACCAAATGCTTAAAGGCCAAAGACATATATCAGAAACAAGAAATCCACTAAAAAATCACATTAACTAGAATCAAAGTTTAGTTTAATCTAAATAATCAATTCCCAATTCAACATATAGCAGGAAACCCAAAATAAAAATGAAGTTTGCATTGAGAGAAAAGAGAGTACTTTGGAAGAAGGAAGAACATCGGAGAAAGAAGCGAAGGAGGCTGCCACGGGATTGATTCGAGTAATCAGATAAACAAGAGAATGCACGGAGGCGTGAAGGTTTAAGCCATTGACGAGTCAAGAACTCAGCAAAACGAATTTGTATTGGTAATAGGAGATGCCTTTGCATTTCCCAAAAACCAACCCACAAAAGTTACCTCTCGTCACGTCTTCTGTGTCTACCCAGAGACAGCTCCCTCCTTCACTGTTTGTTTTGAGGTTTAAAGGTTCTCTTTTGTGTGTTTGCGTTAACACGACACGTCGTGTAAGCGAGTTAAGTGTTGTGCATAGAAGGGCTCTCTTTCTTAGCAAATGCACTAGTTTTGGGACCCTGATAATCCACTGATGTAATAAAAACATAAACAATTAGCCAACGAAAATGAAATTCATAGACTTCATTTCATATATTTTTTCATACAGACAAAAAAACAAACACATAATATTTGCAAGTTTGCACCATCTGATCCCTCCCACATTCACTAGCTAATGCTATTACACTACAAGGGATCCATACATTACATTAAAAAACCCAAAATCCACTAGAATCTAATCTTCTCCTCCATTGTCATCCTCCTCCTCATCATCATCACCATCAGCAGCATTCCCATCTCCTTCATACCCACCTCCCAATTCACAAACGATGTCCCAAACCTCCTTCGAAATAGGCACAACAGACAACCTAGGTTGTCTAAACAAAGTTAGACCCTTCAACTTATCGTTGTCCTTCATTTCCTTCAAGTCCACTGGCCTCCTCATCTCCCCAATTGCCTGAACATCCACCACTACCTCATGCTCACCAGACTGATACCACTCTTTCACTACAGACACTACACCAACAACGCGACGAGCGCTGGCACCGGAGTGGTAGAAGAAGCAGAGGTCATTAAGTTTCATGGCCTTGAGGTGTTTCTGGGCTTGCTTGTTTTTGACGCCATCCCAGTTGGTCATGCCTCCATTGGAAGCTTGGTCTTCCCATGACCACTCTCCTGGCTCAGTTTTGAGAAGCCAGTACTGATTTTCTTTGCCCATTTGCTTCTTGTTTTCTGGTTTCCTCTTGCAGGAAACGGTGGATTTGCCTTTACGCTGGGGCTGTTTCAGCCTTTTGTAGGGAAAAGTTGGTGGGGTCGGCTGATTGACCATGGGAAGGATGCCCTTGAATGGGCCCAATCTCCAAAGCCCAAAAAAGGACATACATTCTCTGTTCACACTGAAAATAAATTATTTTGAGATAAATGCCAAAAAAAAACTATTATTTTACAAAATTTTGTAATTATATGCATCTCAGATTAAAAATTATTTAATATGCTGTGGTTAAAATATTAGATATATATATATATAAAATCGTATAATCTTTAATGTAATTTAATATAATTTTAGATAATGTGTAATTTATAAATTAATTTACGTAAATATATGTCTAATCATTTTGGTCTTATTTTTTTAAAATATATAATGTGATTTTTAATTTTTATATAAAAAGTTAATTAATATTTTAATTTTTTTTAATTTTTAATATTTAATTTTTTTTGTAAAAATTAACTATTTAATTTTTATATTGAAATGTGAGTTACATCAACTTAAAATTTTTTAAGTATAATTATATTTTATAAAATTAAAGGATTTAATAGTTATATTTTGTAACTTTTAAAAGTTAAATAATTATATTTTATATAAAATTTAAACATTAAATGTAAATAACAAAAAAGTTAGCGTGTAAACTAATTTTTAACATAAAATGAAAAGCCAAATTATATATTTGATTTTTTTTATAATAATCATGGTCATTGACATGGAATCAGAGTAAAAAATATTCATATATATAGTTTTGTAGTCTCCTATGTTTTCTAGCAAGCAAATTTTAAATTGTTGGAGGTGTTCTTCTAGCTTGCCTTTTATCTGTTTGGTTTTTTTAGTTTTTTCTTCTTTTGTATATGTAGATTTTTACATTCTAGATCAGTGTTTTTGAAGGATAAATGGCGGTTGAAGACAATGAATGCAATGGTAATTTGCTTCTAATGCAATCTCATGCTTTCTTCTCGCTGTTTAAAATCTAGAAGATTTTCTCTCATGCTTTAGACATGAAGGTCATATTCGATTGTGAAAGTTCGACCTTTCCTTTCTTAGGCGTCCAATGCTTCATTTTCTTTTGATCTGGTCTTGTATGTATGTCTCATTAGTCTGATTAGGGTGTCCTCCTTGCTCTGAAGGTTTCTAATCCTATTGGTACCTCCTATTGTCTTTCCTCTTTGTTCATCATTTGGTTATTTTTAGCGTGTGTCTTCTGCGAAAAGAGTGAAGCTTTCTTAAAGTGTAAAGCTAGCATATCGGCGGTCGCTAGTCTCACAGAAAAAGGGTGGCAGCGTGATCATTATTTTCTTTTTAGTGTTGGCCAGGTTGTTTTCTAAGTTGTTGGGTCTTGGGTTTTTAGGGTTAAGTGTTTTATGTGGGCTTTTATCTTGAGCCTTAGGAACTCTTTCTTTATTTTATACTTCAGTTCACCTTAAATTTTTTATGTATCTTTAGATCTTTATCGGACTAGTTTAATAAAGTTTATTATTTTTGAGAAAAAAAATATCATACTAAAAAAATTCTACTACAAATGCAATGGACATCATCAAGTACATCCAAGCATAGCAAGTGCCATTCATTTAATTTCTAATACTAAAATAATAACAAATTTCCATGTATAATTTATTTTCCATTCATTATTAGCATTTCAACAATTAAAATATCAACTTTATAATGCAAAAAAAATTTAAGAGAAATGAGAGAAAGGAAAAAGGCAAAGGAATAGGCGCGAGCATCGTGGTTGCAGTCAATGAGTAGTCGTCTAGTCGTCGGGGTGGAGTTTTCTTTTCAATAGACTTTTTCTATGGTGGTTTTGTAACAGTTTTGTGTTAGTAGTTTATTTCTTACCTTCGAGTAGGGAAGATCTTTGGTTTTGATTTTTGAGCTCTAGCCTCTTTGGTTCTCTCTCGCCGAGTGGGCGAGTTGATGGCTCATTTTCTTTTATTTGTTGTTTTTTTGTTTATTATTGCAGGTTTTTAGCTTTTTCAGCGAGAATAATGTTGGTAAACTTATTTGAGGGTGCTCCGGTCCGGCGTCTAGGGAGGTTTTTGCTTGTTGTGATACCTATAGCGTCGCCTCCTTATGCAATGATTTTGATGGATTGAAACTTTTCTTTTGGTGCCGAGTGCCTATTTGGCTTTGCTTGTTATTTGCATTTTCTTGGTCTTCTAGTCTATTCTCTATACTTTTGTTACTTGTGTTTTAGTTGGTTTTCTTCGATTTTCTAGATTTTGTATGTCTTTGGTTTTGTTGTATTTGGTTCGAGTACTGCTCTTCTCAATTCAAGCGGTCGACGACTATGGCAGTGTTTCAATTTTTAGAAAAGTTAGTAGCGGATGTCAGTAGACAAGATTTGGATTGTTGCTTTTGATTTGATTTGATTTATTTACTTTTGTTTAGATGGTTGTATTGGGATTTGCTTTTGGTTTGAGTTAGATTTTGATTTTTATGGTTTGGTTTTTCTTTTTTGGGCTTTTAGTATCTGTAACCCTCCCTCTATTATAACCCTACGAGCCTTAATAAATGTAATATATATTTGTATTAATGAAAAAAAAATTTATAGTGTAAAAAAAAAGTAAAATTTTGATTACATTCCTCTTAGCCGCGGATGCAAAAATTTAAATTAAAAATAAAGTTTTTAAATTAAATATTTATGTTTAAATAGAGTAATTAACAAAAATTTACTTTTTAATAATAAAAAGTGGTATATAAAAATAAATTAAATAATAAGTGAATAATTTATCTTATAAATATTTTTAAAAAAAAAACTAAATAAAATATTTAAAATTGAAATCTTAAAATTATAAATAAATTTACTAAATTGCAATGTAATAAAAATGGATGAAAGCAGTTGACATAAAAATAATATTAAAAATTAAAAATTTTATTTATAAGAGAATTACTATCAATTCTCTAAATTTTTAAAAATTTCATTTGTTCGTTTTTACATTAAAATCACTTTATTAAAACTCTTTATTTTTTCTAAAATGAAATTCTTTAGTTTCATGTGTAAAAAGAAAATAGTTAATAAACTTGTTTTAGTCTCGACTAAATGAATTAAAATATCAGTATTTAAAATTATAAAAATTAAATATAATTAAAATTATATAAACTAAATAATATAAATATTAAGATAAATTAATAAATTTTTTAATAAAAAAATTAAAGAATTTAATTATATAAAATGCAAAGAGTTTTTAATTAAATAATTTAAATTTTATTAATTATATTTTAAATTTTTTATAAATAAATAAAATTAAATTAAATTAATTTTATCATTTTATAAAAACATAGAATGCGATGAACAAAAAGTATAGTCAGCAATAAGTAATTTTATTTATGACTTTTTTAAAGATATAATTAATTTATATTTAATAATTATGATATTTGTGATTTGTGATGCTTAATAAATTATAATTTTACTTTAATTATTTAATAAATTAATCATAAATAATATAAAAGCGTAAATATATATTAGAAAGATATAAATTGACAAAGAATATAAAAATATTTAATTTTAACTTATAAAAAAAAATAGTGAATATCTTATAAGCAATTTTTTTTTTTGAAATGATAATTGAAAATTTGAGAAATAGTTATTTCTCATATTTACTCAGATATATTTATCACCAGACTAAATTTTTAAGCGTAGCTTATAAGTATATTTATCATTAAAATTATTTAAAAAATTAAATAAAGTACATAGAGTAATATAATAATTTATTTAATTAAAATAAGTTATATGTTTAGTTCTTATAAAACTAAAAAAAAAATTGATATATTTAACTTATTTTTTGAATTTATAAATTTAATTTATAAATTCAAAATACGTTATAAATAAATAAGTCAATTACTCTAAATATGGTATTATTAAAAAACAATTTAGATAAACTGAATTTGAAAGAATTTTCTATGATATTCATTAATGAGTTTGCTCTTATTTTATTGATTAACGTTTTAATTTTTCAAAAAATATTTTTCATATTTTTTAATAAAAGAATTATTTTTTTATTTTGAGAATTTTATTAAAATACATAAATTTATTAATATATTTTATTTTAAAATTTAAATAAAATAATAAAAAATAAATTATTTTATTAAAAATTAAAATTTTTCCACCTAAAATATTATTCAATTACACGTTATTTTCTATGACAGATACTTTCAGTTTGGAATAAAAATTTTATAAAAATTTAATTTAATTATTTTTTTATAAAATTCTTATTTAAAATAAAAGAGTTAAAAATTTTCAACTTTGAAAAGTTTTTATTATTTATGAAAATAAAATCATGAATTTTTTTCTTATAAAATTATTCATGCGAAAGGATAAAATTTTTTTTTTTTTTTTAAATGAAATTTTTTAGAATTTAATTAAATCCGCAAATATATCCAAATGAAACAACATGAATACAATATCAATAAAAAAAATTTTATTTCAACTTTTACCTAATAAGTTAATTATTTGACATCTTCACTTTTTGTTTATTTAATATTTAATACACAAATTTTATAAACAATTAATTGTTTAAATCCTGAATTTTATTTATTTTTAATATAATTTTCATATTATATATATATATATATAATATTATTACCATATATTAATTTCAAGAGGATGGTTAAAAAAAATCATAGTCTAACTTAATTTAAAAATTAAAAAATACATTGAAATGCCTGATTCTCTTGGCTTTTTTAAATGGTATATTTTTCGGTAAACTCTATAAACTTTTAATAATGTCTTTTATTTGGTTTTATCATTCTGGAATACAGGAGAAATATTTCTAAAGTTAATATATCAATACTTTTGTCTATTTTCGTATTAACGGGAGAAAAATTTAAATATTATTATATTATTAAATTTTAAATCAGTCTGATATACGAATAATATATTTTTATAAGAATTTTAAACACTCAAACTAATTTTTAAGTGAGTTAAATATGATTCAAATTTCAATATGATATTAAAATTTTTTATTAATATTAAGTTTTTATAAATATTTTATATTTTAATATAATTCTAAATATAAAAAATATTAAATTTTATATGATTTGAGATACTACTAATATATTTTCATAAAAATTTTAGACATTTTTCCTCTCGAATTAATTTTTAAGTGAGTTAAATGTTATTCAAATTTCAACATAATATTAAAATTTTCTATTAATATTAAGCTTTTTATAAATATTTTATATTTTAATATTCTAAGAAAAATTATTTTTAATAGAGTTCTTATAAGTTGACATGTTTTCAAACAAAAGCCTTGTCTTTTCTCAAAATCCTTAACTTTGCATGTAATAAAAATGGAGGATATGATCTGGGTATTAAATTAAAACTTATCTAATTGCATAGTTATCAGAAAATTAATTATGTGATTAATATCATAATGAAAAATTAATAAACTCTTCACTATTGCTAATTAAAAACTTTCTAGTATGAGTGAAAGCTTTTTTTTTTAACATTCACAACTGGAATTTGAAGACGAGCTTAAAAAAAGGAAAAACTAATTTATTTTTTTTACTCCTTGTTTAATATCAAAAATTTTACAATAATTTAATTAAATTTTTTATTTAGAATCTAAGATTCATAGACAAGAAAATTAACTGGTGAGCTACTAGTTTGTAACCCCTTGATAATAATCAAGAAAATCTCCCAAAAAAGAAAATCCTCATATCAATACCCAAAATTATTGACATAAGGAATGGTAAAAGGAACAACATTAAACTCATTTGTTTTGCTCCCATAATCTGGAACATGTCTGATACAATTTGCTGCAAGAAATGGTGAAGAGTTCTTATGCTCAATCAAAATCTTATTTGCTTGTCTTATAACATTCTTCTTTAGATCTTCCATTGCATCCCCCAGCATTAGCAGTTCAGGCAATTCAAGTTCATGAATAGGAGCTTCCCACCAACACTGGCTTTGGCTAGCTTTTCTCATTTGGCTAAGTTCTTCTCCTTGCTTCTTTTCAGTTTCCAATAAGTCAAGGATGTGAGTCAATTGTGCACTAAGCTCACAAACTTTAGCATTTCGATGAGCTTCAATAAGCTGATGAGCAAGATCTGAGGTGGGAGGATGGTTTCCAACAAGAAATCTCTCCAGGATAGACTCAACCTCAGGATAGCTAAATGAAAATATCTTATTAGCTGGAGAGAAGACAATTATTGCAATTTCAACCCCACAGAGAATGCATAGTTCACTTGCTTTCTTGAAAAGTCCAGCTCGACGTTTAGAGAAGGTGACTTGTAAATGAGTTTTCTTTGAGATTTTCTCCATTGCAATCCTTTGACGACCTAAACTAGACCTTTTCACCATTGTTGAGAAATATCAGAAAATTATCAAAGAGACTCTCTGAGGAGTTGCAGTGCTTAGAAGGAAAACATGAGGGTATTTATAAGGTGAAATTCCCTCCAATTGATTAACAGTGGTTATATTATCTTTTGTATTTATTTTTTTATAATATAAAGTTGGCATCATAAACGCAATATCATAACTTATATTGAATTAAAGTTTATTAATTAAAGAATCTTAGTATTCTTTTCTTGCTTTTTTTTTTTTTTTTTTTACAACAAATAGCATATAGGCTTGTTTGATTGGTTTGGAGAGCAGTAATCAGTTTTGATAATTAATTATTGTAATTTATTGTAAAAATTTAATTATTTAGGTCAATAATGAAATTGTGTTTAATGATAAATTTATATTTATTTTATAATAAATATTCAGCTAGAAACGTTACATATATGATAATTAATAGGGATGGCAACGGATCGGGTATTTTCGGATATTCGATTCGACCGAACTCTAATAGAACGGATTTAGATAGTTATAATTAGGGGTGAGCATTCGGTCGGTTCGGTTTTGAGCATTCGGTCGGTTCGGTTTAAAATCGAACCGAACTGAATAAACCGAAAACCGAAATTTGAGTGTTTATGAAAACCGAACCGAACCGATTTTGGTCAGAAACCGAATCGAACCGAACCGGTCTGATTCGGTTCGGTTCGGTTTGATCGGTTTTGATTTTTAATAATTTTTTTATTTTTTACACTTTATTTTTAATATTTTAAAATTTAATTAAAATATTTTAATTTTAATATGATTTAATTTCTATATATTATTGAAAAAACATATTATTATTACTAATCGGTTCGGTTCGGTTTTTTCGGTTTTTTTCTGATCAAAATCGAACCGAACCGAAATAACCAAAATTTTTGAAATTGAAAACCGAACCGAACCGAAATATATAAAAAACCGAACCAAATTTTCAAATCGATTCGGTTCGGTCGGTTTTTTCGGTTTGAACCGAATACTGCTCACCCCTAGTTATAATCGGATTTGGGATGGATTTCGGATTCGGGTTTTATGTACATGGTACCCACTACCCGAATCCGTTTATATAAATAATTAATTTAATATAAAAAATATATTTTACAATAATATTTATAAATTTTGTTTATATATTTTTATTTAAAAATTTAAATTTAAATATTCTTTAGAAATATTAGATTTTTTAAATAAAAATTATGAATGAAAAATATTTTTTATATAAATTATTAATTAAAATATATAAGATTAAATGGGTTCGGATTGTATTCGGATAATAATAATCGGGTTTGGGACAGATTCAGATAGTTTAAATTAAATTTTAATCGGGTTCAAAATGAGTTCAGATATTACTAATATAAATTAGGTTCGGATTCGGGTAATTTAATTTTCGCGGGTATTCTACCCATTTACATCCCTAATAATTAATAATAATGAGAAGATATATTTACTCCTTTCTCTGCATATACATAAATTGGTTACAATACTAATAAAGTAAGTACATTTCAATTTTAATTCTCTCTTCATTTCATAATTTATCTTTTTTTTAATTATCTCAAAATTAATATTCACTTTTTTTTTAAACTATAATAATATATAAATTAATTATTCTAATTCTATTTAATTTTGACTTATTTTCAATAAATCTTAAAATATTTTTTAAATATATTGATTATTATAACTCTATTTAATTATGTCTTATTTTCAATAAATTTTTCAAAATATTTATCAATATTTAATAAAATTTAATATATATATAAAGAATATAATTAGAAAATCAATAAATAAATTTATATATTTTAATATATAAAAAAAATAAAATGAATAAAATTATAAAATAGAAAAAGTATTAATTAGTCCAGACATTCAATTTTAAAGAAATTTTAGTCAAAATTAAAAATAAATTAAATAATTTACTAAATCACGCTTAAGTCACGCGTTTCATCAATTAGCGTGAGAAAATACTCGTGAGCTTGTTTCAAGACCATAACTCTGATCTTAGTCCCACTCGAAGAGAAAACGTCATCGTACGAGTGCAGATCTCTCTCGTTCTCAATTCTGAAGATTACGTGTTTGCACACCTACGGTTTTGTTTAATCCAAGTGGATTATTTTATGTAAAATTTATATTTTAAAATGTAATCTAATTAAATTAAAGAAAGTAATTTGTATTCTTTGTGATCTTGTTTAATTGAAAGTAATTCAACTAGAAAATTGTAAATATACAGAAAAGATTAAAATTGTATTTATTTAGTTAATATTTTTATTTGATTTTCTAGAAAGTTAAAGATATTTTTTCTTTTTACAGTAAATAATTTTTTTTCTTTATTTAGTTAAATTATTTTTTAAAAAATTTATTTTTAAAAAAATAATTAATTTGAACTAAATAAAGTCTATAATAAAAGAATAAAATATTTTAATTTTAAATTTTAATCAAAATTTTTTTATTAAGACCTAATAGACAATTTCATTGTATTAAATTGTATTACTACATACCAATGTAATTTTATAAAAGCGGGATCAAACATCAAAGTATGTATAACTGATATTTGTATATATAAATTAAATAATTATATTTTTATAAGAGTTGACTTTAAATATAAATTAAAAAAATAAAAATATTAAATTTTATTTGATATTTTAATAATATTTTAAATCGAAAAATAAAATTATAATTTTTAGATATGCTCAAGGAAAAATTAATCTTTTAGTAAAAAATTAAAAATTTAAATTGAATTTTTGTATAAAAATCAGTGATCAAATCATGCATTCCCCTAACTAAATCTAATCTATACGAGTCACCAAAGACCTCAAATTAATTATGAAAATTGTGGCTGCTTTATATATATATATGAATGAAAATTAACAAAAACATATATAAAAAAAAAAAAAACACTAATTAAAAAACTTAATTAATTTCATGGCTTGATTTTCTGGGTATAGATATAATCAGTGTGACCAGCTAGTATTTCTTCTCATCAAGCAGTCTTCATCCACTGCTTCTTCACATCACAGCTCTCTTCAGCCTCAACCTTCTGTCCTTCATCAAAATCCTTCAAGAAAAAAAAACCTATAAAATTTACATTTTCTGCAGAACTTCAAAAATCTAACGTTATTAGATGAGAGAAAATTTGAATTATATATACTAAGAAAAATAGTGTACCTCCTTTACAATATTCGCCGGAGCAACTCTGCCGGATGCTATTGGTGAGAGTGAAGGAGAGTGAAGGTGACCTTGCAAGCCATTTGTTTCTGTTTTTTTCTTTTATTGTTCTCTAGAAGTCTACAAATTTCAAAGAAGCGTGAAGAGGAGACTCTGCGAAGGATAGTATTTATTGATATTGTGAAAGGGTAAAATTGGAATTTAGTATTCAAATTCTCAAATGGAGATTTTTTTTTTTTGAAAGTTATACTTTTATATATATAAAAGAAATAAATACATAATCAAAGAGGGTCTCAACTAATTCAGTTTAACATTTTTTCTAGGGTTTAACCCATTTTAAGTCTAATTAATAAATCTTTTACTATTTCCATATACAATTATTTAATTAATAATATTTTATTCAAAAACCAAAATAATTTATTATAATGAAATAAGAAGGAGCGTGGTTTGAAATAATTAATGTGATGGAGTTCCGCAACAAGCATAACGTCAATCGGTATTTTCATTGTTAATTTTTTTATCTTATAAAAGTGCATTCTAAATTTTCAGAGATTAAAAAGTTTCGTTTTATACAATTCAAGAGTTTAATAATAATTCTTTTTTATTAAAACTCTCTTAGGTTGCATTTGGTTTGCTATCTCCACATTTTTTTCCTATCTAATCCTCACCACATTTTTCTTCCAAATGCAACTGTAAGCCTGCATTTAAGAAATACAGTTGCCAGTTCTTTAAAGGCACGCCAGCTTATTTAATCATATTTTCAAAAATTATTAATTTATTTTTATTTTAAAATTAAACAATTGAAATATTTTTTTATCTTATAATAATTAAATTAAACTATTTAGTCTTCTCATAAAAAAAACTTTCTATTAAATTACTTAATCAAAATTAAACTAAATGCATAATTTACTCTTGACATTTTTCATAAAGTCATTTTATTCCATTAACTAAAAATCAATTTACCCCATTAACCCTATTGAAGAAGATCTTTAGACCTCGTCTAGGCAAGAATTGCAATCAACTTGAGATGACTTGGGATAAAAGATATCCAGCAATCTTGATAAATATGAGACTTTTTTTTTTAAATTCCTGTAAATTGTAAATTTCCCAGCCGCTCTTCTTGAAGTGAACAAATTAACCCAAGCAACTGACTTTCAGGAGTTAAAATTCTCTAACATCATGACTTAATGTATTGGGAACAAGAATATTGTGAGCAATTAGAAAATGAAGCAATATCAGCACATAACCACCAAAACAAAGCACTGAGAAAAGCAACACTTCAGAACACAAGGACAACATACTAAATGAAAAATTTTCCAGTCCCATTGGCACCGGGTAACATCAATCAACTAATGCTTTTTCAAGCCTCAGTTGTTATATTTTATCCCTCACCACCAACTTCTCAGTGTGATGCTGTTCAACTCATTAAATTATCCGGTATATCAAACCACATACTTCAGAAACAAATCCATGGGCCACTTCCAATTATATCAAAAACTAGCTTCCAATTTAAGCTATGACAAACAAGCATCATATCTGAATATTTCCCAGCATACATTGCACATCCAAAAAGGAACCCACCAATTCTCACCTCCTGATACAGCCATTATCATAGCATCCAGTAGTTAAAAGAGATTTTACTCGTCCCAGAACCAAAGATTCCAATTATGCATTAATGGTTTCGCTTTCCCCAGAATGATGGATACAAGAGTAGAAGATTCCAATTATGCGTTAATGACTTTGTTTTATCCCAAATGATGGATCCAAGGGTAACAAAAGATCAAACATCAACTTGCTCAAATCTCACTCATGAGGAGAAAATACCAGTTGGCAGATAATTTCCATTTTCTGCATGCACCAAAAGATAAGTCGTCCAAAGCCAGCCTTCATCAGTCCAAGAGTGGATCAGCAAGTAAGCTGGTTTAACGTGAGGACATTCTACATATCCCAAACACATACCCTTCTACTACCATTTTGCTATAATATGCTGCAAATGTTCAAACTTCACAATGTTTTCTATTCCGGAAGGATATCCTCGAACAGTTCCAAGGTATCAGAGTTTGGGACAAAGAAACGTAGATTTACTCAGCAGCAGGATAAAGATAGAAAAAGAGCCCACATAAAGAAATGTATATTTACTCGCAGGATAAACATAGAAAAACAGCCACATACGTTTTCCTTGCCACTGTTATTTGGAAAATATATGCATAATTTCCCTTTCAAGTAAATAGTGTTGTAAATAAAAAATAATTTCATGAATATTTTAGATTTTCTTAAATTATTTTGCAATGTTAAAACAATTTACATGCAGGACTCATCTCAAAAACTATCCAATTGCCTGTTACTGTTACATGTATGTGAGCTGACTAAAGCAGAAACCATAGCACATAGAGACTACAATAAGATGAAAATATATTAAAGTACGCTACAGGAAACAAGCATATTCCACTACAGATATAGCATTGGAGGAAAAACCACCTGTAGGATAAGCCATTACCGAGTTTCCCCATCATCACCAAATTCCCCATCTTCAAGGTCCAGATTATCACCATTTCTGCGAGAACCATTACGATGGTCTCTTTTATGTCTCTTATGTCTGCTTTCTCCATCTGAATCAGGAGTGGAGTTATGCTGCACCAGTTAACAAGAAAATAAAATCAAAGCAGAACATGACAATGTAACGCTTCAAAAGCGCAACAATTTTGATTAAAAGTAAACTGTTTGAGACATGATAAGAAAAATCTCAGCATACCCGTCTTGACTTTTTGTGCTCACTACTATGTCTGTGGGAACTCTTAGATCGATCCTTCTCATTCTCATTAAGATTATCTGCAGAATCATTGTGCCTCTTCCTTTGTTTCTTGTTATTGTCATTCCCTGATCTTTTGTTATCATTAGAAAAATGATCTTCCGTTACATCGATTTCAGTGTCAGCTTCTTCCTTCTTTGTGTGCTCCTTTTCCCTTTCGTGCCCTCTTTCTTTGTCACTTCTATGCTTTGACTTTCTCCTGTCCCTTTCCTCTCTCTCCTTTTCTTTTTTAGCCTGCATAACATAAAAATCACAAGCTTACAGCTTCCTTGTCCATGTTTTATTGTAAACATCAATAAGCCCAACATAGAAATTCAAAACTATGTTCACTATTATATTTTGCGAGTCCAAGCTCTTGATTCACATATCTTGATTCTACTAAGCTCTCATTAATTGATGATTCAAAATCATATACCATAAAATTGACTCATTACATTTCGTGGCATGCATTACGAATCCTTGTCATTGACACCCATAGAGAGGTAGTTTTTCCCAAATATACGAGTACATATCAAACATAATAAACCAAGAATATGTTCAAAGTACATTGAAACTGGAATTTACAGTCAAATTCATACTATTAATTTTTTTTTCATCTGATACCCATTTCTAAAATCTAATTAGTAGCAAAAAATATGATAAATGATCAATTTAGATGTTACTACAATATAACAATACAAATATAACAATTCCATAAGTAAACAATCATTTGTACATTTGTGCTTATAATTCAACTTATTATCCAATTTATACTAAAAATTTTCAATTCTATGAACTTTTTTACTTTTCATTTTAATGTTGGAAATTAGAATTAAAGATGTACTTGAAGTTTTCTTTTAAATCATCTCATGGAGTGTATATGCTACATCTGACCTGCTTAGAAGTTCTTAATTACAAATAATCACGATTACATTGTTGCCATTTGAATTTTTCAGCATCTAAAATTTTTTGCAACTAGGTGTTTGTCCTGATCAAGTGCATTTGATTGGATCTTATTCACCATAATATAAAAATGGAAATCTTTTAACACCAAATTGAGGATTAACCTCCAATGCCTAAATTTCATCTTCAAATTTCAATCATCCAACACAATCTAAAGTTAAAAAAGCCACAAGAATATGCTGACCATGATAACAAAGTCAACATGAAATGCCAAAAATACATAAAACATTTTTCTAACAGATGCCCTTACGGCATTGATTAAGAACCAATTACATCCCTTATCACATGATGTTACCGATCATATGATAAAACTGTATAACAAACTGATTCACCTCCAATTTTATCAAGATCTGCAATATCATGTAATAAAGGAGCAGTTAAAAGGAGTTCTACCACTCCTTAAACAATTTCCTACATGCACCTGTCAGAGAAAACCCATTGATACAAGACACCAAAGTAATTCGAAATAACTATTCTCTAAATCTCTTGCTAACTATAATTCTGAAATCTAACTCAACTCGCATCAATTCTTCTAATAAACAGATAACCAAGCAGTGTCATGTCATCAGAAACACAATGTAATTGCAAACATGTTACAGCTACCAAGTATATCCTTGGCTATCTGATAAATCACAAGCACCACTTTGACATAGCAAGTATAGCCAATGCATCTGCAATAGTAAATCCCATGTCCACAAAAGTTAAATAAAATGCCATTTTAATTGCTTAGCCATAGCATCACAAGAACTAACAGTTTCAGCAAGACACTTGTATAATGGTGAACAAATGATACTAGATGCTAAAACTGATGATACCATGGGCTAAAGGATTTTAGGGAAACAGCAGGTAAAGAGTGCTGTGCATGCTAATGCAAGTTGTTCACAAATGCCCAGTAGGGAAATTCTTCTATTCTCCAATTATTGAAATAAAAAGAATATTGACAGGTAAATATAATCAGTTTTACTGGACCATCAATAGAAACATGTAAACTGATTTAATACCTTTTCCTCCTTCCGCTTCCTCTCATTCTCCTTTGCCTGATCTTTCAATTGATCTATGTATTCCTCAAATATCTCCATGCAGATGCTCTCCTCATTGATAGAACTGCATGATATCACCAAACAAAATGATATGAGATCAAGATCAAATAATAGATATGAAAGTTCAATCTTAATTACAAGCAGCCCCACCAATGAAATAAACTAACAAGGCTAATCATAAAAATCAGCATTCAGCAGTGAACATGAATGCATCATGAATTAAAATGCAAATAAAGTAAACACTGAGTTTTTTCCTTTTTTAAAAAAAGTAAATAAGTAGTTAACACAACAAAAAATTACATAGAAAAAGGGCACATCCTAGGAATAGAAGCTAATAAATTTGGGAAGCCAAAGTGCTACTAGGGTATAGTCCATTGGTTTGGATTGGAGGCATTTTTTCTAAACGTGAATTCCAGTAACTTGTTTTAGAAAGGAAGGGTCAACAGCACTGTGCCTATGAATTTATATGTTGTGTTTCAAGCACCAAGAGTCTCATTTTCACCTTTTTTAAAATCGTGAGCTGAATTAGATTTTTTGCAATCATATTAACAATTTAAGAAAAAATGGGGATGTCAAGCTTCAACATACTTCAGAGTCTTTTCTTTTATGGTTAACAATGGAGGATTTGGTAGTAGGAAGGAAGCCAGATTTCTCTTGAAACTGCACCCTTTTTAGTGTCATGGGGGAGAGCAATGGCTGCATTCTCTCTCTTTTTAAAAGGTCCAGGTTTTATCTTCTTCTTGTGGGATTAGGTGGTTTCCTGGCTTCTACTTCATGGGATCTAAAAAAGTTCTCTAAATCATCAGGAGAAATTTCCTTACACTGTCAGTTTCCAGATAACATAATAATACATTATTTTTATTTGCAAGACTGATCATCACAAAACATTATCATAACTGCAAACTTACTGATCAACCTGAATAACATTATCATATTGCAAATTTTATGATCAATACCTGAATTCTCGGCTACTTTCAAAAAGTTCTTTACTGTTCTCCCATTTTGAAGATGCAGTTATTTCCTGCAGAAAAGAAAATAATAAGATGGATAGTAGAAAGAAACAATAAACTATTATTCCTAATTAATTCAACCAATGTAACATAAGCTAGTAGAAAGGCAAATCTTCACCTTAATAGAGTGCAACAAATTGAGAAATTCATCTGCAAGACGTTTACGCTTCTTTGCTTCTTTCTCCTCCTTTTCCTTGGCTCTTTCCAGCAATTCATCAAATACTATCTACAGAGAGAGAGAGAGAGAGAGAGAGAGAGAGAGAGAACATCAACATTTCAACACATCAGCTACAACAAAAAAGATGCATACCTAGACCTAAGTACCCAAAGAAGCAGGAAACTCCTGATCAATAGAAACCGACAGAGCATCAAGTTGTAACAGACAATTAATGCACTTGAGGAAAATCATGTATAGCTAAAGAATGATACTCAATGTGGCATTTGTTGAGTAATCCCCTAGTAGCCGAGCAAAATATTTTGGGGAAATTTTTCCAAATGAAACTTTACTTGGGCATATCCAGCCTCTGAATTTACAAGAAATTATATTGCCACAGTTTCAAGTACTAACAGATGAAACTTTACGAAATGACAAAATGGGATGGACTTTATCAAAAGCCCCTGATTGGAAAATGGAAAACTAAATAAATAACTCATTTATCCAAAATTTTCCCATTTTGCTAAAGAAAAAGGTCAGATATAAAAGGCTTAAAGATTAGGTGAAACTTTAGATAAATTTCCCAGCACGCCATTGACTTGTTGCTGACATGGTGACATGCTAGCACGATGTCAACACATCTCTTACTGCATTAGTCACTTTGTCCCTTAAGTGTTAAGGATGCTAGAGTAAAGGCCCTCATGTGGGCAGGAAAAAAGAGGAGAAAAAAACTCATGGCCCTGCTAATAAAATGCGTAAACCCAAGCGTACTTTAGTGTTTTTTTTTTCACTTCACTTTAGGTGATCAGAAGACCATATCGAAAAATGATGCCCACGAGGGAATGCTAGTTTATTTTCAGTTCGACATGAAAACAACTCCATAAATTGGGTCCACAACTCTAAATTTCTTATCCTAAATAAATAAGGTAAAAAATCCTCCAGGAACTGTACAACCTATACTGATCATGAACTTTATAGCGATCAAGAAAACATAGAAAAGTCATTCGAAGAAATAACTTCACTTGGACAAGTAATAGGCTTGATCTATTCTGGACAACCCTGAACACAATTAAAGAACAGTAGCAAGTTTTTCTAAAAACCACAGAATTTACTTCAATAACACTTCTAATTTCTAAATGAATGGATTAACATCAATACGCAATTGCCAAGCAAGTTCATCTTCTTCCCTTTTATTTCGTTTTTAGGTGTGTCAAGTAGCAGCTACTTTTAACAATACATAAGCAACCTAATAGTAATGGATATACCAGTAAAATCTTGAAGCAACAAACAATCTAAGAAAAATAAACCACAAAAAAAACCATCAATCCTCTTTATGAAGCAAAAAAGGATTAATATGAAAAATATATATATATATATATGTATATCTTATATACATATACATACATATATATATGTATATCTTATATATATATATATACATATATATATATATATATATGTATATTAGTAAGCAAATAAAATACCTTTAGATTCACATCTGATACAGGTGGAGGGCTCACATCCTCCACAATAGCAGCCTTAAAATCCTCCAGTGTCCAAGTTGATGCCAAAGAAACCTGAAAAGCCATAATGTCAGACATGTAAGAAAATTAAATATGTTCAAAAAATATGAAAAGAACAAAGCACATTTGCATATTATACCTTTTTCAACTTCACCACATTCTTTATCTGGGTCTTGTCCTCATGATACTGTGAATATAAATTAGCATTAAAGCAAATGTTTAAGCATCACCACAAGCAACTCAAAGAAAGCCCGTTCACAAAAACCAATATCTTTAATTTCCATCTTCAGTTGGCATAGGCAACAAATAGAGGTAAAAGAATACTAGAAACGAATTGAGCAGCTAGTAGTTATAGCTTGTCTCATTTGTTGAAACCCTAACCTATAGCCTAATCTAGTACAGCTATCTCACCTGTTTCTCTAGCTCCTCAGCAACATCTTCAAACAAATCTTTTGGAGTTGAACCTGAGGTGTTTGATGCAACAGCCAAATATGCAGGTAAATCTTTAACCTGAATGGCAAATAAAATTAAACCAAAACATAAGGGGGAAAAACGTAAGCATAACCATCACTCAGAACCACTAAATATTCTAGGAAGAAACCAAACCAACTAATCCTACACTAAATATTAAAGTATACTCTAACCTTCAAGTAATAATCACGCCAATGGGTTTTGGCTGTCAGACTGCCAGCAGCAACATGTTCTTCTAATAGCTTGCGGAATTCATCTCGATTTTTTCGCTCCGTCTTTCTCAGTTCTTCCTATATAATAACAAAATGAAAACTGGGATATGTTAGAAGTCTACTAATGGCAGAGTCTAATTTCTCCCATCTAACCCTCTCTCAAACCTTCTGGATCTTCCTCTGCTCTTCTTCTTCCTTCTCTAAATCACGTAAATAATCCTGAAATATCACCTTGAAATTAGCTGAAAATACATAAAGAAGCTTACCTAGCTAAAAATGAAAAAAAAATACCTGGAAAATTTCCAAGCGATCAATTTTGTCAAGACGAGAACATCTCTCATCTGCCTCTAACCGATCCTGAACTTTTCGCCACTGGGTGCTCACCTAAAAACAAATGACAGGTAAGTAAGAATTGGACAGTGAAAGGGAATCCATAAAAGTGAATCACAACTTCATGAAAGGATACCTTAATAAAGTCACAAGATTCCAAAAATTGCCTGTACTCCATTACATTCCGTTTGCGCTCCTCCTGTATCTTTGCTCGCTCCTAACCATTTATCCAATCAAAAAACTGTCATATATTCTTCAAATCCTTTATTTTCAAGCTACAGCTTGCCATACTGTTAATAGCAAGTAGCCAAGCACCAAGCATCTACATACACACACATATATTCCTGAAGGGTTCTATACAACACAATCATGACATCGAAAGACGACAGATACTGCCCGAACTGTTGAGTTTCTGGGAGATATTTCTGTAATTATGCATTTATCTTAATCCTACATGTAAAAGGAAAACTCTAGCAACACAAAAATAGGTGCTTGTAATTTTTCCATTCAGGTGGAACAGGCAGGTGGCTAGCTACACATAGGAGCAATGTCACAGAGCCAGACAGCACAAAATTCTATATACATAGTTGTGAAAGGCTCAAGGTGAAAAGGGGGTTTGGAGCCTAGGCGCAAAAGGGGGTTTGGAGCCTAGGCGCAAAGGGGGTTTGGAGCCTAGGCGCAAAGGGGGTTTGGAGCCTAGGCGCAAAGGGGGTTTGGAGCCTAGGCGCAAAGGGGGTTTGGAGCCTAGGCGCAAAGGGGGTTTTGGGCCTAGGTGCAAAGTGGGTTTGGAGCCTAGGTGCAAAGTGCAGGCGCACGCCTGAGCAATGCAAGGCACACAAAAAAATTCAAAAATTCATTAAAATTCAAGTAATATAAAGCTACATGCAATAAAATGAAGTACCAAACATCAAATCTAAAGCTAAATATAATAATATGAAGTACCAAATATCAAATACTAATAGTTAAAACATTAACAAAAAGCTCATAAGTTAAAAATAAAGTCAATTTTCTCCATCACACAGTAAAACCAACTACTCTTCAATCAATCTACTCTTCAATCTTCACAATTCACATTTATCATTTACAATCACAAATTCATAATGAAATACTACATTATAATCTTTGTTTGCTAGTTAAACTAGCTATCTATATTCACAATTCACATTTATAGTCACAAATTTTTATAATGCTAGTGACACTTTCACAACCACAATTTATGTATAATTAAAATAAAGTAAAAAAAAGAAAGAAAAAAACAGAAACATTAATGGACAGAAGCAGCAGGTTGATGGCAAATGATGGAACTATGAAAGAAAAGCCATCAGCAGAACGAACATAGAAAAAGGGCAGCAGCATTCCAGCAGGCAGCATTCCAGCAGTATAACAGCCATGGGAGAGAAGGAGAAAAAAAGAAAGAGAAGGAAGAAAAAGGGAAAAAAAATAAAAAAAGGAAGGAGAATGATAAACTAAAAAAAGAGAACAAGAATAACTTACATGGTATATTGAGATTCTTGATGTTAAATTTGGACCAGGCCTAACTCACCCCAAAAGCTAGCTCAAGGGGGAGGAGTGCCTATGGCTCATATAAGGGGCACATTACCCCTTTCCACAACCGATGTGGGATTCAACACTTGAGAATGAACCTTGATTATTTTTTTCTTCTTTTTTCTCCCTCTCCTTTTTTTTCTCTTTTTCTTTCTCTCCTACGGCTGTTGCTTACTGCTGTGCTGCTGTGATGTCTTAAAGTTTTAAGTCTAGGGCAAATTTAGTGCTATTTATGTACATGGCGCCTTGAAGGGTGGGGGCGCACCTTGCACGCCTGAGGGCACCTCAGGCACGTCGCCTGCCTTGCGCCACCCCAGGCGCTAGGGCTGGCTCCTGGTGCGCCTCACGCCTCAGGCGTGCGCCTTTCACAACAGTGTCTATATAGAGCATTTTTCTCCTTTTATGTGATCGTTAATCTAATTTCCCGAGTGTGAGAGATACAGAGTCATTTTTCTTTTCAACGCTTAGTCTCCAAATATCATTAATGGCTATTTCATAGAATCCACAATTCTGGAGGAGAACATAGTAAAATCTCTTTGAATGTCACTAGAACATGTCACTAAGTTAAATATCAAGTGTGGAACATTCAAGCTAATATTAATTTTAAATTTCATGCATTCTTTTTCCAACTGGATAACCAAGACAAATGAGGACACTTATGATCTCTATACTTATTGGTCCAACTGCATATCTTATTTAAAGGCAGGGTGCAAAGGCACCATGTTCTAAATAACACAATTGTAAACCAAACTAGTTGTCTACCTTTACTTCAAGTTCCTGCAAGAAGGCATCAAACAGATCTCTGCGGTCCCTTTCTCGTTCAACAGCTTTAAAACGCTCATCATTTTCAAACATCGTTACTGCTTTGCTGAATAGTAAATCAGGCATTTAAACAGCAGAAAGAATTTACTTAGAATAAAAGGAACCATTAACAAGAAGATAAAATATAAAAATAAAAACAACATCAAAAGAGTACAAACCTCCATCTCGTGGTTAATGAAAGCTCTTTGGATTCCTGTAAAGAATTTGAGTTCAAGAGGTAAGACTCTCCTGAATATGAATGTCTAGGTATGCATGAATAAATCTAATAGATAATAGAAACAGAAACTCACTTCTAGCATATTCCTGAAATCTTCCCTTGCTTTTTTCTGTTTAATCCGCCTTTCTTCAGCCTCCTGTTTTCTCTTTTGTCCTAAGTACTGAAATGTGAAGTTAACAACCATAAATGAAATGTTGAAAATCACAAAAGAACAGCCAGGTAGCTCCAGAAAGAGTAAAAAATGGAAGTTCAAAATTTGGTTATGAAACAATCAAAACTTTAAACCATGATTACATTAAATGAACAACAAAGGCAAACATTACCTCATT
This sequence comes from Manihot esculenta, assembly GCF_001659605.2. Lineage (NCBI taxonomy): Eukaryota > Viridiplantae > Streptophyta > Magnoliopsida > Malpighiales > Euphorbiaceae > Manihot > Manihot esculenta. The sequence goes on from NC_035170.2 coordinate 22,267,329, forward strand.
AAATGCTTGCTTCCGCTCTCCAAGTGTTTTCAGTGCACCATATCTTTTGTCATTAATTATTACTCTCATGGCCTAACACAGTAAGCAACAACATCAGGAACTAAACCACTCCCAAAAGTGAAGATGCACAAATTACTCATGAAATGATTTAACTACCTGGTCCCAGGTCCAGTCAGACCCAACATTTGCAGATTCCAGAAGTGCTTTAAATGCATTCTTTGCCTCCTACAGCGGTAGAGAAGAAAAGAATAAGACCAAAATGTCAATAATCAAAAGAGCCAGAAGAAGAGTATTTGGAATATGGCCAGTTATATAGTGCACCAGTTTATCAGCATAAGTCAAGGGCTCCTGACTAACAGCTTTTTCTTCCAACAAAACATTGTTAACCTTTTCCCTTGTTACCACATCTTTTGCTGCTTCCTGTGAAGCATTGACCACATTATCCTGCTAGTAAAGCAGGCCAAGAATACATCAGAACCTAAACAAACAACAGCCATAACAATTACCTCTTTATCTTGTGTGGGAGCTTTATTTGCAGAACCAGAATTATCTTGACCCGAAAAGTTACTGGAGTTGTTTCTACAAGTTAAGAGCATGAGCAACATAAACTATGTGCTATTTAAAAAAAATACAACTATAATAATAATAATAATAATAATAAAAAGAAGCAAACTTCAAGAATCCTTTACATTTGTGCTGTTGTGGCATCAACCCCAGTCCCAGTAGCAGTCGCTTCAGAACTTCCAGGAACCGCAGAAACTGGATTCTCAGCTGTCTGAATTCCATCTAGATTGCTAGTTACAGAAGAAGACATGACAGCTAAGGCTGATGATTCAGAGGCTGACTCAGATTGCAAATTACCAACAGTAGCAACAGGGGTAACAGGAACAGGGCTTGAAGGTGCCCCCTGAGCAGGGAAAGCCGAAGCATCTGAACTAGATGGTGTTTTTTCTACAGATGGAGGACCAGCAGCTTGTGTATGAGAATTAGAGGATGTTTCCGTCTGTGTCTCCATTACAGATGCCTTTTCAACTTGTTCACGGGCCACCTTGAAGCACATGTTTTAAAGCCAGCAGTGAATACACATAAGAAGTCTGCAATATAGCATTGTAAAATAGAAAAGAACAGCCTATAAACAAATCCATGGTTGGAAACCTTCAATTCCTCAGGGATTTCCCATTTTGATTGCCTGGTAACCTTGTTGAAGTAATACCTACAAGAGATTCATAAACATAAAGAACAATAAAATCACAAACGAAGAAAATTGTGGGATAAGAATGATCTGAACAGGGTCAAGGAGAGTATGAACAAATTGATTTATGGAAGTTAAACAGAATTACACACTTTCTTCCATCAGGACTAGTAAATTCCTTCCAGTCAGTTGATGCATCTGCTCTCTGTCATGATAAAATTAAGAAATTAATAAAAACTGATAATGATGGAGCTGGGAATCATAAATATTACATGAAAGAGCTTACTAAAATTATCAGAATCTAGACAATGCATAAGATTTGCATAACATATCAATAATGATAAACATCCACAATTTTCACAAAACAACTGAGCAAACATCACTCAAATTTGATTGCATCTTCTGCAATACAATTTCTGAAAAAGAAAAACATTTAACAGTGAATTGCAGCATGAAATAAGAGATTAAGATAGTAGCAAAGACGCCATTCCAAAAGGAAAGGGAAAAGCATAAGTTTCAGTCAAAAATTATCTATTCAAACCATAGTCTATGTTTAAAACAGTGAGCTGTAATCAATTGCTTGCATAAACTCAGAAATTGAAGAATGAAGACAGCCTTGCTACAATTTAAGCCCACTAAAAGTGCTTTTTGTTTTCTCATTAAGCAGCCATATCAACTATTTTCACTCAACTTCGTTACTGTAAGTTATATCTCCTCCACAACAAACATTTAAGCAGAAGGTAAATTACGGTCATGAAATTTAAAAAAAAAAAAAAAAGAAGAATATAAAACTCAATGTATAACTATCCTAAGCGCAAGGAATCCAATTCAAGGAAGAGGAAGAACACTCTGAAACGCAAATTCTGGATTAATAAATAGATAGGAACTATATGACCTATACATTTATGTTCTGAGAGCTCAAAGATACCAAACAGTGATATTCGGTGGATGGTCAGAACATGACAAGAAGTAACCAATTTGGTGCTTCATAAAGAATCAACACAAAAGATCATGCAAATAAAAATACAACAATCAATAAATAACACATATGACAGAAATTACTAACATTCAAGCTACAAAGTAGGTAGTGCAAGCAGCAAAGACCCACAGCATATCCTACCTCTCAACAGTGTAGCACAGCATGTACCTGTAATCACCTTACAAGCACTATGGAAGTCACGCAAAGTATATTTGGATAAACAAGTATTCAAAAATGAACTTTAAAGAGTCCATATACCACTAAACCTAAGAGAACAAATATCAGCAGAAGACAAATTTTATAGTACCTTGGGAATACTTACCACAAGGGGTACCTTGAGAAGTACATAAACAGTAAATGAAAAGATAATTAATAAGGGATTACATGACAGTAAATAAGCATCTAAACTAATAACATGCAAATGTCAAGATTAAATTGTTTTAGATAGCATTTTAATGAACTGGGTAAATCAAGGGACAGAAATTCATTTGGCACAACTCTGCAATATAGCGACCACCTGAGTATCAACATATTTCTAACTGGTGCCATGCAATAGTTACTTCCTAAGCATAATCCAAATGGAACAGAGCTACAGGCACACACAGAGACAAATTTTCTATAACAAATAAAGGAAATATGACATGATCAATTTTTTCCAGATGTTTAAAAGCACAACTAATTTCAGCAAATAATTTGAAAAAGATAATATGGCAAGGAGAAGAAAGTAAGAGGAGAAGAAAAAGAAGGATGGCAGTTTCTCCAATTACTGAGACACATAGGTGATGTTTTCCAATTACTAGGACTGACATATAGGAGGAGCAATGGGTAGAACAGTAAAAATACCCACAGCGATTTCTCAATTAAGGGATAGAGGTGCTATGTGAAGTACATGAAAAGGAGATATTTGATAATTCAAATCAATTCTATGCAAACAACTTGATAATATGAAATTCAAAAGCAATAGTTACTTGCACGAGATAAAAGATGGACCTTAGACTGAAGAAGATCTGCCCATGACTCAAAAAGAAAGGGAGAGATAATCTAAATAACAAGAAACTTGAATTTAGATGAGGCTAACACAACTGAGCATAACACCCATATTTAAACACGTACGAGCACTGATTTCAAGACACTTGTAACTCGTTAGCCAGAGAATATGAAAGAGGTTAAATGACTACACAACAACTGTAACATGACCTCACCTCAATTGGCGTCATCAATTCAACAGGCTTCTCCCAACTAGACTGTCTTGTCCTCTTATTATAATAATATCTGAAAACCAAACAAAGAATAATTAATTCAACAAAAATGTATATAAAATAATCACACATCAAAAGAATTGTACATATAAATCAATTATCACCAGCACATATTCATATTGAAATAAAGAGAGAATAATGAAAAGGCTCTAATAAATGGCACATAATTGTAGTTGCAGAATGTCTTGACTGTACTAATGCTGTTCATGCTGCATGAGGCTTACAGTCATTAGTTAAGAGCACACAGGCACAGCTATGCTTCATGAATTGTGCGAGTAACAATGTATATTGACAGGGAATTGAACAGCTTTGAAAGAGGTCAATCCATAAATTTGAGCTATAACCCTTAAGGAAAATAAGTGAAGTAACAATTGAAACTTAAGACAAACAATGGATCAACGTCAACCATGCACTGGGAGTGGGAGCCACACATCTAAAAAGTAGCTGAGAGTATTTGAGGCACTGGTCTTGGATATAGCTGGAACACAAGGCTTTCGAATTTAAAAGGTTCTTATACAATCATTGAAAAAATTTTGCACCAAGATGCTCATAAGAAAAGGTTTTATAGGAAAATGCTGTCGGGACTTGGGAAGGATTAGAGAAATGATAAATCAATCAGTTCAAGAAAACAGGTGAACGTTCCCCACAGGCACCATCGTATTAAGAGAAAACAACAGCAAAAGAAGTAAAAGAATGGTTATAAGAACCTATTCATCTCATTGTGGTCTCTAGACTCCTCCAATAATGTTTATACAATATCATTCTACAAACAGTCCAATGTCTCTAAACATCAACTGTTACTTCTCTGTTTTAAAAGTTCACATCATTAAACAAGCAAGCAATAAACATGAAATCTATTAATTTTGCAACATGCTCTCTTCCCTCTACGTGCGGTCTATGTTATTAAGTAGCAAGGTGCAGGCTCATAAGGCCCCCATCTAATAAATACAGTATCACAGGTCACACCTGGGTCAACAAAACACCTCCCTTCCATTTTGCCTTTCACAACATATCTAAAATCTATACTTCAAGTTATATCAGCATAACATCTAAAAAGGCCCATTAAAGAGAGCATAAAAATTAAAATATAACTACTTAAGTTGCAAAGACATCAATCAATACACAATCATATTTGCACAAAATCAACCAACTAGTCATCTATGCTTCACTCTCCTAGCTCCACATGTAACCATACTAGGTCAAAAAAGGTATAAATACACAACTCAAGGGGTGAGAGAGAGGGTGTCACACACAGAGGAACTTCGCGAAAGTAATTATCTATGTGAAGTAATTAGTCGCAGCAGGAAGCATGGAAGCAGCTAGGAATGTCCGAACTAATTAGAGTGGTAGCAAGTGTTTAGCAGTAGTTAACAACTGGTCAAGGGAACAGTTAGAATAAGCTGTACAAATACAGCTAGAGGATTTTGAGGAAGTCAGTCAAGAAATATCAAAGTTCATACTCGTTTCTCTCGATTTCTACTCTATTTCTCTTCTCACTAAATCTATTTCTTGTCTTCCTATTTTCTCCTCTATTTCTTTCTAAGTTCTTGAAACAGAGCTGTCAGGGTTCTTAACCATAACAGAGGACAGGCGAGCAGGAAGTAAAAACACTTTAGATAGAGGAAAACATCCCATTAGGACAAACAAGTAGTATAAGCATAAGCCAGCTGGAGGTTTTTGCTCTGGACAATGAAGTTTCAAATGCTTATGAATTTTATTCTTACAATTTGAATTGGAATTCCAAGTTTATCCATCAAAAAATACATTCCACGAAAAAATTAGATAACACTGCCACAAACAATTCAAGTTGATAATATACACCATGGATTGCCATCTCCTATTGCAAACACATACCTTCTTCCAGTAGCAGATACATGCTCTTTCCAGTCTGTTGTAGTCTCCTCTGTAAGCTTAGTGGGCTGGATGCCTGTTGTCTGAAAATTTATGCATTGCCCCAGTATCAAGAAACTCATAATGAACAATAATCGTGACAGCAAACACAAAATAAGACATAGAACATTAATATAAATGAGCAAATTTAAGAGAGAAACGTTCCTACCAGAACATTGACAGAGATAGCTGAAGATTGTTGCCCATTGTGCTGCACAGGTGCAGCAGTGCTCTGACTTGCAGATGATAACCCAGGCTGTCCTCCAGCAGATATATTTGAGCCATGCATTTGAGCCATTGGCTGATACTGAGTTACAGCATTAAAAGCTACTGGTGGTTGCCCATAGGATGATGGTGCAAACTGAAAGGGGAAAAATGTATAGAGTTAACCATAAAACACTAAATACACCATTTGAAATTTCCTGATCTCCTCAAAAGGCAGTCCCATTGTCTTACCGCATATGATGTAGAAAGTGGTGCTCCAGGGCCACCTAAACCAGGTGCATAGTTAATTGGAGTTGGAATACTAGGTGGAGGCAATGATGATCCTGGTGCAACATGCCTGTTTGGCTGAGCATTTGGCAATGCAATGACCTGGGATGGTGGTGGACCCGGGCTTGGTTGTCCAGGTCTTGCTGGTAACTGTTGCACTGGTTGAGGAAATTGGGGCTGTGGAGGTTGAGTAGGCAATCCAGCATTCATCACAGGGACACTTCGGCCAACTGTCTGGAAATGTGGAGCAGCCATAGGAATGAACTGCTGTGATTGTTGTCCTGGAACAACAGGTCGGAACTGCAGAAATAATTTATTGAAAAGGGTTTCTCTAGATCTAACTTAAGCAATTGGAATATAAGTTATAAAAATGGTTATCAATAAGAAGCATTACTTGAACAGGCATGGGGGGAACAAAATTCCGTGGAGGATCCATGGAGCCAACCGGAGGAGGCTGAAGAGGCTTTTTCATCAAGAAAAGAAAAAAGGAGTAGACAATTATCAAGAGATAAAAGCAATTACTGGTAATAAGCAATTTAAAAACAAGTAAACAACACACATCTTTTTGTCATCTAATGCTCATAAGAATAAGATTCAAGGCAAATTTGCAGTTACTACGATGTCTAACACATTTGCAAACCAATAAATAATGTTGAAAATAAGGTTACACTTGCATAATGAAGGACATTAGCTAATATATAACAATGAAAATAATAAGGTCAAACTTATCAACCATGCAAGATGTTTTCAACTTTTTTCTTACGGATGAATACAAATGCAATGAAGAATGCATGAGAACTTACTGGTTATGTTTCATTGAATGACAACTCAACAGTTCTGTTGCTGAAGAGTAAGGTGGGATGTGAATTGCTTTAACTCACAATACATTTACATTGACATATCAACTTCCAGTGTCAGGAAACTGTGTCCCTCTAAGAAAAGCTCACACAATGCACCATTACTCAAATATTCCCCAAAGCTTTTACAGTTATTTCTATGAAGAACAAACTAAAGCTCCTTGTATGATAGCATACATAAAGGTAACAACTAACAAGTATGTGGATCATCAACCATTGGACAACAATCAGGTGTCCCTTAGCACAGGCATTAGCCACTGGATAATTCATCTTTATATGACAGCATAGGTAAAGAATTCCTCTTCTTGTTTGAATATTACATTGAAAAGAAAGAAAGGAAAAGGGAGGAGAAAGAAGATATGAACATAGTCATATTATAGTGAAGAAAGATAAATAAATAATGGAAAATCATTCTAGACTTCTCTATATATCTAACCCTCAACCAAGTAAATCAAACGCAAAGGAATTATACAGTCGTCCCCTTCAAGATTAAGATTTTACTTTGGTGAGATCTTACAGTCCTAGCTGTTGCACCCAAGTATGCTCCAAAATACCTAACTTGACCATTATTTTTATCACAATTGTCAACTTTAATTTTGCATTATTGGTAAAAAAAAATTATAAATACTCACTTACCTTTAGTACTGATTGAGATTCAATGAAAAGTGAAAGGTAAAAACTAATATATAAATAATTGAAGCAAAGATGTGAAACATGAGTTTCTTGCTATAGTAGCATCCATTGAGAAGGAAATTTCTGGTGCATAATTTAAAGTTTGAAAATGATAAATAAATAAATACACTAGCCATGAAATAAATAATAGATATAAAATGAAAGAGAGGTACACTAAAAATTTTCAGCTGAATTGCCAATCAAAAAAATTATATTGCTTCTGAATCACTCATCAACCTACACTAACTGAGAGCTCTGGAGGGCAATGAAAAGCCAGCAGTTATTTTAAGCAATGTACGAATGCAATAATTTTACTTATTTAATGGAATCTTACCTGTATACTGGAATATGGAGGGTTGTTAGCCATTTAGCAGTATAGCATGCTCAGAAGACCAACTAAATAACAACAAAAATCAAGACCATGTTAGTATCTATTATCCTTGAAGGTAAACAAATCCTCTAACATTAATAGAAGCAGAACCATTCTACACACTGATGTATATAACTAAATTAGATAAAACACCACTATAATTCAGCAGTTATAGTGAAAGGTGCAAGTATAACAGCAGAAAATAAAAGGCAAGTATCAAGTATGCATTCTCAAACATACCAAGGAAGCTATCTAGACTTATCCTTGAAAAATAGATACGAGGAATTACACATTGTTTTTTTTTCCGTTTACAAAAGGAATATTGCTTGAACATATGTTGACATCAGGGAAAAAAGATTTAACATTTTGGAAGCCTACAATACCATGAAAGTGAAGGAAAACAAAAAAATTTTAGCAATTAAAAGTTGAGTTCCTCAAATATCAAAGTCGTTGAGCAAGAAGAACTGCATCTAGAAATGCATTTTTGGCTTGCCAACCAGAGTGGATATTCTTTTAAATTCTAAATGTTATATAAGACCAAATTTAGTTTTGTTTTTTCTCCTTGCCCTCCATTTTCACTTTTGCTGAGACATGAAAGTCAAATTTTCATTGATAATTGGAAACCATGGCGGTTTACCTATAGATATCCACTCAGGACAATCCACCTAAGATGAGGGAGAGCAACTGTCTATGATCTCATGGGATAGCTAGATGATTTTGCTCAGATGGCTTGAATTTGAACTACATTAGGAAGGTACCTACAGTGTTTGAAAAGAAGCATTAGCCCTAAACACATCCTCTGAAAAACATCCCTTTCACCAAAATTTATTTGCAAACTTGCAGAACTTACGGAACATCATTCACAACAGATGCTTCAGCTTAGTATCACAAGTTCATAGCCCATCAAATTCAATAATTAAAAAATTTTCCAGATAAAACTGTACATGCAAAAATGATATTAACAAACTAGAAGTTCCCATACCCACATTAAAAGAGACAATTAAAAATAAGAAATAAAAATGAAAAAAGAAACATCCAATTTGGGTACTCCATAAAGTTTCCAAATAGATTCACATATGTTCTGAATGCCTAAAAATATGGAGTCAACCGGGAAATAACCACAAACAAAAAGGCATGCAACAGGCAACAGCATTCATAAACAACAACCAAACAGTCAATTAGCTAATAGATTCAACCTCAAATAAATTAAATTAAGCCACTACTTGTCAGAACAAGAAAAATGGACCTAAATTCAACGAGCTCCTTTCAATTCCTAAGGATTGAAAATGCACAAAAATGGAAGATAAATTCCACCTATCAAGTGAGCAAATAATACAAAAGAGCACACAAGAAATCCATTAGCATGCATCAAATAGCACTGCCATCAGCACATTATTTTGAAAATATCAATATTCACAACTTTTACCTAAACAAAACCCGTTTTAGAGACAACAAAGAGACTCGATGATGCACAACTCCCTTCCTTTTTTTCCTCCAAGCAAAAAATTGACTGGCTATTGATGACCTACAACAATGTCTTCACCTAACTACCTCGATTAAATTCACCTTAAGTTTTGCAGCCTGGGAACAAGAATCTCATCTAAACAAATAGAAATTTGACAAAACCCGTAAAAAAAAGGGAGCGGTGTGGGGGATTTAAAAATTAAAAAAAAAAAAAACTCACTGTAGTCACAAAATCACAGTTACACGAACTGGGTATGCCTTAAATTCTCTGGAAACACAGTCCCTTGAAGAGTTCCAAGTATACGCTTCAACCCACATAAAGTTTAATATTCTTAACCTAAAAACCCCACATGCAAAACCCACAAAGTTTAAGATTCCAAGACCTATGGAAGAGTTTCATTCTCCTAATTGCATAATTTTTCTCGAGAATTAAGAGAAAACAAAAATTAGCTCGAGAGTGAAAGCATACCACCAAAGAAGACAGTAATTTTTCTTTGGTTAAAATCCCAGAATGGGGATTTTGTGCAACTGCAGCAAAAAGGAAAGCTATTGATATTGACGCGTTAATTCAAAATGGCTGGTCTCTCTCTATAAGGGCGTGTACAGAGAGAAGGAGAGAAAAGGGGTCACTGGTTTTTGATTTTGGTTATTGTTGGGGAAAAAAGCACGAATTTTGGGTCTGGCGTTCTTCACTCGCGGCTGAAGATGAAAACCGCAGGTTTGTCTAATGGGTTTTATAAGATACACTACAATTCATTATTATACCCTGCCATACTATTTTGCATTAGGGCTATTAACAAGAAAAGTCCATGACTTTTGCTTTTAATTACCATTATAATTTAAACTTTTAATTTTTAAATTTATTATAATTATAATTAATTTTTATAATTATTTATCAAATCAAATAAAAAAATTTTAAAATTTAAATTTAGTAATCACAACTTTTAATATTATATTAAATTTTTAAATTTTATAATTTTAAATTAGTGTAAATATTATATTATGTATTATTTATTTTTTTTTAAATATTTAATTAAATAAATATAATTAATTTTTAATCTCTAATTCTTACCATCTAATTAACCATATATCTTAAAATATATTTAACTTTTATTATTCTAATTCCTAATTTAAACTTTAAAATCCTTAATCTAAAACTAATTATTCTTAGATATTTATTTAAAATAAAAAATTCTTATAATCTAATTAATCATATATCTTAAAAATATTTCATTTTTATTCTCCTAATTCTTAATTTAAACTTTAAAATCACAATTTAAAACTTGTTAGACTTTGATCAAAATGTGAATTTTATATTTCAAATTATGAATTAGAAGAGTCAGGTGTTTTTAGATTATGTGCATTAATTGAAATTAAAAATTTAGTTATATACATTACGGGTTTGCAAGCTATTACGTCGGTAATGAACAAAATTGTTTGTGAGTTATTCGAGATTCGAATCGATAAAATTTGATAGGATTCGATTCAATTTTTAGACGAACCAAACTTGAATTCGATTGTGAAACTCATCACCTAAATAAATAAAATTTGAGCTCATTAATATTCAGCTCGTTAAAGTTTAAAACTGATTCATTTCAACTTTGTGAATAAACTCCCGAGTTATCTCATTGAGTAAATTTACGAACTAACTCACGCAGTAAGCTTATGAATAAAACTTATTAAATAAGCTCATGAGCGGATTCATTAACAAGTTCATAAACAATCTAATTAAATAAATTTATAAATAAATTCATCATACATTAGTTCATATTTAGTATCTAGTGTTTATTATTTTTATATTAAGAATAAATTTTTTATATATTAAAATTATTTATTATATAATTATAATAGTAACTTGATTTTTTTATAAACTTAAAATTAAATTATAAATAATTATATTTTATAAATATATACTTGTATAATAACTATACTATAAATTATCCTTATAAGGATCAATATTAAACTATTAAAATACAAATAATTATAAATTTATATAAATAATCAAAACTATGTCGTTTGAACTAAAATTATATAATTTAATCAACAAGTTTCAAATAATTATTTGTAATTATGCTATTTAAATACAAAGTATTATGTATACTACGAATTATTAATTTATTTTAATATTTATATTATTTGTCATGGTTGATTTATGTTTAAATTAAATAAAAATTTTAATTTTGACACTAAATACACTAATTAAGGTGTATTAAAAATAATTTATGTAATTTTTAATATATTTATTTTATTTTTTGATGTTATTTATATTAATAGTAATTAATAACTAATTAAGGTGTATTAAAAATAATTTATAATTATTTATTTGAATCTAAATTTAAATTTAAGTGGAATATTTTAATTTTAAATTCGAATTTAAATTTTATTAACGAATTTTTAATTAAAATTTTTTAATTGAGCTCATATTAATCTCGTTATTATAATAAACGAGATTTTTTCATGAATCGAGTTTAATTTTAATATATAACTTCTGAGTTGACCCGAGCTCTATGCTAGAGCTTGAGTTTCTAAATTTTTTTAATAAACCAGATTCAGTTTGATTAGGTTACACCTTTTAACTACCGGTGACTGTTGGGTTGCCTTGGGTTAATTTTTTATAATATAATTTTTTATTTTATTTGAAGGTGATATAAGAAACTGGTTATTACAATAGTATGAACTTTCTGGAAATTCAATTTTTTTTAGACAATAAATAAAAAAACATATGAAAATAATTTGAATTTTCAAATTTCTTTATTATTAAAATGATATTTATTTTCTTACTCATCATCCAACCAGGGCAGCTATCACCCTTCAATCAAACATCAAATTCTTAGTGGAGTTCATGAGCCACAGAACTTTTCTAAGGATTTTCCTGGCGGGGTCGTGTGATTTTTGTCACCATCTTCAGCACCCAGGCCACCTGTTACACTTCTCCAACTTTCTAGACTTTGTAGATGTCTATTCAGAGAATACAGGATCAACCCTTTTAAGTTGCTTCACCATGGCTTATCGGGATACATTCTTCAACTTCTCTGATGGCTGCCACTGTCTTCACTGCTTCCTATTCTTCTCTATCTCCCTGTTCTCACAGAAACAACAAGAACCAGAACAACTCATTTAGCAGTTTTTCTTTTTCAATATGTTCCAGGAACAAACCAAGAAAATCCCTCAAATTCACAATCAGAAATGAGCATGAAAGTGGAGCTAGAAAGAAGCTGTCTGTATCATCTTCTGCAAAGCACTCGTTTGGGCAAAACACCCAGATTTCATTCTCAATTGTGACAAGAGAAAATTTGTCACAGCCTATTAAATTCTCAGTTAAAGATGAGCAAGAAAGTGAGAAGACTTCATCTTCTGTGGCTGTGGTTACTGAAGAGAATGAGAGTATAAAAAGGGCGAGTGAAGCCTCTGGCCACGAAATGGGAACGAGCAAGGAAACTGATTCGGAGGAAGAAAAAGAGAAACAACAAGAAATGGATTGGAAGACAGATGAGGAATTCAAGAAGTTTATGGGAAATCCCTCGATTGAGGCAGCAATAAAGCTGGAGAAGAAGAGAGCTGATAGGAAGCTCAAGGAACTTGACAGGCAAAGTAGTGATAATCCAATTATGGGATTCTTTAATAGCTTAGTTCGTAATAGTTTGGCTAGAGAGAAGGAGCGGCTGGAGATGGCTGAGGAGACTTTTAAGGCCCTTGATCTCAATAAGGTAATCATATTTCTTCATAAAATTAATAGTCAACCAACACCAATATTTATGGAGATATCTTTGTGATCTTGTTTATCCAGATTCATCATAATTTTTTTGAATATAGGATTTCATCTGATTTCAATATGATAGTTACAATGGGTTGCCTGGGACTCGGTGCATATTCAGTCTGACTCTGATTTTCCCATCTAGCAATACAAAGGAGATTTTGCTGTTGTAGTGAGGGTTGTGAAATCTATTTGCAAATGTATAAAATTTTATCTAATACTCGTTTAATTATCCTGAAATGGCAGCTAAAGAGCTGTTTTGGATTTGATACATTCTTTGCAACGGATGTTCGAAGATTTGGTGATGGAGGGATTTTTATTGGAAATTTAAGAAGACCAATTGATGAGGTCATTCCTAAACTGGAGAAAAAACTGTCTGAAGCAGCAGGGAGGGAGGTCGTTGTATGGTTCATGGAGGAAAAAAATGATGAAATTACAAAACAGGTACTATAAAATTAACCATGTTATTTTAAGCATCTTTACTTCTAAATGTACTTGTATGTTCTCCTTACAAGTGCATTGCTAGTAGATTAGTGGAGCCAACCAAGCTAAATTCTGAAAAGATTGTTATTGTTTCCTTTATTGCTTACAAGTCTTGTTTTCTTAAGGCTTGTGTGGTGCAACCAAAGTCAGAAATGGATCTCCAGTTTGAGTCAACCAAGCTGAGTACACCCTGGGGTTATCTGAGTGCTGTAGCTTTATGTGTTGCAACTTTTGGGACCATAGCTTTGATGAGTGGCTTCTTCCTTAAACCAGATGCAACTATCGACGACTACATAGCTGATGTTATTCCCCTTTTTGGTGGTTTTCTCTCCATTTTAGGAGTTTCTGAGGTATGCATTCCTCTAATTTCCTTCAATCTCTGTGATACATATTGTAAGTATAGTAAGAGTGCAGTTTTGTTTCAGTAAGAGTATAATTTTTCATTTATTTAAAGTTTTGTCACGTTCTTGTCTTCTTGAAATGATCAAGTGATGTTATTTTCACGCAAACCAGTTGTACTCAATTGAATGAAATATCTTTCATTTTTTGCAGATAGCAACAAGAGTTACAGCAGCTCGTTATGGTGTTAAACTCAGCCCATCTTTTCTTGTTCCATCCAATTGGACAGGATGCTTGGGGGTCATGAATAACTACGAATCCTTGCTTCCGAACAAAAAAGCTCTTTTTGATATTCCAGTGGCACGCACAGCCAGTGCATATTTGACATCATTAGCGCTGGCAATTGCTGCTTTTGTAGCTGATGGTAGTTTCAATGGTGGCGATAATGCCTTGTAAGCTTTCCATGTTTCCTTTTGATTTTTTCCCCCTCTTTGAGATTAAGGATTCTTACTCGATATGGTAGGGATTTCAAATTGTCAGCTAATCATCCTTTGCAAAATTAAAATGAATAAGAAAATCAACACCTAGTGTCCTATTGAACTTCTGTGCAGTGATGGTGCATGAACTGTGAAAAATAAACGAGAAACAAGGAATTAATGCCAAAATGGTATTATTTAGGTCCCCTTTGGTTACAAAGAATGGAAATTGCCCCACATTCATGTTCTTGGTCATTAACACCAGCCTTTGTAGACGTGAGAACCAAATAAGCAACATTTTTTTTCTTCCAATTTTTCCATTCTGGGTTGTTAGATCCTCAAGGGATAGGAATGAAGGTTTCAGTCCAATCCTGTTTCTCATTCTTTATCAATAGCCTGGGTCTTGCATTTTAGCAATATTAAGACGTAAATATGTTGGTGTTTCAAATTTTGTCACACTGAAGGAAAAAAAAAAGGTTCAAAATGCTGGGAACTTTTTTATGCTATTCTTGATTTTGAAAAGTTGTAACATGTCCCAATGGTGATAAAACAGTTTATGCCAGGGATTCTATCAATACATTGTTCCATATATTATAGTTAAACCCCTCATTTTTTATTCGATTAGTTTAATGCTTACGTTTTTTTTATGCTCATGCAGGTATATAAGGCCACAATTCTTCTACAATAATCCCTTACTTTCCTTTGTCCAATATGTTATTGGACCTTATACAGATGACCTTGGAAATGTATTGCCTTATGCAGTGGAGGGTGTGGGGGTTCCTGTTGATCCCCTTGCTTTTGCTGGACTTTTAGGTAAGTCCCTTGATCTTTTGGGTCTCTATTATGGATGCAATTCCCTCTTGCTGGATACGAGATGAGACAATTTATTGAGCAAAGGAATAAATTTGTTCGGCAACTTGTTACTTTCGTTTTTCACCTTTTGATAAATTAAGTGTCAATACTCAAAATGGTCATGAAGAATGCTAGAGATTTAGGGTAAGTTCAGTCAAGATAGTATTGGTAACAGTTTCCAGTTAAAAGGTGCTCCTGTATTTATAGGGGATGTTCAATTTAACCCATTTTCAATTTTTGTTTAAATTAGCCCTAAAGTTTCAATTTAAGCTCAATTTAGCTCAAAAATCAAGAAGCTCAATTTCTTGATTTTCTTTATTTTTGGGCTAAGTTGAGTTTAAATTGAAACTGCTTGGTCAATTTAAATTTAGACAAAAAATTGAAATAAGCTAAATTGAACATCCCTAACAAGTATCAAGGTGAATTTGGGCTTTTTTTTTTGGTTGAAAGAATATTAGTGAAGGATACGGATCCTTTTGTACATCAGTTAGCTGCAGCTCTGCAGGCCAGGTGTAAACTGACTTGTATAACGTTTGCTTTTAAATCATCTTGTGAGCTTTTATTCAGGACTATGCTTGAGGTCATATTACAAACAATAACAAGAAGTAGAAGCTTTATAATCACCTTTGTTGACTGATATGGACTTTGTGAACTATTGTATCTGCTCAAGCTGGCAAATGAAACTGAAGAATGATGGATCCATTAGAAAAATATTTTTACAAATTCATTTATTAATCGTCGTTGCTATTATAATTATCATGCTGTGAATATACACATTGCATTTGCTTGCTATGAAAATGCAAAATCTAAAATGATTAAAACTCAAACTAGAACAGTTGCATCTTCAAACTTCAGTAATCATATTCTCTGAACTTATATGTTCTGGCGAATAGTCTACATTGAGCCTCCTGCACCTTTCCATTTTCCGAATTGTTATTTTGATCCTCATGTTTATTGGGGACAGTAGTTTCATTAGCAATCATTATCATAACACAACCAAAGCTATAGACACCCATGTTTGAGATCTAGACTCCTGAAAATTTTATGCATCTGCAGGAATGGTGGTGACATCTTTGAATCTGTTGCCCTGTGGAAGACTTGAAGGCGGTCGCATAGCGCAAGCTATGTTCGGAAGAAGCACAGCTGCTGTGCTTTCTTTTGCAACATCCCTGTTGCTGGGCATTGGTGGTCTAAGTGGAAGTGTCCTGTGTCTGGCCTGGGGATTATTCGCAACCTTTTTTCGAGGCGGTGAGGAAGTACCTGCTAAAGATGAGATTACTCCTTTGGGAAATGAAAGATATGCTTGGGGCATTGTTCTTGGCCTTATCTGTTTCCTCACTCTTTTCCCCAATGGAGGAGGAACATTCTCCAATCCATTCTTAAGTGACCCATTTTTCAGGGGTGATCTGTAAGATGCTTCCATGCTTGTGCATGTAATTTTTAAACGTTTCAAGGATAAATGTATATTTCTTTACATCTTTCAAGTAGGTTGTGAATCACTTCCCTGTCTTGAGTCTTTTAGTGGTATTTTGAAGTCATTTTCCTTCACACAAGTGCTTGGGATTGAGTTCTGGGTATGAATTGAGGTGGTGTTTGGTTTAACCATTGAATGAAGCGGATATTGACGGACATTCAAACGGTTAAACCAATGCAATTAGTAAATGTTTGAAAAACTAGCTAATAGCTTATAGATAACTGATGTGTATCAGTTATATTTTGGATAAACTTTAATCCATTTACTATTAGTGGCTAACTATTTTGCATTTATTTTTCACTTAGATTATATTATCCTTTTAAAATTTATTACTTATAACCTTTTAACATAATAAAACAATTAAATATAATATAAATTATAATTAAGATAATTATAATATTATTTTTTATAATAAAAAATTATGTATAAACATATGAAAAATAATTGTAAAAATAATTTTTAATTATTATGTATGTGGTTTAAAAATTTTACTTTTTTTTATTTATTTAATTAATGTTGATGAGATATGAGATCCGGCGGGTCATCTAGATGAAGATACTTATGCAGAGATCCGATTCGCTTGGTTAATCATCGATCTGTGATGGGTCTGTTGGATCTCTCTACGCTTGGCTTTGAGGAATGGGATCTGTAAAATGAACAAGGCAGTTAGGAATTTACCAGGAAAGTTTTCAATAGAGACCCTCTGACGCTCAAATCAGATGCTCAAATCAGACATGGAAACTTAGTGGAGTTAAGAAAAGTAAAACAGAGAAGAGAAGAGAATGGTAATTCCGAGTTCTCTCAGTGTGATCGTCAGAAAGAGAGAGAGATAGAGTCCCCTCCTCTAGAAAGAGAGATTCCTTTTTAGGGCTAATTCGTTGTATAAATATTTCTGAATAAAGTTGATGCCTCTGGTGCCATGTGGTAGGAATGCTTTTGTGTAGGTATGTCAGACGATACATTAATGATGGGCTACATGACAATAAATGCGGGGTTGGCCGGTTCGTATCCTCTGCACGCGCACTTATGATCCTTGTGCTGTACTAAGGAGACGACCAACTAGTAAAAGGTCGGTATCCTTGCCTTGGCGTCATCAGGTCGTGCTGGGTCCATCCGACCTACATAGGAGTAAGCTCCTTCCGTCACTAAGGTCAGCCACATCGATTTTCAAAGCCTCGTTTAATACGGGCTTTTAAAGAGGCAGACCCGCCCTTTCCGGTCTTTGAAGAGGTCGGTCTGAATTTTAGTAAACTCAGTGATGTTGCTGGTCTGATTCTTTGTACTCAATAGGTCTTCTTACTGTCCAGTTCAACCAGACTTGATGATTCACGTTTACACGTGTCACGATTTTGGGGGATCCTATTTTTTTATACATTATACAATTGCTCTTTTGCTTCTCCGATGGTTATTTATGACCGTCGGGAAAGGGAACCCGCCCTTCTAATTCGGCGCCACCTGTTCACTTGGCTGGCACTTAAGAATTATAATTAGTTGAATTAATCGACTCATCATAGGTCGAAATATAGGAGTGAATCTCATCCCTGCTTATGGAGGTCTTTTTATTCGAAGTGTTACCTTGACGATCTTCCTTTTGGGAGATCTAACCTTTGCTAGTCTTCCATGGACGATCTGATGTCGGTGGTTCTCATTTTGAAAGGTTGGTCTTTGGTGGTCTAGCCTTTCGACCTAACCTCAGTGGTCTGCCTTCTTGGATCTCTTTCATGGAAGGTCGTATCTTGATTATCTGGTGAATTCTTGCTTCATCTAAGAAAGTTTAAGAGTAATTTATTTATAAATATGTGGTAGGCTTGTTTTTCCCTTGCTTTTGTTGTAGAAATTTTAATTTCTTGTGATGCACGTCTTTTCTGAGTGCTTTTTGCTTGTGGTCTTCTAGGCTCCTAGTGGTCTTCTAGGCACTTTAGCGCTAATTTTTCTCTCAAGTTTTTTGCTCTTTGCATTCTTTATCTGAGCCCTTTTGCTCTTTCAGGCTCTTAGCCCTTACTCCTTTCTCTGAGCATTTCGCTCTTTTGCGTTTTATGAGTACTAAGCCTTGAGCATGCTTCCGGATTTTTCTGCCCTTAATCCATTTGTGAGTATTTTTACTTTTTTGCATATTTCGTGCTCCTAGCCTTGATTTTTCTATTCGAGCTCTTCTTGCTTTTGTCACATTTCGGACTCTTCTAGCCCTAGTCCATAGTCCGAGCACTTTTGCTCCATATTTTCTTGTGGCTTTTAGCATGAGTCTTCGTCTGAACTGTTTAGTTTTTTGTTCTTTCGGGCTCTTTAGCCCTGACTCGTTATCCGAGCGCTTTTGTTTTGTTATCTTCTGGGCTCTCTGCCCTTAAGCACTTTCTGGGCCATTTGCCCTCAAGTATCTCCTGAGTATTTTGGCTATTTGTCGAGCTCTTTAGCCTTGATTATTATCCGAACTTTTTGACTCTTTGCATTCTCCGGGCTATCTGCCCTTAAATACTTTTGGGTAATTTATGATTTAGTCCCTGGGTATTGCCATTATTAACAAGTCAATCCCTGTATTTTTAGAAACCTATTAAAACGTCCTTATGTTTTATTTCCGTCAACGAAATAGTCCTTCCGTCCTATTTTCCGTTAAAATTAGATAAAGGAGGAGAGAGAAAATTTTTAAAATCCAATTTTACCCTCAAATAAAACCATTTATTTAGTCCTTGTATATTGTAATTATTAACAAGTTAGTCCTTACATTTTTAAAAATCTATTAAAATATTTTTATCTTTTTTCATATCTATTAAAACGTCCTTATTATTTTTTTTCATCAATGAAATAGTCCCTATCTTTTCTCACATCTATTAAAACATTATTGTTGTTTATTTAAGTCAACGAAATAGTCCCTCCTCATCGTTTCTTTCTGTCAACGAAATCGTCTCTCCCTATATTTTTAGAAATATATTAAAATGTCCTTATTGTTTCTTTTTGTCAACGAAATAGTCCTTATCTTTTCTCAGATCTATTAAAACATCCTTATTGTTTCTTTTTATCAACAAAATAGTCCCTATATTTTCTTTCCTCTTCCTCCTCCTCCTCCTCCTCCCCCTCCTCCTCCTCCTCCTCCGAAAAAGAAGAAGAAGAAGAAGAAGAAGAAGAAGAAGAAGAAGAGAAAGAAGAAAAAGAAGAAGAAGGAGAAGAAGAAGAAGAAGGAGAAGAAGAAGAAGGAGAGAAAGAAGAAAAAGAAGAAAAAGAAGAAGAAGAAGGAGAAGAATGAGAAGAAGAAGAAGAAGAAGATAAAGAAGAAAAAGAAGAAAAAGAAGCAAAAGAAGAAAAAGGAGAAGAAGCAGAAGAAGAAGGAGAAAAAACAGAAGAAGAAGAAGAAAAAGGAGAAGAAGCAGAAGGAGAAGCAGCAGAAGAAGAAAAAGCAGAAGAAGAAAAAGCAGAAGAAGAAGAAGCAAAAGGAAGAAGAATTGATGAAGAAGAAAAGGAAGGAGGAGGAGGAGAAAAATAATTGGGGGTAATTTAGTCTTTTACTATATTTTTAACGGCAAAAATAGACAGAAGGACTATTTCGTTGACGGAGAGAAAACATAAGGACGTTTTAATAGGTTTCTGAAAATACAGGGACTGACTTGTTAATAATGGCAATACCCAGAGACTAAATCGTAAATTACCCAATACTTTTTGGGCTATTTGCCCTCAAGCGTCTTCAGAGTGTTTTTGCTCTTTCAGGCTAACTGCCCTTAAGCACTTTCAAGTACTTTTGCTCTTGATCGTCCAAGCTCTTTGACTCACTAGTCTGCTTCCAGACTTCTTTTTTCTCAACTTGGCTTTTTAGTGCCTGGGTCTATTTTCGAGACCGGTCACCTGTCTCATTGGGGTCTTCATTCCTTCAATCGATTTTGTAGTGCAGGCGGTCTATTTCAGAGACTGGTCACCCACCTCATTGGGGTTTTCACTCCCTTAAACAGTTTTGTAGTGCCAGCGGTCTCGGGTTTATTTTCGAGACCGATCACCCACTTCATTAGGATCTTCAATTTCTCAATCGGTTTTGTGGTGCCGACAGTCTATTTTCGAGACTGATCACTCACCTCATTGGGACCTTCACTCCCTTAACCGGTTTTATGGTGCCGACAATCCATTTTCGAAATTGGTCACCCACCTCATTGGGATCTTCACTCCTTCAACCGGTTTTTTGGTGCCGGCGGTCTATTTCCAAGACCGGTTACCCATCTCATTAGGATCTTCATTTCCTTAATCAGTTTTATGGTGTCAGCGGTCTATTTTCGAGACCAGTCACTCACCTCATTAGGGTTTTCACTCCCTCAACTGATTTTGTGGTCGTGGCTCCCAGACTTATTAGCCTTGCTCTTACTTTTAAAATTTATCGTCAAAATTAAAGTTTGCACAGAGTATATGTAACGAGAATACTTGTTGTTAATTTAAACAGTAAGATATTTAGTTTCATGTTACAATTGAATGCAAATATTAATTTTATCCAACTATATCATCTCATATAATTCTAAAGAATCTGATAAATAATGTTTCTCATGCATAAATCATTCCGTAATTTTTACTTCTCATAGCAGCATGCTTAAGTAAATAATCCCTTCCTTAAAGAATTCATATTAATATTAATCACTGATGAGAGTTTTTTTAGCTGTTTCTAAAATACTATCATGCTTTAGCATATATTCAGAAGGATTAATGTTTGAAATTAGTCATGATGACAAAAATATTTTGAACTAAAGAGATAATTGTGTAGTTTGGTTAACTCGCGTATGTCACCTCTCTTCCATGCCTGTGGATTGCCCTTCTGTCGCATTCCCTTCTCACATTGATGTCTGCCTTTTTCTGACTTTCACCATATGGTTTTTAGATGTCGTTAGCAATTTTCGGGTCTTTCACTCTCTCTCTCTTCCTTTCGGTTTTCCTTGTTGTTTGGATATTAGCTTTTCTCTATTTGCCATATGAATCTCAATGAGTTTTATTTGGAAACTTCGACGACAATATAGTCTCTTTTGTCCCGACAGACAGTGCCAATTAATGAGGTCTGAGATCCGGCGGAGCGTCCAGATGAGGACACCTAGACAGAGATCTGATTTGCTGGGTTGATCATCGATCTATGATGGGTCATTTGGATCCCTCCATGCTTGGCTTTGAGGAATGAGACTTGTAAAATAAAGAAGACAGTTAGGGGTCTACCGGAAAAGTTTTCAGTGGAGACCCTCCGACGCTCAAGTCAGACATAAGAATTTAGTGGAGTTAAGGGAAGTAAAACAAAAAAGAGAAGAGAATGGTGATTCTGGGTTCTCTCAGTGTGACCACCAGAAAGAGAGAGAGATAGGGTCCCCTCCTCCAGAAGGAGTAATCCCTTTTTAGGGTTAATTCGATGTATAAATATCTCTGAATAAAGTTGATGCCCCTGGTACTGTGTTCCCTTCTGACAGGGCAGAAATACTTTTGTATAGGCGTATCAGACGGTTCATTAATGATGGGCTATATGACAATAAATGTGAGACTCGTCGGTTTGTACCCTCTGCACACGCACTTATAATTCTTGTGCTGTACCAAAAAGACGATCAACTCGTAAGCGGTCGGCATCCTTACCCTGACATCATTAGGTCGTGCCGGACTCATCCGACCTATATAGGAGTGAGCTCTTTCTAGTCACTAAGATCGGTCATATCAGCTTTCAAAGTCTCGTTATAGAACGGGCCTACCCTTTCCAATCTTTGAAGAAACTGGTCTATTCATTCTGAGTTTTGGTAAACTCAGAGGTATTACTGGTCTGATTTTTTATACTCAATAAGTCGGATTTTTTACTGTTCGGTCCGACCAGACTTGATGATTCAAGTGTATACGTGTCACGATCTTGGATTCTATTTTTGTATACGTTATTAAATATAATATACATAATTTATCAAATATTTAATATATATCAAATAAAATACCATTAATGATGGTAATGAATTCATTTAAATCCATTCGCTTTTTTCTTAGCTTTTTACAAAATAAAAATGTTTGTTTTAATTGATTGGTTAAAAAATAGAATTGAATAAATAATTTTGATAAAACACATTAATTTGATAATAATTTATTTTTTAAGATTTAATATTATTTTATTAGATTAATTTGGGACTCATCAATGTTGAATAGCCTAATTTCAAATCTCAACTTTACAAATTTTTGTTCATTAGTCTAAGGAGAATAAGTGTGGTATAATATAATTGGATCGTAAAATTAATTCAAAATTTATTTTTACATTTTATAATTAAATCTCAACGCTTAAATTTTAGTCAAATTCTAAAAATTATTAAAAGTTTATCTAATTCTCAATAATTAAATTTCAAATTTTATTTTTAACTAATTTATCATTAATCTTGAAATTTTAATTTTACCATTTTCACTATTTCATAAATAAATCAAAACAAAATTTTCAACTTCTAATGTTTTTTATTTTACTTTATTTCAAATATAAAAAATAAAAAAAAAAGATAAAAAAAGATGAAGATCATAACCATATAGAAACAGTTTAATCTTCTTCACGAGCGGTTGTCTTAAAACTTAATAAGCTATTGTTTCATCAAAGAACATGAATTTCATAATTTTAGAGTTTCTTGAGAAATGGACTCAGAATTCGCGCAGTTTGCCACGATGCCAAAAATTCATTAACTTATTAATTTATACCTTAAATTTTAAATGAAAATCTTTTTACAATCTATTTAAATAAATAACTACAAATTAAATAAATTTTATTAATTTACTAAAAATTTATTTTTAATTAATAAACAGAAATTTTATTAACTTATAAAATTAATAATTATTTAAATATAATTCATATTAACTTCCATTGGTTCATTATCGTTGCAAAATAATTTCAATAACTAAAATTTTTATATATAATATAAAAGAGTACAATTCATAATAAGTTCTAATTTTTTAATTAAATAATATATTAAAATTTTCCCTCTTTCTCAATTTTATATTTCACATCTGCGTTATGAAAATTCTTTCCCCTCCTTGTTTCAAATAATAAAAAATATTCAATTCATAATTTCTACGGCTCCTCCACTCATAAAACTAATATTACTGTGAAAATTATATTATATAGAATTTAAAATTTAATTTATTTATTTTTATTTATTACGTACTCTTAATTTTTTTTATTTTCTCTTCCACTATATTGTTTTTGGCGAGAGGAGAAAATTGCAAATACTTTTATAATATAAATTTTTATATATATGAAAATAAATAATTAATAAATCAAAATAATTTTTTATTTCAAATTTTATCTAAATATTATTTAAAATTTTAAAATAATATTGCGGAATCGTCTCCAACAATGCATCAACTATTTATTTATTTCTCATATCATAATCACAACAAATGATTTCTTATAAATAATAATTCAGTTATAGAATATGTTAGAAATAAATTTGTACAACTGTTTATTCTTAATTGGTATACTTCTTTTCATATTTTTTTAACCATATCTTTCATAAATTTGTCTCTTAACACTTTTAGCACGGTGTATCTATTAATAAAAATATAATAAAAATTTATTAGAAATAAATTACTTAATATAAAAATTAATTACTTATAATAATTGTATTACTAAGCTAAATATTATTCTAACTAAATAATTTATTTTATAAAATTGAAAATGAAAATGACATTTTGATATCGAAAGTAAATGAAAGATAGTTGAATAATTTAATTAGAATGAGGTGAGAGATGAAATATTGAAATTGATAGGAAATGAGAGAGTTAGAAAATTACAATAATGGGAGAGAGTGGGAGAGAGGAAATGAGAGTTTCTTGTAGTAAAGAGAGGTAGGAAAAGAGTTTAGAATGATGGGAGATAAGTAGAGAGGAAGAGAAGGAAGGATAGAGGGTCGAGGTGAGTTTTTATACAGGCGGCTTGGCGCTTCTCTAAGAGGCGTGGCGCTTTTTAGTTGACAGAGAATTTATACCAGTTTATTTAACTTGACACTTATTTAACAAGCATCAAGCTGAATTTCTGCCAACTGACACTTTTTCAGGCTGAATCTAGCTAGGCAAAGGTTTTGATTGCCCCCATCACAATTAAATTTCAAATCAGCAAAATTTTTTCCCTAATCTTTAATTGCAATTTTTTTCTTCCTCAACTCCAAATTGGCAAAAACTGTGTCCTTCCTGTGTGCAATAGAGAAAGGTCGTATTTCTTCTATAGATGGGTTCCATTTCTTTGTCTTTAGATTATGAATCATCTATATTAGCTTAAGTAGGCCGTATTTTAATTGTGTGTCATTTCATATTGATTGAACAATAAATTCTAAGGTGTTGTTGAGTCTATCTATCAATATTGTCTACTAAGTTCAACCTTAATGGATTTTGACTATTTTATGAATATCTTTGTCTGATTTATTATCAACCACCTTCAAACCTCCCTTGTCGGTGTTAGTCTCATGAAGCGACGATCCTCTTTTGATGGACTATGAGTTTAGAGTTTATGTTCTCCTCTCTGAGTCTTGGGCTCATTCAGGGGCGGAGGGAGGGTACAGCAAGGGGGTACGGCAAGGGGGCACGTGCCTTACCGGCGACAGAAAAATGCTTTGAAGGGGGATGAAGGTGCCGCAGCGGCACAGCCGGTGGTGCCGCAGCAGTGCGCAGTGGTGCCCTACCAAAGGGAAGCTCCTCCCTCCGCCCCTGGGCTCATTAGTTTATTATTTTTGAGCTATATTATTTTTTCTAATATATTTTTACTTTTAGAATCAAAACCTTTTTGATCTTTAATAAAATATTGAATTCGAAACAAAATATAATGGTGAAAATTTTATATTAAAATGAGATGAATGCAGGTCATAGTCAAATAAATCACTTCGGCTAAAATGACCATAAAGATGTTGATTATAAAAGGAATTAATACTCCAAAATTATTTCGATAAAAAAAATTATCTAAGAGGATATCAGAAATAAAATTAATTAATTTTTTTTTTAAATTAAATAAGTCTAATTTATTTTTTTATTAAATAAAATTATAAATTTTAATTTTAAAATTAAATGTGTTATGATGTAATATAATATTTATTTTAATAATAAATTTTTTTTAATTCAAAATATCATAATTTAATATTTTAATTAATATAAAAATTTAAAACAAAAATAATAAATAACTTTTAAAATTATAAAAATAACATTTTATTAAGTTAGATCTTATTTAGTCTTAAAAATAATATTTAAACTTTATTTAGAAAAAAAAAAAAAAAAAGAATTTGGCTTATGCAGCAAGGTTTAATTGGAATTATTTACATTTGCCGTCACAGAGAAACTCCGTTTCCAAGTTTCAAATATGCTTCATGTCTGATCGCCACTGTCACGGAAATCACCTACACCACCTAGCTTCTTTCTATTGTTATCGCTCAGAGTCATGTCATTTACAGTCACTCTATCTTCTCCCATTTCCTTCTCTCAAACCCACCACCACCGGCACCGGCTAAGAACTCACTGGTTCCAGTCGCTTCCCAAGTCGACCATCCGATTTCTTTCTCTCAAATCTCCCCCTCCTTTTCTTCTGCTTCCTCAAGCTTCTAGGAGGAATTCTAGTAATAATACTAATCTCGTAGATGATCCTCGGAATTGGAGTCGATCGATTAACAATGAATTGTTGGATGATGAAGATGAGGAGGAAGAAGACGATGAGGATGAGGAAGAAGATAGGAGTTTGGATCTGTTAGTTAGGTTCGTTGAAAATGTTTTCAAGAAGGTGTCTAAAAGAGCCAGGAAGGCTGTGCGATCAGTCTTGCCTGCTTCCATCTCCACCAAATTGGTATTTTAGATGGTTTGTCTTTGATTAACGAGTTTTGATTTCTGGGTTTCTTTTAATTTTTATTTGTGTTGATTATAGGTGGGGTTTTCAGTAAATGGGGTCCTAATTCTCGCATGTTTGTGGGTTTTGAAGGCATTTCTTGAGGTAATATGCTCTACCATATATCTTCAACTTTGATTTCGCCTGCTAACTTACCCTTTTCTGTGACATTTGCTCTTTCTTTCTCCCCTATTATTTTGATTGCTGGCTGTTTACAATGATAATTTTAAGGATGAAACGTTTTTATCTGGCAGTTAAGTACATGGGATCAAATATTTGTTTGATTTTCTATATTAGCTGGTACTCTGATGAGTCTTGATCCGTAAAAGTTAATAATGAAAAACTTAGTGGTCCTTGGGCAATTCATATTACTATTTTGAAGTATCTTCAGCTTCGCTATTATCAAACATCAGAATTGTCAATATATAATTACAGAGAATAAAAACTAGCCTTTCTCTATGCTTATATTTTCTTCCAACTTAAAAAGCTGTCTTCATAGGGGTATTAGGGGTTATTACCTTCAGTTTTATGTAATCAAATGCAATCGCAAAACCAAAGAAAATATTGATACCCAAGTTGGAATGGAGAGGCATAGCTTGGAATTGAGCTTTCAAATACGAGAGCAAGGTGCAGAAGACCTTTGTGGTAGAATTGACTAGTTTGGTGGGAATGGTGAAGATAGATGACAAGGCTGGCTGGAAATTACTAGCAATCATTTAGCTCAACTGTCATAAGGGGCAGATCGGATTAAGAGAGGTCATCCCATTATTTGAACTCATAATTCTGTTTTAAAATATCTTTTCACCTGCCACTGGGCCTGCTTGCTACCACAAAAGGGAGAATCAGTGTAAAAAGGTGGGGCAAGCTGTGTCACAAGAACACCATGAAATAATGAACATGTTCAGCAATAATCTATCTTGATATTGTTCTTTTGTTACAAGTACCATTAGGATAGTATTTAGTGGATTTGCGTTTGCATTGTGCTATTCAGGAATTTATTTTCTGCAAATTGGAGCGTACATCAGTATTTCTATTTGGGTTCAAATGAACTCCACAAGATTTTGTGAGATTTAATTGAATTCTATGTTCTGTATCTTTGATTTGACAAAAAAAAAGATTTCAATTCTAGGAATCCAATTCCATGGAATTGGGTATAGCTACAATCAATTCCCATCAAATTTGATGAAATTTGAAATGAATTCCAACAAAACTAACAAAACTGTATTTCTTGGACTAAGATGCCTATGTATTCCTCACAACACACACCCATTCCTTTCTCTCTCTCTCTCTCTCTCTCTCTCTCTCTCCATTGTTATGCACTTAAGTGATGGCATTATTCATATTTTATATATATATATAGGTTTTATTAATTGATTTATACATTTGCTAATTGTTATAGATATATTAGTAATAGTGGAGGAAATTAAAATTTATTTATTTTATTGTTGAGTGTGGTTTTACTAATTTAAGAAGTGAATTGAGGATATCATTTAGGATATTAATAATATCCTCAATTCACCTTATTGGAGCATAACAAATAGTTTAAGAAGTGAGGATATTATTAACTTCCTAACATGCTGAAACAAACAAAATATATTCATATGTTTGTAATTCCAAAAATATGGGATTACGGCTGTATTCTTCTACAGCTCATGGACAGTAGGATAAATAGGGATAGAAGGAGCTCTCAAGGACTGATCAGCGTCTGCCTGTTTGAGATCACAAGTAGACTGAATTTGAGCTTGAATTTAGTTCCTCCCACCTTTCTTGGGCTTGAGCTGCTATCTAGTAGCAGACTAGCAATAGCTCATCTAAAATTTTGATCCAATCTGATCCATGCTTGTCTTTTCCACCATTTGAGGTGTGAAGGGCTCGGTTATTTTCAGATTGTGTATTTACAATGAAATGCAGTCAATACTTGGCCAATTTATCATGCTTAATGGGTGGTATGCTAAATTACCAACCCATGCTTTTGAGCTCATGTGGGTGCAAATACTACTTTACTTGAATGTGGAATGAGCCAGTGATGAGCAAAACAATTATGCTTTGTAAGCCTTGTTAGCATTTAAAAGTTTTAGGCATTGATGATTGATGCTAATTTTTCCAGGAAAAAGTAATTGTGTTTGTTTTGAATAAGGAGGGTATTACAGAAGTTTTAGGTTGTGTTAATCATTTTCTGATTTTGTTGGTCTTTGAAATATAGGTGGTTTGCACACTTGGAAGTGTAGTTTTTGCAAGCATCTTACTCATACGTGGAATATGGGCTGGAATAACTTATCTACAAGAAAACCGTTATCTTAATATGAATGAACATGATGATGACCACGCATGGACTGGCACACAACCTGCTAATTGATTTGTCTACTCACAATATGAAATGTTACAAGGATTGAATCCAACAAGCATCCAAAATAAAGGATGATCAAAAGATGGCATCGGGGACAGATGACTAACTGGTAGTGGGTTGCTTCCACATGAAGATGCAGCTGCACATTTTCCAATTGGATATTAATAAAAACTGAAACTAAAGACAGGGGAAAGGGGGAGAAGTCGCAAGGCTACTGGATTATATATTCACGCTAGAAGTGTATTAATCTATTAGTTCATTTATTTGATCATGTTGTAGCCTTAAGTTACATTGCTAACATCAGAATTACAATGTTGTATTGTACTCATTCTTAAGCATACAAGTGAGATGAAATCATCCCATTTCTCTAGAAGCTCTAGCTTATGCAGTTCTGCTTGCTTTGTTTAGTTTTTCATTTGATGCCTTGAGGAAATTGCATATTTTTCGTTCTCGCATAGCATGGTCATGTTGTAGATGAAGTTTTGCATTTTTACTGTATATACTAATCTAGAAAAGGATAAATGTGATAAAAGTACTATTTTGAAATATACATATATATATATATATATGCAATTGTATTTTATTTTTTAACAATTTATATTGGTGTGATTTTGATTTGTTACTATTTGAACATTACGAAGTGTTAAAAAACTATCAAAAGTTTTATTCCAACTTAAGTTTTATTTAATAAGTTATTTTCTGCATATTAAATTTTTTATTAGAGTTTATTAAAATTTTTATATATAAATTTGTTAATGTATTTAATTTTTAAATTAAAATTAAATAACGAAAAAATAAATTATTTTTTTATTATTTTTTATAAAAAAATATTTTTACTAAAAATATTTTGTAAATACAAATTATTTTTTCACAACATAAACGCCCTATATTGAATTGATTTTGACTTGTTGCAGTTTGAACATAATGATATCTCATATCTTTGCAATTATTTTTTTTATTATTTTTTTATAAAAACTAAAAATATTTTGTAAATACAAATTATTTTTTCACAACATTGGACCCTAAATTGATTTGATTTTGACTTGTTGCGGTTTGAACATAATGATATCTCATACAAATGGGTTCTTCGCAATTATATTCTTTAAGATTCAATTTATATTTTACTCTCAGTTTTAAATCGGTGGTAAAGTATATTTGAATAAATTTGAGAGATTTTATATTTTACTCTCGATCCCCAGTGAAGAAACTAGCTATTCTAAACTATTCAAATTAAGTTTTAGGGTTGTAACTGTGTCACGAAAGCCATAAGTCAGGCAAAAGGTGTAAGACCTGCAGTGCGAGTAGAGAAGGAAGTGTATGTGAAAACCCTAGGATTTAATATGAATATGTTTAGAAGAACTAGATCTTCTAGGTCCAGACAACCAGATGACGAACTCATAAATGATTTAAATATTAATACAGATAATAGTAAAACAATTTTATCTAGAGAAAGTATTTGGAATAATTAACAATTAACAAATTGGAAACCTCCCAAAACACCAATAGATACAATATATAAAACAGGTATATTAGATTTTAAATCAGCCAGAGCGATTAAAACAAAAGAAAAAGTAGTACCTTTATATTCTGAAAACCAATCTATGAGTCTATTAAGTAAAAAGACTATATTAAAATATATTAATCAAGGATATAGATTCATGCATATAGGATTAGTACAAATTGCCATAAAACTATTAATAGTAGAAGGATTAAATACTAGTATGCATGTAGCATTAAGAGACTGTAGACATCTTAATTACAAAGATTCTTTACTAGGATTATTTGAAACTAGTTTAACAAATGGACCAATATATTCAAACTGTTTCCCCAATTTTACAATTTCATTAACTGACCCTCATATAATGAAAATATTGACATTAGATATATTAACACATAATTATAATATGTTAAAAGGATCTCATATTTATGAAGTATTTTATCGACTAAATTATAAAATCATGAACACAGGATTATGTCCTAATGCCATTGATCATAATAGACAAACAGGAGAAACAATTTTTTGGGAAAATTGATCAAACCAAAGCTAATATAAACATACCAAAGGCGATACAATGGAAAGATGTCAATCTACCAGAAACATGGAAATATCCAGTTAAAACCATGCCAAGTTTACCTACTAAAGAAAATACAGAAATAGATTATATTATTCAAAATAATGATGGAACAGTAGAATTAAAATTTAAAAGATCTAATTCTTTTAGACAAACCACTCCTAGTATATATCAACCATCTAGACATTCCTTAGAATCTTCCCGTAGAAGACATACCATAGATATACAGACAGATACAAGTATCTCTGAGGACTCCCCTATTCCACATTACCAAGAACCTTTTGTAGGAGAAACTTCTGGAACTAAACCAATAGAGGATACATTTGATCAACATACAAAACCTCAACATACAACACAAGGTATCAAAATACAAGAAGGTGTGTTTAGACAAGGCCAATTTAGTCAACCATATGAAGATAGTAATTTTTCTATTAATACCTTAACCCAGACCTTTACACTAGACAGAGACCAAATTCAAGCTGACTATATGTCCGACAAAAACCGGGGGAAAAGAGACATATTTTTACAAACCTATTCCAGAAAAGAACAAAGTTTAATTAAAAAACAATTCTTTGCTTTTTGTACACAAGTCGAAAAAACCATACCATTTTTTACATATTTGAAATACTTTCATAAAAATAAATTAAATATATTAGAAAAGAAAATACATAAATGGCACAAAGTAAATAATGATGGTGGACCTAGTGATATAGCCCATGAATGTGAAAGACCACCACTAGATAGAGTATTTTTCAAAAAGAACCAAATATCTCATGGAATGCAACCAATTGTAGATACTAAAAATATACAGAGTAATGACATAAGAGATATTAATTTACAAAATAATTGGACTAATGTAACATTACATATAATAGGACAACAATTAGATAGGATGGAAGAAAAAATAGATAGAAATCATGAAGAAATCACAAATATAGAACATATAGAAACACCACAAGCACCATCACCTATAACACCTAAACCAAATACTATATATTTATCTCAAAGGTATAGTAATCCAAAACCATATGATATAGATCCAGCAAAAAAACAACTGAATAAACCTTTCACAAAAAAGATACCACCATCACAAAATCCAATTGATACAGTTACAATAAATCCAAAAACAGAATTAGGAGATATGTCAAAATTATTACAAAAAATAATAAATGAACAAAGTCCATCTAGTGCTTCAGGAGGAATAAAAATAGAAGAACCAAAAACTAATAAAGATAAAGGAAAAATAACTATTCTTACTGAATATAATGAAACTTCTTCTTCTTCAGATGATACTATATATAATCCCTTAGAAGCATCAGATTTTGACCAAGACATTAATGTTCCTATCAATACTATAGAAAGACAAAATAATAAACCAGATGATTTAAAAATCCTAGATAGAAAACAAAAATAATATAATGCAAAAAATATTTACGAATGGAACATAGATGATCTATCCGAAACAGAAATAATACAAATAACCAAAGAAATGGTCATCGTAGGAAATATTTACAAACAAAGAGTTGGCATCACAGAAAGAGACGCCGCAGAAAATATCATATTAGGATTTACTGGAGAATTAAGAACTTGGTGGAACAAATTATTAAGTAATGAGATAAAAATGAATATATTAACAGCAAAAAGAATTGATAGTACCACATGTGAACCAGTTATTGACCCAGCAACAGGACAACCACAATCTTTTACCCTAGCATATTTAGTATATAATATTATATCACATTTCATAGGAGACTTAGATTTATATACAGAAAGAAACAGTGAAATTCTACAAAACCTAAAATGTAGAAAATTAGAAAATTTTAGATGGTATAAAGACAATTTTCTCAAAAGAGTTTATGCTCTAGCAGATCCTAATGCATACCATTGGAAGGAAAAGTTCTTAACAGGATTACTAAGATTATTTGCAACCAAAGTAAAAGAAACAATTGAACAAAAATTTGGTCATATATCATACGATGATTTAACATATGGAGACTTAATAACATGTGTCAACTTAACAGGAATAAGATTATGTAGGGATATGAAATTACAACAGAAATTGAAAATAGAAAATAGACAATCTAGAAAAGAACTAGGAAATTGGTGTGAACAATTCGGTTTTGACACCATAAAGAAACATAAACAGAAGAGATTTAGACCTTTTAAGACAGAAAAGATTTATAAAAAATATAATTACAAAAATAAAAGATATAATAAACAAATAGACAAGAAACCCTTCAGAAGAAAACAATTTAAAAGAAATAATTATAATAGAAAAAATAACTTCAAAAGACCAAATAATAAAAATAATATAACATGTTATTTATGCAACCAGAAAGGACACTATGCAAAAGAATGTCCTGCTAGAAAGAAAATATATGAATTAGGTTTAGAATTAAAAATTGAAAACATAGAACAATTATTAGATAAGATTGACCAAATTAAATTATCTTCTTCAGAATTAGATGATGAATATAGTAGTTACAATTCATCAGACACAATAAGTAGTACAGATAGTAACCATAATTGTCAAGGAGAAATTTGTAATTGCAACAATAAAATAAATGTCTTAACAGAACATCATCAAGTATTAGAACAAATAGAACAAGTACAAGATTCTAATATAAAAAGAAAAATGTTTAAAAAATTAATCAAATTAATCAATAAAGAAATAAAACAAGAAACTGAACCTCCAACAAAGTTTGAAGATATTGAACAAATGTTTAAAAATAAAAAATCACAATTTCTTCTATGGATTTACAATCAGAAATAAGACAATTAAAAGCAGAAGTAAGACAATTAAAAATAAGATGTGACTATTTAGAACAAAATCAAAAATTAACACAGAATTTAGAAATAGGACAAAGTTCAGGTAAAGATAAAGTAAACATAGAACAAAAACCAACAGAAATAACTTCAGATAGTGAGGGAGAAACAGCGCTAAAATTCAATAATATTACGAGAATAAGATATCAAAAATGGTATGTAAAAATCAATTTGACAATAAAAGATTTTACATTAGAAACTATAGCCATGTTAGACTCAGGTGCAGATATGAACTGCATAGACCAAGGAATCATACCAAGTAAATACTTTCATAAAACTAAACAAATATTATCTGCAGCAAATTCAACCAAAGTAAAAATAGATTACAAAATACCAAGTGCACATATCTGTAATAATGGAATATGTTTTAAAACTAGTTTTATGCTAATTAAAAATCTTAATACTCAAATTATATTAGGCAATCCATTTTTACAAATGTTATATCCATTTAAAGTTACACAATTAGGTTTAGAAACCAATGTATTAGGACAGGATATTATATTTCAATTCATTACACCAATTAATTACCATGATGTTAATTTATTTCAACAAGAAAACATAAGTAAAATTAATAATTTAGAAAACCAAATAAAATTTTTAAAGAAAGATTTACATTCTATGAGAATAAAAGAACAGTTAGAAAATCTAAACATTAAACAACAAATTAAAAAACTTCAAGAACAATTTGAACAAGACCTATGTTCAGATTTACCAACAGCATTTTGGGATAGAAAACAGCACATAGTAACTTTACCATATGAACCAGACTTTAAAGAACAAGATATACCAACTAAAGCCAGGCCTATTCAAATGAACCAAGAAATGTTAGAATTTTGTAAAAAAGAAATTCAAGATTTATTAAACAAAAATTTAATTAGATCAAGTAAATCACCATGGTCATGCGCACAATTTTATGTCATTAAAAATGCTGAGATAGAACGAGGTGCACCAAGATTGGTAATCAATTATAAACCATTAAACAAGGTTTTAAGATGGATCAGATATCCCATACCAAACAAACAAGATCTTTTAAATAGATTATATAAAGCAGAAATCTTTTCAAAATTTGATATGAAATCAGTTTTTTGGCAAGTACAAATAGAGGAAAAAGATAAATATAAAACAGCATTTACCGTACCATTTGGACAATATGAATGGAACATTATGCCATTTGGCTTAAAAAATGCACCAAGTGAATTCCAGAAAATTATGAATGACATCTTTACACCATATGATTTTATCATAACTTATATAGATGATGTTTTAGTGTTTAGTCAAAACATTGATCAACATATTAAGCATTTACATATCTTTTATAAAATCATAAAAAGAAATGGATTGGTTTTATGCAAACTCAAAATAAAAATTTTTCAAACAAAAATTAGATTCTTAGGTCATGAAATATATCAAAATACTATAATACCAATTCAGAGAAGTATAGAATTTGCAGATAAATTCCCGAATGAGATCAAAGATAAAAACCAATTACAAAGATTTTTAGGTTCTTTAAATTATGTTGCTGATTTCTTACCAAATATAAGAATATTATGCAAACCATTATACAATAGATTAAAAAAGAATCACAAACCATGGACAGAAGAACATACTAAATTAATACAGGAAATTAAAAAGCATGTAAAAACTTTACCATGTTTAAACCTTTGTAACCCAAATTATCCTAAGATTGTAGAAACAGACGCATCTGACCAAGGATATGGTGGAATTTTAAAACAGAATATAAACCATAAAGATTATATTATAAGATATTATTCTGGTATATGGAACCCTACACAAGAAAAATATTCTACAATTAAAAAAGAGATTTTAGCAATAGTTTTATGTGTTACAAAATTCCAAAGTGACTTATTAAATCAAAAGTTTACCATTAGAGTTGATTGTAAAGCTGCGAAAGATGTGTTGACCAAAGATGTAAAAAATCTTGCAGCCAAACATATTTTTACTAGATGGCAAGCATTTTTGTCTATTTTTGAGTTTGAAATTGAACATATTAAAGGAACTGATAATTCCATAGCTGATTTTCTAACCAGAGAATTTTTGCAGGGAACACCATGAACAAGGATAAAGGCAAGGAGGAAACACCAAAAGTTTCTTTAAGACAAAAAGCCCATTTGACCAATGCAAATATCAATTTATTTTCGGGACAAAGTCCTCGACCAAATTTAAACTTATCATCAATATCAGGACAAAGTCCTAGACAAAATGCATACATGCATAGGCCCATGTTTACTAGTAGTACAAGTATAATGAGTAGGCCCTTAAGCCCAATGTCCAGCGCTCTTATTGTCCGACCAAGTTCTCCTCAGCCAAGTCACCAAGCCCACAATTTACTTTACTAAATAAATTTACCCCTTTACAACCTCAAGAGTTAATCACGCCCTCTACCTTCAAACAAGCTGTCACAGGACAAAGCTCAAACCCAAATCCATCACCAATGAGATCCTCACCAATAGAGCAATCAGAATATAGTTACAAAAACATTGAAGACATTATTCTTACCATAGAACCAGAATATTGGATACAAAATCCAAACCTTAATGCCTACCAGATTTGCAACTCCATTTTCCCAAAAACTCATTTTTATATTCCAGACAATTTCTCTAAAAATCAGTCTTTATATGAGTCTATCCTTGTTAAAACCAATTCTATAATTATGCATAATAATTTTGATCCTCATATTCAGAATAAAATAAGATATTGCAAAGTAAGAATTACCAAAGTTCTCACCATTTCTGATTGGGGACAAGAGCCTCACAAAAGTAAGGATATTTCTTTGTCCAATGGACAATTGACCAAATTTAATTACTATGATTATCAAAGTGCTTGGGAACGAACGTTTCTAAAGCAAAATGACCAAATGTCTATTTCATTTTTCTTTTATATCTTTGATGACTTTCCCTATCCAATACCTTATTGGTTCCATTATTGGTGGAATAAATTTGGTATAGATTCAAGTATTATACCAGATTCAGTTTACCTAGCCCATGATCAATTTTTTGATAATGCCCAATTACCTGACCATATTATGGCTTATTTATTCCCACCTTTTTCATATCCCATGGATTTATATGTCAGAATACCAAATAAAAGACCAAACCCTAAATAATTTTCAAATACCAAATCTAGTCCGCAAATACAAAATAAAATGGTGGACTAAAACCGATCCAAATAATTGTAGCCCAAAAGCTGTAGACCAATTTCTGTCCTCTCAACCTCAATATTGTAAAACCTTGAGTCCAATTCAAATTACCAAACAAGAAACATTCCTAGCCAGGAAACAACAAGTCATGGCCCAAATGGCCAAATGTACTTCAGAAGAAGAATATGACAAATTATTGGAAGAAATAAAAGACACCAAAAGCTCTGTCTCTTCTCCTATAGATCTCTCCAACGACAATGATGATTTTTTCACACAAGCAGAGATATAAATGGCCCAGACAGGACCCACAAGGCATATGATGTAAGGCAAGCAATAAAGCACTTACCAGAAAAAGACAACAAGTGGCCGACAAAGAAAAAGAGAAAAGACAACAAGTGGCCGACAAAGAAAAAGAAAAAGAGAAAAAGACAAGTGACTCAACAAAGCACTGAAAGAAAACGACAAAGCAGACAAAGAAAAAGAAAAAGAGAAAAAGACAAGTGACTCAACAAAGCACTGAAAGCAAAAGACAAAGCAGACAAAGAAAAAGAAAAGCGAAAAAGACAAGTGACTCGACAAAGCACTACTAGAAAAAGACAAAGCCAACTCACGGACCGCTCAACCAAAATGAAGAAAAATTTGAAGTCCGTCGCCTATATAAAGCACTCTCATACTCAAAGGAGCACACACCGAAATTCACCAAGAAATTTCTCTCTCTTTCATTATGTATTCCAAAGATAGCTTAGTTTTATTTTCAACAATCTGTAAGGAAACCGTTGTTTACTACAACGCGGTTGTAGCAGTATTTATTTAAATATTTGTATTACAAAGTAAGTTTGTTTGTATTTGTAATTTATACTCAATAATATTTGTATTATACAAACTGTTACTGTGTAAGTCCGTATTGACGGCAAACCATTCTCTCTCTCTCCGTTTATCATTCTGAGCTAACTCTGGGAATCCAGAATAGCGTTGCAGGAACCTTAAACCTAAAATACTATTTGCATAACATATTAAGTATGCTCTGTAGTTGCAGCTTCGGCTGATCTTCTACATCAGAAATATTGTTCATCATTAAACCATGAGATTTATCACATCTGCACTGGAAAATTTAAATTTAATAGATTTAACCAATAAAAATGAAGTAGAATGTTTTAAGAGATATTTAATGAGACAAGGATCTTATGTCATGGACTGGCATGTATCAAACCACAATGAACTTTGTGATTGTAGAGAAACACAAAGAACATTAGAATTATTTAATTGTATGATCATGTACTTAGACATATTATTAAGAAATAATAATTTTTAAGTATGTATATGACTATATATTT
Source organism: Manihot esculenta (assembly GCF_001659605.2). Taxonomy (NCBI): domain Eukaryota; kingdom Viridiplantae; phylum Streptophyta; class Magnoliopsida; order Malpighiales; family Euphorbiaceae; genus Manihot; species Manihot esculenta. Next base: position 22,305,432 of record NC_035170.2, read on the forward strand.
ATATTTATCTGGTATGATGTATGTATGGACCATCGTATGCATACTTTATGAATTATGTTTCAATTATTGGTATTTTGCTGACAATGCTATCTAGATATACTGTTCATATTCATTATTGTTTACATAGTAGAAGATATATAAAGGTTATTACAAAACATTACGAATATTATTGTTTAATTCGTAGAATGTATATACAAGGTATTATTATGTATATGTATAACGTTTTATAAATTGTGAAATTATTTGAATCATACCTGGGATCGTAATTATGGTATCAGAGCCAGTGAAGAAACTAGCTATTCTAAACTATTCAAATTAAGTTTTAGGGTTGTAACTGTGTCACGAAAGCCATAAGTCAGGCAGAAGAGTGTAAGACCTGCAGTGCGAGTAGAGAAGGAAGTGTATGTGAAAACCCTAGGATTTAATATGAATATGTTTAGAAGAACTAGATCTTCTAGGTCCAGACAACCAGATGACGAACTCATAAATAATTTAAATATTAATACAGATAATAGTAAAACAATTTTATCTAGAGAAAGTATTTGGAATAATCAACAATTAACAAATTGGAAACCTCCCAAAACACCAATAGATACAATATATAAAACAGGTATATTAGATTTTAAATCAGCCAGAGCGATTAAAACAAAAGAAAAAGTAGTACTTTATATTCTGAAAATCAATCTATGAGTCTATTAAGTAAAAAGACTATATTAAAATATATTAATCAAGGATATAGATTCATGCATATAGGATTAGTACAAATTGCCATAAAACCATTAACAGTAGAAGGATTAAATACTAGTATGCATGTAGCATTAAGAGACTGTAGACATCTTAATTAGAAAGATTCTTTACTAGGATTATTTGAAACTAGTTTAACAAATGGACCAATATATTCCTACTGTTTCCCCAATTTTACAATTTCATTAACTGACCCTCATATAATGAAAATATTGACATTAGATATATTAACACATAATTATAATATGTTAAAAGGATCCCATATTTATGAAGTATTTTATCGACTAAATTATAAAATCATGAACACAGGATTATGTCCTAATGCCATTGATCATAATAGACAAACAGGAGAAACAATTTTTTGGGAAATTGATCAAACCAAAGCTAATATAAACATACCAAAGGCGATACAATGGAAAGATGTCAATCTACCAGAAACATGAAAATATCCAGTCAAAACCATGCCAAGTTTACCTACTAAAGAAAATACAGAAATAGATTATATTATTCAAAATAATGATGGAACAGTAGAATTAAAATTTAAAAGATCTAATTCTTTTAGACAAACCACTCCTAGTATATATCAACCATCTAGACATTCCTTAGAATCTTCTCGTAGAAGACATACCATAGATATACAGACAGATACAAGTATCTCTGAGGACTCCCGTATTCCACATTACCAAGGACCTTTTGTAGGAGAAACTTCTGGAACTAAACCAATAGAGGATACATTTGATCAACATACAAAACCTCAACATACAACACAAGGTATCAAAATACAAGAAGGTGTGTTTAGACAAGGCCAATTTAGTCAACCATATGAAGATAGTATACCATAATTACGATCCCAGGTATGATTTAAATATTTTTATGATTTACAAATGATTTTGGTTTAAAAATTATTATTTCTTAATAATTGGTCTAAATAAGTTATCATACAATTAAATAAATCTAACATTTTTTGTGTTTCCCTACAATCACAAAAATTGTTATGATTTGTTATATGCCATTCAAACATATATGTTCCTTGTTATACTAAATAAGTTCTAAAACGTTCTACTTCATTTTTATTTGTTAAATCAATTAGACTTAGACTTTCTAATGTAGATATTATAAATCTCATGATAAAATAATTATAAATAACACGGATAAATACAATAGTAATCAATCAATATATTCATAAAAACAATATATAATCATATATTCTGTTCTTGTTGACATATAATATTTTAGAATATAACCATTTTCTATTTCAATAATATCAAATAAAACAACAAACATTAGTTACTGTTTATAAACTTTTACTATTTGGATTAAGTCAAATGAGCAACACAATTTCTGATATGGAATATCGGTATAAACCGCAACCACAGAGCATACTTATCATGGAATGCAAATAGTATTTTAGGTTTAAGGTTCCTGCACTATTAACCTAGGATTCCCAGAATTAACTCAGATTGGTATAAGTAGAGAGAGAGAGAATAGATTGCCGTCAATACGGACTTACACAGTAGCAATTTGTAAAATACAAATATATTAGTAAAACTGGAAATACAAAATACAAAATACAAACTTACTTTGTAAATACAAAATATTTAAAATACTGCTACAACCGTGTTGTAGTAAACAGCGGTTTCCTTACAGATTGTTGAAAATAAAGCTAAACTAACTTTGGAATACATAAGGAAAGAGAGAGAAATTTTCTTTGCAAATTTCGGTGTGTGCTCCTTTGAGTATGAGAGTGCTTTATATAGGCGACAGACTTCAAATTTTTCTTCATTTTGGTTGAGCGGTCCGTGAGTTGGCTGTCTTTTTTCTAGTAGTGCTTTGTCGAGTCACTTGTCTTTTTCGCTTTTCTTTTTCTTTGTCTGCTTTGTCTTTTGCTTTCAGTGCTTTGTTGAGTCACTTGTCTTTTTCTCTTTTTCTTTTTCTTTGTCTGCTTTGTCGTTTTCTTTCAGTGCTTTGTTGAGTCACTTGTCTTTTTCTCTTTTTCTTTTTCTTTGTCGGCCACTTGTTGTCTTTTCTCTTTTTCTTTGTCGGCCACTTGTTGTCTTTTTCTGGTAAGTGCTTTATTGCTTGCCTTACATCATATGCCTTGTGGGTCCTGTCTGGGCCATTTATATCTCTGCTTGTGTGAAAAAATCATCATTGTCGTTAGAGAGATCTATAGGAGAAGAGACAGAGCTTTTGGTGTCTTTTATTTCTTCCAATAATTTGTCATATTCTTCTTCTGAAGTACATTTGGCCATTTGGGCCATGACTTGTTGTTTCCTGGCTAGGAATGTTTCTTGTTTGGTAATTTGAATTGGGCTCAAGGTTTTACAATATTGAGGTTGAGAGGATAGAAATTGGTCTACAGCTTTTGGGCTACAATTATTTGGATCGGTTTTAGTCCACCATTTTATTTTGTATTTACGGACTAGATTTGGTATTTGAAAATTATTTAGGATTTGGTCTTTTATTTGGTATTCTGACATATAAATCCATGTGATATGAAAAAGGTGGGAATAAATAAGCCATTTAGGAGATGTGATAATATGGTCAGGTAATTGGGCATTATCAAAAAATTGATCATGGGCTAGGTAAACTGAATCTGGTATAATACTTGAATCTATACCAAATTTATTCCACCAATAATGGAACCAATAAGGTATTGGATAGGGAAAGTCATCAGAGATATAAAAGAAAAATGAAATAGACATTTGGTCATTTTGCTTTAGAAACGTTCGTTCCCAAGTACTTTGATAATCATAGTAATTAAATTTGGTCAATTGTCCATTGGACAAAGAAATATCTTTACTTTTGTGAGGCTCTTGTCCCCAATCAGAAATGGTGAGAACTTTGGTAATTCTTACTTTGCAATATCTTATTTTATTCTGAATATGAGGATCAAAATTATTATGCATAATTATAGAATTGGTTTTAACAAGGATAGACTCATAAAAAGACTGATTTTTAGAGAAATTGTCTGGAATATAAAAATGAGTTTTTGGGAAAATGGAGTTGCAAATCTGGTAGGCATTAAGGTTTGGATTTTGTATCCAATATTCTGGTTCTATGGTAAGAATAATGTCTTCAATGTCTTTGTAACTATATTCTGATTGCTCTATTGGTGAGGATCTCATTGGTGATGGATTTGGGTTTGAGCTTTGTCCTGTGACAGCTTGTTTGAAGGTAGAGGGCGTGATTAACTCTTGAGGTTGTAAAGGGGTAAATTTATTTAGTAAAGTAAATTGTGGGCTTGGTGACTTGGCTGAGGAGAACTTGGTCGGACAATAAGAGCGCTGGACATTGGGCTTAAGGGCCTACTCATTATACTTGTACTACTAGTAAACATGGGCCTATGCATGTATGCATTTTGTCTAGGACTTTGTCCTGATATTGATGATAAGTTTAAATTTGGTCGAGGACTTTGTCCCGAAAATAAATTGATATTTGCATTGGTCAAATGGGCTTTTTGTCTTAAAGAAACTTTTGGTGTTTCCTCCTTGCCTTTATCCTTGTTCATGGTGTTCCCTGCAAAAATTCTCTGATTAGAAAATCAGCTATGGAATTATCAGTTCCTTTAATATGTTCAATTTCAAACTCAAAAATAGACAAAAATGCTTGCCATCTAGCAAAAATATGTTTGGCTGCAAGATTTTTTACATCTTTGGTCAACACATCTTTCGCAGCTTTACAATCAACTCTAATGGTAAACTTTTGATTTAATAAGTCACTTTGGAATTTTGTAACACATAAAACTATTGCTAAAATCTCTTTTTTAATTGTAGAATATTTTTCTTGTGTAGGATTCCATATACCAGAATAATATCTTATAATATAATCTTTATGGTTTATATTCTGTTTTAAAATTCCACCATATCCTTGGTCAGATGCGTCTGTTTCTACAATCTTAGGATAATTTGGGTTACAAAGGTTTAAACATGGTAAAGTTTTTACATGCTTTTTAATTTCTTGTATTAATTTAGTATGTTCTTCTGTCCATGGTTTGTGATTCTTTTTTAATCTATTATATAATGGTTTGCATAATATTCTTATATTTGGTAAGAAATCAGCAACATAATTTAAAGAACCTAAAAATCTTTGTAATTGGTTTTTATCTTTGATCTCATTCGGGAATTTATCTGCAAATTCTATACTTCTCTGAATTGGTATTATAGTATTTTGATATATTTCATGACCTAAGAATCTAATTTTTGTTTGAAAAATTTTTATTTTGGGTTTGCATAAAACCAATCCATTTCTTTTTATGATTTTATAAAAGATATGTAAATGCTTAATATGTTGATCAATGTTTTGACTAAACACTAAAACATCATCTATATAAGTTATGATAAAATCATATGGTGTAAAGATGTCATTCATAATTTTCTGGAATTCACTTGGTGCATTTTTTAAGTCAAATGACATAATGTTCCATTCATATTGTCCAAATGGTACGGTAAATGCTGTTTTATATTTATCTTTTTCCTCTATTTGTACTTGCCAAAAACCTGATTTCATATCAAATTTTGAAAAGATTTCTGCTTTATATAATCTAATTAAAAGATCTTGTTTGTTTGGTATGTGATATCTGATCCATCTTAAAACCTTGTTTAATGGTTTATAATTGATTACCAATCTTGGTGCACCTCGTTCTATCTCAGCATTTTTAATGACATAAAATGCTGCGCATGACCATGGTGATTTACTTGGTCTAATTAAATTTTTGTTTAATAAATCTTGAATTTTTTTTTACAAAATTCTAACATTTCTTGGTTCATTTGAATAGGCCTGGCTTTAGTTGGTATATCTTGTTCTTTAAAGTCTGGTTCATATGGTAAAGTTATTATGTACTGTTTTCTATCCCAAAATGCTGTTGGTAAATGTGAACATAAGTCTTGTTCAAATTGTTCTTGAAGTTTTTAAATTTATTGTTTAATGTTTAGATTTTCTAACTGTTCTTCTATTCTCATAGAATGTAAATCTTTCTTTAAAAATTTTATTTTGTTTTCTAAATTATTAATTTTACTTATGTTTTCTTGTTGAAATAAATTAACATTATGGTAATTAATTGGTGTAATGAATTGAAATATAATATCCTGTTCTAATACATTGGTTTCTAAACCTAATTGTGTAACTTTAAATGGATATAACATTTGTAAAAATGGATTGCCTAATATAATTTGAGTATTAAGATTTTTAATTAGCATAAAACTAGTTTTAAAACATATTCCATTATTACAGATATGTGCACTTGGTATTTTGTAATCTATTTTTACTTTGGTTGAATTTGCTGCAGATAATGTTTGTTTAGTTTTATGAAAGTATTTACTTGTTATGATTCCTTGGTCTATGCAGTTAATATCTGCACCTGAGTCTAACATGGCTATAGTTTCTAATATAAAATCTTTTATTGTCAAATTGATTTTTACATACCATTTTTGATATCTTATTCTCGTAATATCATTGAATTTTAGCGCTGTTTCTCCCTCACTATCTGAAGTTATTTCTGTTGGTTTTTGTTCTATGTTTACTTTATCTTTACCTGAACTTTGTCCTATTTCTAAATTCTGTGTTAATTTTTGATTTTATTCTAAATAGTCACATCTTATTTTTAATTGTCTTACTTCTGCTTTTAATTGTCTTATTTCTGATTGTAAATCCATAGAAGAAATTGTGGTTTCTGATTTTTTTATTTTTAAACATTTGTTCAATATCTTCAAACTTTGTTGGAGGTTCAGTTTCTTATTTTATTTCTTCATTGATTAATTTGGTTAATTTTTTAAACATTTTCCTTTTTATATTAGAATCTTGGACTTGTTCTATTTGTTCTAATACTTGATGATATTCTGTTAAGACATTTATTTTATTGTTGCAATTACAAATTTCTCCTTGACAATTATGGTTACTATCTGTACTACTTATTGTGTCTGATGAATTGTCACTACTATATTCATCATCTAATTCTGAAGAAGATAATTTAATTTGGTCAATCTTATCTAATAATTGTTCTATGTTGTCAATTTTTAATTCTAAACCTAATTCATATATTTTCTTTCTAGCAGGAAATTCTTTTGCATAGTGTCCTTTCTGGTTGCATAAATAACATGTTATATTATTTTTATTATTTGGTCTTTTGAAGTTATTTTTTCTATTATAATTATTTCTTTTAAATTGTTTTCTTCTGAAGGGTTTCTTGTCTATTTGTTTATTATATGTTTTTATTTTTGTAATTATATTTTTTATAAATCTTTTCTGTCTTAAAAGGTCTAAATCTCTTCTGTTTATGTTTCTTTATGGTGCCAAAACCGAATTGTTCACACCAATTTCCTAGTTCTTTTCTAGATTGTCTATTTTCTATTTTCAATTTCTGTTGTAATTTCATATCCCTACATAATCTTATTCCTGTTAAGTTGACACATGTTATTAAGTCTCCATATGTTAAATCATCGTATGATATATGACCAAATTTTTGTTCAATTGTTTCTTTTACTTTGGTTGCAAATAATCTTGGTAATCCTGTTAAGAACTTTTCCTTCCAATGGTATGCATTAGGATCTGCTAGAGCATAAACTCTTTTGAGAAAATTGTCTTTATACCATCTAAAATTTTCTAATTTTCTACATTTTAGGTTTTGTAGAATTTCACTGTTTCTTTCTGTATATAAATCTAAGTCTCCTATGAAATGTGATATAATATTATATACTAAATATGCTAGCGTAAAAGATTGTGGTTGTCCTGTTGCTGGGTCAATAACTGGTTCACCTGTGGTACTATCAATTCTTCTTGCTGTTAATATATTCGTTTTTATCTCATTACTTAATAATTTGTCCCACCAAGTTCTTAATTCTCCAGTAAATCCTAATATAATATTTTCTGCGGCGTCTCTTTCTGTGATGCCAACTCTTTGTTTGTAAATATTTCCTACGATGACCATTTCTTTGGTTATTTGTATTATTTCTGCTTCGGATAGATCATCTATGTTCCATTCGTAAATATTTTTTGCATTATATTGTTTTTGTTTTCTATCTAGGATTTTTAAATCATCTGGTTTATTATTTTGTCTTTCTATAGTATTGATAGGAACATTAATGTCTTGGTCAGAATCTGATGCTTCTAAGGGATTATATATAGTTTCATCATCTGAAGAAGAAGAAGTTTCATTATATTCAGTAAGAATAGTTATTTTTCCTTTATCTTTATTAGTTTTTGGTTCTTCTATTTTTATTCCTCCTGAAGCACTAGATGGACTTTGTTCATTTATTATTTTTTGTAATAATTTTGACATATCTCCTAATTCTGTTTTTGGATTTATTGTAACTGTATCAATTGGATTTTGTGATGGTGGTATCTTTTTTGTGAAAGGTTTATTCAGTTGTTTTTTTGCTGGATCTATATCATATGGTTTTGGATTACTATACCTTTGAGATAAATATATAGTATTTGGTTTAGGTGTTATAGGTGATGGTGCTTGTGGTGTTTCTATATGTTCTATATTTGTGATTTCTTCATGATTTCTATCTATTTTTTCTTCCATCCTATCTAATTGTTGTCCTATTATATGTAATGTTACATTAGTCCAATTATTTTGTAAATTAATATCTCTTATGTCATTACTCTGTATATTTTTAGTATCTACAATTGGTTGCATTCCATGAGATATTTGGTTCTTTTTGAAAAATACTCTATCTAGTGGTGGTCTTTCACATTCATGGGCTATATCACTAGGTCCACCATCATTATTTACTTTGTGCTATTTATGTATTTTCTTTTTTAATATATTTAATTTATTTTCATGAAAATATTTCAAATATGTAAAAAATGGTATGGTTTTTTCGACTTGTGTACAAAAAGCAAAGAATTGTTTTTTAATTAAACTTTGTTCTTTTCTGGAATAGGTTTGTAAAAATATGTCTCTTTTCCCCCGGTTTTTGTCAGACATATAGTCAGCTTGAATTTGGTCTCTGTCTAGTGTAAAGGTCTGGGTTAAGGTATTAATAGAAAAATTAATATCTTCATATGGTTGACTAAATTGGCCTTGTCTAAACACACCTTCTTGTATTTTGATACCTTGTGTTGTATGTTGATCAAATGTATCCTCTATTGGTTTAGTTCCAGAAGTTTCTCCTACAAAAGGTCCTTGGTAATGTGGAATAGGGGAGTCCTCAGAAATACTTGTATCTGTCTGTATATCTATGGTATGTCTTCTACGAGAAGATTCTAAGGAATGTCTAGATGGTTGATATATACTAGGAGTGGTTTGTCTAAAAGAATTAGATCTTTTAAATTTTAATTCTACTGTTCCATCATTATTTTGAATAATATAATCTATTTCTGTATTTTCTTTAGTAGGTAAACTTGGCATGGTTTTGACTGGATATTTTCATGTTTCTGGTAGATTGACATCTTTCCATTGTATCGCCTTTGGTATGTTTATATTAGCTTTGGTTTGATCAATTTCCCAAAAAATTGTTTCTCCTGTTTGTCTATTATGATCAATGGCATTAGGACATAATCCTGTGTTCATGATTTTATAATTTAGTCGATAAAATACTTCATAAATATGGGATCCTTTTAACATATTATAATTATGTGTTAATATATCTAATGTCAATATTTTCATTATATGAGTGTCAGTTAATGAAATTGTAAAATTGGGGAAACAGTTTGAATATATTGGTCCATTTGTTAAACTAGTTTCAAATAATCCTAGTAAAGAATCTTTGTAATTAAGATGTACACAGTCTCTTAATGCTACATGCATACTAGTATTTAATCCTTCTACTGTTAATGGTTTTATGGCAATTTGTACTAATCCTATATGCATGAATCTATATCCTTGATTAATATATTTTAATATAGTTTTACTTAATAGACTCATAGATTGATTTTCAGAATATAAAGGTACTACTTTTTCTTTTGTTTTAATCGCTCTGGCTGATTTAAAATCTAATATACCTGTTTTATATATTGTATCTATTGGTGTTTTGGGAGGTTTCCAATTTGTTAATTGTTGATTATTCCAAATACTTTCTCTAGATAAAATTGTTTTACTATTATCTGTATTAATATTTAAATTATTTATGAGTTCGTCATCTGGTTGTCTGGACCTAGAAGATCTAGTTCTTCTAAACATATTCATATTAAATCCTAGGGTTTTCACATACACTTCCTTCTCTACTCGCACTGCAGGTCTTACACTCTTCTGCCTGACTTATGGCTTTCGTGACACAGTTACAACCCTAAAACTTAATTTGAATAGTTTAGAATAGCTAGTTTCGCTCTGATACCATAATTTCGATCCCAGGTATGATTTAAATATTTTTATGATTTACAAATGATTTTGGTTTAAAAATTATTATTTCTTAATAATTGATCTAAGTAAGTTATAATGCAATTAAATAAATCTAACGTTACTAGAAATTGTTCAACTTCATGTCAGAGTTTAGCTTATAATTGTCTTTAGAAAAATATAAATAAAAAAAAATAATTCACTAAAAAACAAATAGAAATGTAATATTATAATTTCTCAAAGTATTTCACTTCCAGTTTAAAATATTAAAATTATAAAATAAAGATATTATATACTATAGTTGTTATATAAGTATTTATATACAAGAAATATAAATATAAAAACTGATATATATAAAGATAATAATAGAATTGATATGATATTAGAATAGGATACATTAATAGCAAAAAAATGTAAATTTTGATAACTTGGATATGAAAAATTAATTTTTAATTAAGAATATTAAAATATTAAAATAATTGTAATAATATTAAATTATTAAAGAACAAGTATAAATTTAGAAAATTAAAATTATAAAATAATAATTAAATTGATTATAATAATTTTAAGAACCTACTATCAACTATATATAAAATTTTTTAAAAATTTTAAAACTTCTTTTATGTCCATTTCAATAAAAAATATAAACTTCTTTTATGTAATTATAAAAGATTAATAATTTTAATTGTATAAAATTATCATATAATATAATAAATAGTTGCTTTATTTACAAGTGGATAATAATTTTTATTATCTCAATTTATTTAAATAATTAAATAAATATTTAAATTATGATATATATATTTATATATATATATATATAAATATTAAAAAGGGTAAAAAATTAAATTTATATCAGCACAAATTTATTTTTAATATGTTAAATTAAACTTTAAAATAATCAAAATAATTTATTTATTATTTTTATTATTTTCTATATATTTCTTTATCCTAAAAATTTTTAATATAATATTTTAGTTTATAAATATTAATTATTTTCAACATAATTTTATTTTGTTTTTATTTTTATAATTAATTTTTAAATGACATTATTATATTTTATTATAAATTATATTTTCATATATTTTATATTTTTTTTACCATAATAAATTTTATAACAATTTATTTTTTTATAGAGAGTAAAAATTAAAATTATTATATTTAAATATTTATTTGAAAAAACAAATAATAAATACTATTTATTTTAAGATTTACAAAAAGTTTAAATTAATTATGATTTTATGTTATTTTATATTAATATTAATATTTTGTTGATTATTTTTTTTATTTTTTATAATATTAATAATTATTTAAAAATTATTTCATATAAAAATATAATAAATATATAAAAATTTACTATTCCGTATTAACATTTTTAAAAGTAATGCTAAACGGGCAATATATTAAACAGATTTAAAAAAATTATTTTTTAATATTTCATAATTAATGTATTTAATAATATTATTTTTAATGATAATTTTAAAATGCTAAATAATAAATATATTAAATAAATTTAAAAAAATGATTGATAATAATTTTAGTTAAAATAAAATTAAAATAAATTATTATTATAAAATTATTGATAAAAATTAAAAAAATAATATAATAATATAATTAATAATTTTTAAATATATTTAATAGTAAAAAGGAATAAATTAATAATTTTATAAATTTTCAACTATATAAATAACGGTACATGTATTTAATTAGATATTAAAAAAAATAAAATTTAATTAATAAAAAATATAAATATAAAATATCATTGCAATAAAAATAAAATAAAATATAAAATTTTTTTATTATTAATTTTAAATTTTATTAATAGAACATGATTATATAATATTGATGTGATAATTGTATTAATTTTTTAATCACACAAATAATGATAAATTATAATTAAAAAATTTTAATAATTTAGTTTTAATTATAAAAAATATAAAATATAATTACAATAAAATAAAAATTACAGATTTTTTAATTATTAACTCTATAATCAACCAACTAAATTAGTTAAATAAAATAATAAAAAATATTTAATAATTAAATAATATGTAATTGTATTAAAATTATATAATATATAAAATATATTATTAAAATTATAATATTATTAAAAAATATATACATAAATTGATTTTTCAATATAATTCTTAATAAAAAATCAAAATTAAATAGCTCAATAAAATTAATTCAATACAATTAAATTTTTATTTTATTAATTTATTTTAATTTCAATTCAATTTAATATTATTTTTCAATTCTATTTGAAATTTAAAAAACAGTGCACAGCCTCAAAGCAGTAATGCCAAATAAACTCTTATCGTTTATTAAAATAACCTTAGGCCTAACAACGCATTGGTATTAACACTCTTTCTACCACTTGTCAGTCGTCTTTTTATGATTTCTCTCTACTCACTTTTTCTCTCTCTCTCCTTTACATTTGAAAAATTAAAATTAATGATAAACTTAATTTTAATGTATTTAATGATAAATTAAATTAAAAATTAAAAATTTTTCATATTATAAATACTAAATAATAATAAATTTAATAAAAAATTAATTAATAGAATTTTTAAATTTTAAATTTATTTTAATAAATTTTTTAAAATTAAAAGATTAACTAACCACATGGATTAAATGTTATTTTTCTTTTATTATTGTAGATCAATTTATAACATTTGCAATTTCTATAAAATTTCTTATATAATTTTAAATAGGCTCTCTTTTTTTTTAAACTTAAATTCACTATATTAAATTCTATATACCTTTTTATTTCTCCAATTTTTTAATTAAATTCAAGCCATTTTTTATTAAATTTTATTAAGATTATTATTTTGTGTTTTGATTAAAAAGTCCTTTAGAAAAATTAAAATATTTTTATAAATATAATTTCACATAAATAAGTTTTTTTTTTAAATTTTATCCAAGTTTTTGGTATAAACTGTCCCTCTCAAACCATTTCACTACGAATTATCTTTTAAACCGTTTTAAATTGAGGTCGAACCAAAATCAATGATTCCCAAACCGTCTTCCAAACCAATGGCCGTACAAGAGACGGGAGGCCGGGACCCCTCTTGCAAGTAAGCCAGACATTGGCTACCTACTCGGTGGAAGGAATACGGAGAAAATGGATAAGAGAAGCACAAAAAATTAAAACGCAGAAAGAACTATAATACATCTGTTCCCAAACAGACCGGACAGCGGTCACTTTCTCAACCAAGCAGTCTCCGTCTGCTGCTCATAGCTGGCCACGAGCGGCAAAATTTAATCCTAACCATGGTTAATTTACTAACCAATCAAACCTTAACACATCACCACCTCTTCATGTGAATTTCCCAACCCCAGTTAAATCAACCAAATATCTCAACATCAGCTTATCGATCTCTAACTATATATACCCCATATCAGCGAAACCCTCGCCTCCATCCCTAGGGTTGAACCAGAAGGCGTCTTCATAAACGCCTTCGTCGCATAGTTTTTCAATCTTTTGTCTTCTTATTTCCTTTCGTTCTGTCTTTTTGTGAAATCAATCAGCGAAAATGAGAGAGTGCATTTCAATTCATATTGGTCAAGCCGGTATCCAGGTCGGCAATGCCTGCTGGGAGCTGTATTGCCTCGAGCATGGCATCCAGGTACCTCTCTTTGTTCTATTGAATTGTTGGATCTGCGTTCCTATAGCATCATTTCGTTTTATTTTGATTTAGATCTGCATTCGTTTGGGGATTTTCTCTAGTTCATTTGCGCATTGTTGTAGTAGATTTGTGTTTAGTAGATCTCAATTTTTATAATGTATGTCCAATATTTATTTTTTGCTGCATCAGATATAAATTTGATTCGGATTCTTCCCTCGTGTTTGGCTTTTCAGCAATCATTTGTTCAGTTCTGTTAGATCTGTGTGTATTTAATTTTTTTGCCTTTCGGTTGTGACTCAGATCTGTGAGTTTGATTCTTATTCTTGATTATGAATGTTGTTCTTGCTTTAGATCTGCTTTTTTCGATTAGTGTGTGTAGATCTGTGATTAGTGAGTTATTGATTTGTTATTGACTTATGTTTTTTTGTACAGCCTGATGGCCAGATGCCAAGTGACAAGACCGTTGGTGGTGGTGACGATGCTTTCAACACCTTTTTCAGTGAAACTGGTGCAGGGAAGCACGTTCCTCGCGCTGTCTTTGTAGATCTTGAACCCACTGTCATTGATGAAGTCAGGACCGGAACTTACCGCCAGCTCTTCCACCCAGAGCAGCTCATAAGTGGCAAGGAAGATGCTGCCAATAACTTTGCCCGTGGCCATTATACCAGTAAGTATATGATTTGAGCTAAGTATATGATTTGAGCTTCTAGCATCTGTGTTAAATATGAATAGCGACTTTGGCGTTTTAAGGCCATCTCCAACTCTATACACCATCTCTATTTTGATGTTTTGCACTAACAAAAAAGAATATTCTATATATATTCTTCTCTCTATTTAATATTATATTATTTATTTTATTTTAATTTTATTTATATATTTTACTCAAAAACTTTATATAATTTTATATGTTCACTGTAAATATTTATATATTTTATATTTTTATTCAATATTTAAATATTTAATTATTTTATAAATAAACAAAAAAATATATTAATTATAAAAATTTATTAATTAAATAATAATTATAAATAAATTAATTTATTATAAATATTATTTATAATTGTGTATATATTAATTTAAATTAAATTTTAATAATTATAAAAATATAAATTTTTTTTTAATTTATAATATAATTTAAAATTTATATCTTTTTCCATTTTTTTAATTATAATATAATTCAAAATTTATATATATTTTTAATTAAATTTAATTTTCTTTTACTCTTATAATTTATTATATTTTTAATTTATTTTATATTTTTATAAGTATTAAAATTTATTTTAAATTAATATATTCACAATTATAAATAATATTTATAATAAATTAATTTATTTATAATTATTATTTAATTAATAAATTTTTATAATTAATATGTTTTTTTGTTTATTTATAAAATAATTAAATATTTAAATATTGAATGAAAATATAAAATATATAAATATTTAGAGTGAATATATAAAATTATATAAATTTTTTGAGTAAAATATATAAATAAAATTAAAGTAAAATAAATAATATAATATTAAAAAGAGAGAAGAATATAAATAAAATATTCTTTTTGGTGTTAAAATTGATGTAGAAGGTTGAGATAATATTGCACCATTTTAATGCAAAGCATCAAAATAGTGCAAAAAATGGTGTATAGGGTTGGAAATGACCTAATTATTGCATATTTTGCTGTTTGTTTTCAGTTGGCAAGGAAATTGTTGATCTCTGCCTGGACCGCATCAGAAAGCTTGCTGATAACTGCACTGGTCTCCAAGGATTCCTTGTATTCAATGCTGTCGGTGGTGGTACTGGATCTGGTCTTGGATCCCTCCTCTTGGAGCGTTTGTCTGTTGATTATGGAAAGAAATCCAAGTTGGGTTTCACTGTCTACCCATCTCCCCAGGTCTCCACATCTGTTGTTGAGCCGTACAACAGTGTCCTTTCAACTCACTCCCTCTTGGAACACACTGACGTTGCTGTGCTTCTTGACAATGAGGCCATCTATGATATCTGCAGGCGCTCCCTTGACATTGAGCGACCCACCTACACCAATCTTAACAGGCTTGTGTCTCAGGTGAATACTTGTATCTTTGTAGTTTCACTAGGTGCCTTGGACGGAAATTTTGATATAGACGGTTAAATGCTAAATTCCAAGTTTAATAATTAATTAATCTGGTATATTCTTTATCTTTTGGCATTGACTATATGAATATTTCCGTTTTAACACTCATTGTTCTGACAATCCAGGTGATCTCTTCCTTGACTGCATCTCTGAGGTTTGATGGTGCTCTGAACGTGGATGTGACTGAATTCCAGACCAACTTGGTCCCATACCCCAGAATTCACTTCATGCTTTCCTCCTATGCACCAGTTATCTCTGCTGAGAAGGCTTACCATGAACAACTCTCTGTTGCTGAAATCACAAACAGTGCTTTTGAGCCCTCTTCTATGATGGCCAAGTGTGATCCTCGTCATGGTAAATACATGGCCTGCTGCTTGATGTACCGTGGTGATGTTGTGCCCAAGGATGTGAATGCTGCAGTTGCCACTATTAAGACCAAGCGCACCATTCAGTTTGTTGACTGGTGCCCAACTGGATTCAAGTGCGGTATCAACTACCAGCCACCCACTGTTGTTCCTGGCGGTGACCTTGCCAAGGTTCAGAGGGCTGTGTGCATGATCTCCAACTCGACCAGTGTTGCTGAGGTGTTCTCAAGAATTGACCACAAGTTTGACCTCATGTATGCTAAGCGTGCTTTTGTGCACTGGTATGTGGGTGAGGGTATGGAGGAAGGAGAGTTCTCTGAGGCACGTGAGGATCTTGCTGCCCTTGAAAAGGATTATGAAGAGGTTGGTGCTGAATCAGCTGAGGGTGATGACGGTGAAGATGAAGAATATTAACAAGTTACTGTGGTGCTTTATCTCTCTATTTTGGCTTGTTTAATGTTCTGAATGCATGCAATTATTTGAAGCTGTCTTGCTTCAAGGATGCTTAAAATAGGGTTACTCTCTTTTGAATGGTGCTATTTCTCTGGTAATGAATGCTATTGATGATTAGTTATACAATTAGGGGGTGCATTTCTTACTCTTTTTGTCCAAAGCATTTCTTACTTCGCTTTCGTTAATTCTGCCATTTGAATTTTATCGCAAGTCGGTGGCGTTGATTCCTGCCTCTTATACAAGTAGTCAAGATTCCTTGGATACTGACCTTCGCTATTGGTTCTTTTCTCATTCGCCAAAATTGGAGTGCTGTTTGAGAAATAGTTGAAAGCCTGGTAGTTGTGGGAAATCTGACAAATTATCAACTAACACATGCTTTATCAGTAACTTATTCTCTCAATTTTATCATTTTTGTTATTTTTAACTTTTTTAAAATTATTGACTATCTTCCTCTCTTAATTTTTTTGAAAAATTATTGACTATCTTTCTCTTTTAAATTATAATAATATATAAATTAATTATTGTAATTTTATTTAATTTTTTATTTTTAAAAGATTTTTAAAAATATTTTTTAATGTTTAATAAAATTTAATCTATTTAATATGGATATAATTAAAAAATATTTAATATATAAAAAAATAAATAAAAATTATGATAAAAAAATCATATCAGATTATAAGTTATTTAATTATTTTGGAATATTTATACTAAAAATAAATTGTCCTAAGTGCGAAGAGTGGCTTTCAAAAAAAGTCCTTATATTAAAAAATTTTAATTTAATTGATTAATTATTTTAATTTTTAATTAAATTTAAATTGATTGAAAAATATATTACAACTACTTTGCTAAAACGTTAGCAACACTTCGTAAAAACATCTATAGAATTTAATTAAATTTTATATTTTATATGTTTAGTTTAATAAAAATAAAAAATTAATTTTAAAAATTTAAGGGTAAACTGTAATTTAGTCCCTCTGGTTTAGTGAAATGTAACATTTTGTCCCTCTGTTTTAAAAAATCTTCAATTTAGTCACTGTGATTTTTAAAAACTATGACATTAGTCCCTCCCGTTAGATTTTCAGTTAAATCACCGTTAATTTTAGTTAAAAAGACTAAAATACCCATTCTCTCTCCTTCCTCTTCCTCCTCTTCTTCTTCTCCTTCCCGATCTCCTTCTCCTTCTACTTCTTCTTCTCCTTCTCGATCTCCTTCTTATTCTTCTTCTCCTATCAAAAAGATGAAGCAAGAACAGAACCCCGAGGTGAAGATGGTGGAGTGGTTGAAAATCTTTAATCTTTCTTGTTTTTGTTGGTTTCTCTCTCTTGTTCTTGCTTATTTGCAAAGGAAGCTGTGCTGGGTTGAGTTTTAAGATAAGAATCAGTTTAGAGAGAGAGAGAAAGAGAGAGGTTTGGGGATTTGAAGCGTTAGATTTGTCACAAAATGCATTCACTGGTAGCTTACCTCCAAGCCTGTTTCAGCTTCAGAACCTGACAAAACTTCTCTTAATTGCTAACGACATTTTCTGTTCGATTCCTCCTGAGGTGGGAAACTGTGTCTCTCTTATTCGTCTTCGGCTTGTTAATAACAGAATCAGTGGAGAAATTCCAAAAGAAATCGGGCTCTTGAAAAACCTCAGTTTCCTCGACTTGTCTGAAAACCATATTGGTGGAACGCTGCTAGCAGAAATTGGCAATCGCAATGAGCTGCAGATGCTGAACTTAAGCAACAATACCCTTCGAGGCACTCTGCCTAGCTCTTTATCTTCTTTGAATTTGAGTTGGAATGCACTCACCGGGACGATTCCACCCCAGATTTATGCTCTAAACAAATTATCCATTCTTGATCTCTCACACAATGAACTGGAAGGAGATCTGATGGCACTTGTAGGACTCGAAAATCTTGTTTCTCTAAACATCTCTCACAATAATTTCACAGGCTATCTTCCTGACAACAAGCTTTTCCAACAGTTATCAGAAACAGAAATGTCAGGAAACCAGGGACTGTGTTCTAAGGGTCGAGACTCATGTTTCCTTAGAAAAGCCACATCGATGAGCATGTCAAATAACAGTAAATTGAAGAGATCACATAGACTTAAACTTGTCATT
This sequence comes from Manihot esculenta, assembly GCF_001659605.2. NCBI lineage: Eukaryota > Viridiplantae > Streptophyta > Magnoliopsida > Malpighiales > Euphorbiaceae > Manihot > Manihot esculenta. Next base: position 22,324,118 of record NC_035170.2, read on the forward strand.
GCATTGCTTATCACCTTAACTATAGCAATGGTAATTTTTGGAGCAATTGCAGTTTTCAGAGCTCGGAAACTAATGAGAGATGATTGCGAATCCGAGATGGGAGGGGATTCATGGCCTTGGCACTTCACCCCATTTCAGAAGCTAAATTTTTCAGTAGAACAAGTTCTGAAATGCCTAGTGGAAGCCAATGTAATTGGGAAGGGATGTTCAGGAATAGTGTATCGTGCATAACTAGAAAATGGAGAAGTCATTGCAGTTAAGAAGCTGTGGCCAACAACAATGGCTACAGAGAAAGACTCTCAAAATGACAAGTTAGACATTAGGGGAGTTCGGGATTCCTTCTCCACTGAAGTAAAAACCCTAGGTTCTATCCGACACAAGAACATTGTCAGATTCTTGGGTTGCTGTTGGAATCGAAACACAAGATTGCTTATGTACAATTATATGCCAAATGGAAGCCTAGGCAGTCTCCTCCATGAAAGAAGTGGAGGTTGCTTGGAATGGGAAGAAGAAGATCGGGAAGAATAATGGGTATTTTAGTCTTTTTAACTAAAATTAACGGTGATTTAACTGAAAATCTAACGGGAGGGACTAATGTCATAGTTTTTAAAAATCACAGTGACTAAATTGAAGATTTTTTAAAACAGAGGGACAAAATGTTACATTTCACTAAACCAGAGGGACTAAATTACAGTTTACCCAAAATTTAAATACATGAAATTAGTTATAACTAAAATTAATTCTTATTAAATCTGATAAAATTTAAAATAAATTTCATAATTATTATACAATAATATTTTTTGACTAATCATACTAAATAATTTTCACTCAATAATTTATCTAGATAAAAATTATAAAACTATTCTATTCATTTACTATTATTATATCTAGACAATTGTATAATATATTTTATTTTTTAATTTTATAATATTTAAATTTATTTTCTATTATCGGTAATACTATTTATTTTAGTACGTAAATCTTCAATTTATGAAAGTTTATTTTAAATTTATTAATATATTTTTATTAATTGTTATAAATGTATTAAATATAAAATTTTTGATAGTGATATAATTGAAAATGAACTGAATTAACTGGTCCATCCTAAAATAGAAAGAGTGAGTTAATTGATGTTTAGGTTCGTTCTATTTTAAATTTTGTATATATTTGCTTTTATATTATAAAAATGTAAATTAATTATTAAATTTTTTATAAATTTAATTAATATCAATCAATAAATAAAAACATCTTGAAAATTTGTTGAATTATATTTTTAAACGATAATTTTATTATATAAAAGATTTGATCCATTTAGAAAAAATAAATTTTTGAAAATCTTGTCACGTGATAATCGTTCATTAACTTATTTTAATGATTATGTATTATAAAGTAATTTTTTTATTTTAAATTTAATTAAATTTTGAAATGTAAATTTTATCTTATAAAATAATAAAATTGAATTCAACATAGTTTTATAAAATAGAATTTAACCACTCACTAAGTTAGCAAAAGAAATTTGTCCCTAAAACTTTCTAGCAATAAAAAATTATTTTATATATTAAATCAATATATATTTTGTTTTATAATTACATGATAAATAGGTAAATAAATTTGCTTCAAAAAAAAGGTAAATAAATAAAAATAGTATTATTTTACTTTTGATCAGTTAATAGAGTTAAGTCCCAAAATAAAATTAAAATGGCCACTGACACCCTTTAAAAATAATAGTTTTAAAAAAATTATAAAACCATTAGAATATCTTTAAAATTTAATAAGTTTTAAAATTCAAATTTGTTTTAAAATACATAAAAAAATTCCTTTATTTCAACCAAACACAAAAAAAAAAATTAATTAAAATTAAAAAAAAAATTCAATAAAATCAAACCAAATAATGAACCAACTATAAATGTTTGCTATCATAATAGTGGATTATGGATAATAGTATATAATTAAGTTTTGAAAAAACATTCAAATGAGCCAATTTTTAAAATTTTAAATATTTAAAATCAAATTGAATTAGAGAATAAATTAATTTGAACTAAATTGATTTTATTTTAATTGATTTTTGTGGGTGGGAGTTTTTTAATTGAAATTTTTATATTTTATTTTTAATATTTAAAATTTTAATTGAAATATTTTTATTTTAATTAAAATATAAATTAATCGGTCGGAATTTATCAAATTTTTTTCGATTAAAATTAAATTAAATCAAAATAATTATATTTTTCAAAATTTTTATTTAAAATCAAACCAAACCACAATTAATATAAAATTGAATTAAAATTTTAAATTAATTCATTTGAATCAAATATTGTTTGGAGAGAGAAGAATAAAGAGTTGTTAATTTTATTATTGGTTGAAAAACTGGGGGCAGTCTGATTTTCTTTGTCTCGGGCAAAGAATGGATGCAAGCGTTATTGTGTTCCTCAATTACTTTCTTTGAATGGTTGGATTAGGCTTCCTAAATCTTCTTTTGTATTTCCTTTTATTTTTTAATATTAATTTTCTTTAGATACTTTTTATTTTAAAATTTTATTTTATTAATAAAATTAATTTAAATAATAATATTATCAACTATAAATTAATTAAAAATTATTATAAATAAATAAAAGATCTAAAGGCATTATTGATAATATTAATATTTTCCTCTTTTTTTCATTTTTATATATACTATAGATTAAATATATATAAATATATAAATAATTATTATATTAAAAGATATTATTTAACTAATATAATTTTCTTTTACAATAAAATAAAATATATACTTACACTATATTATATCATTAAATAGTAAATTAATAATTTTTTTAAAATTATTTTTTAATAAAATTTAATTAATTACATATATAATGATTAGTTTAACTTAAATTAATTTAAAAAATAAATATTACTTAAGAATAAAACGTAAATAATAAAAGAGTTAGGAGTATTATCAGAAATCCTAATATTTTCCTCTCTTTCCACTTTAGTATTTCCACATAGACTTATTCATTTATTTGAGGCAATTGGAGGAGTAGACATGAAGAAAGGCATTGATTGTTGACAATATCTTATTACGCAAATTGGTTATGCAATCCATAATGTGGGCCATGCAAGAGATATCACTACTCACCTAATTATTTTTGTGATCATGTGAGTTGTTGCTTCATCATTGTTACTTCAACCGGCCGAGTACTGTTGGATTTAAATTGAAAATACTGATCAAATTAAATTAATTTTAAAATTTAATTTAATTTTTTATTTAATTCAATTCGATTCGATTTTTAATTTTAAAAGTTTTAATTATTTCAGTTCAGTTTTATTAAAAAAATCAAACCGAACCGATTAGTGATAATAATATATTATTTTTAATAATATAGAGAAATTAAATTATATTAAAAGTAAAATATTTTAATTAAATTTTAAAAAATTAAAAATAAAATGTAAAATATAAAAAATTTATTAAAAATCGAAATTGATTAAACTGAATCGAATCGAATCAGATCGGTTCGGATCGATTTGATTTCTAACCAAAATTGATTCGGTTCGATTTTAATAAATACTAAAATTTTTATTTGATTCGGTTCGGTTTTAAATCAAACCGACCGAATACTCAGCCCTATTCATGACCACTAAGATATTTGTGCTACTCGAAACCGTTGGATATAAATTCAGATTATATTATATAAAAATTATTATCATGAAAAATTACTCAGTTTTACGGTAACAGTTAATTTATCACGATTCTCTTTTTTATCCGAGTATGGGAACCACATTGTAATTTGTAATAAGAGTTAAAATTTGAATTAGAGTTGAGTGAAAAAAAAGTCTGTTTAGTATTTATTTTTTTTAATAAGGTAGTTAGAAAACATTATTATTTTAATTGAAAATATTTTTCATACAATTTAATAATAAAAATATTAAAATAATTTATTTTAAATTATGATCTTGTTTGATTGGGTAATTTAACTAAATAATTTAAAATTTATATAAAATATTAAAATTATATTTATTTGATTGATATTTTTATTTAAACTTTCTAAAAATCAAAACTTTTTATATTATTGCGAGCAATATTCAGTCTAAATAGGAAAAATCGATCAAATAGAATTAATTTAAAAATTTATTTTAGTATTTTTTAAAGCTTCGATTTAAACTTTTAAAATTTTTGATTATATCGATTCGGTTGGATTTTAATAAAAAAAATCAATAAAATTAAATTGAATCGATTAGTGAGTAATAATATATTATTTTTAATAATATAAAGAGATTAAATCATAATCAAAGTTGAAATATTTTAATTAAATTGAAGGATATTAAAAATAAAATGTAAAAAATAAAATAGTTAAATCGAACAGAATTAAGCCGAATAAGATTGGTTCGATTTAAATTGATTTTTATTCAAAATTAATTTAATTTTTATAAATATTAAAATTTTAATTTTAATTTTAATTTATTTAATTTTGAATCCAACTAATTGAATGTTGGCTCCTACTTAACGAATGAACTTACTTTCTCTAATGGAACTAAGTTATTTCATTAGAGATGAATTTCTCAAAAAATAATCTATTTAAATAAAAAAAAACTCATATATTTATATATTTTCTTATGATATTTAGATAATGCTATTTAAAGAAAAACCATTATTTTATCTCTAACTTTAATAGAAAACAAAAGAAAAAGAAAAAAAAGCATTAGGCCGAGCTAGTAATGAATAATTTAATTAATTAAATTAAAAAAATTGATTATTTAATCTTCATATAATGAAAATTTTCATCAATTAATTATTTTATTATATATTTTTTAAAAATATACTAATTAGTTCGTTCATCAATTTTATTTCTTAAATATTATAAAAAAATTAAAATACTTCTTAAAATGAATTAATTAGTAAATTTTTTAAAATTTTAAAAAATAATTAATGAGTTTTTTATAAAATTACTAAATAATAAAATAATTAATGATTAATCAAGAGAAACTAATTAAAATTTTCTTATTATTTATCAATTATCAATAGAAATTAATGAGTTTAAATATTTTTTTGAAAAATATATAAACCAATCATCTTCAGATGACCCCATAATCAGTTTCTATCTCTCTATCATTTGCTTTTGCAGCCTGGTGATTGCTTTTTAAGAAAGAAAGGAATAAATTAATAAAGGGGTTAAATTAAATATTACTCTACCTATTCTCTAATTTTTATTTATTTTATTTTTATATATATTTAAAAATTATTTTTTTAATTTTTTAATTATACTTATTTTAAAAATATTATAATTTATTAAATATTAAAAAAATAATTAATGAGAAATTATTTTAAAAATAAAATAAAATTAAATAGAGTTAAACTTTCTTCGTCTCATTATTTTTATTATATTTTTCTTTTTAAGTATCTCAAAATTATTATCCTTTTTTTTACTATAATAACATAATATTGAAATTAATTATTATAATTCTATTTAATTTTTAAATTATTTTAAATATCTCTTAATATTTAATATATTTAATATAAATATAATTAAAAAATTAATATAAAAATTATATTTTTTAATATATATAAAAAAATAAAATAAATAAAAATTATAAGATGAAGAGAGCAATAGTTTATTTATATATTATTATAATATAAAAAATAGATAATAATTAAAAATAATAATAAAAATTATGGAATAAAATATTTTATTAATTAAAGTTAAAATGTTAAGAGAGGATATTGTGCAAAATTAAAATGAAAGAAAATTTTCTTCTCAATGTTTTTGATCAGAAGAAAATTAAAACGTGTAATTTCAATTCAATTATAAATTGTCAAGTTTAAAATAAATGTCCAGAATGAAAATAATTATATATCCATAAAAAAAGCATACACAACTTTCAAGTTCAACGGCTCTAATTGTCTCTCTTTTACAGTAATTATAATATAATAATTATAAATTATTAAAATTAAAGTATATAAATAATTTAAATAAAAGAGATTTATTATTTATTTTTTTAAATATTATTATTATTAATATATTAATTTCTATATTTTTAAAAAATTATTAAATATTTTTATTTTTTCACCGTTAATAAAATAATTTTTTTATTATTTTTTTAAAAAATAAATAAAAAATAAAAGAAAAAATTTTTAAATTCTAATTTATTTTTAAATATATACCTTATTTAATTTATGAATTTTACCATCATCAATAAATTAATATATATACTTTAAAAAATATATTAAAATATTTTTTTATCAATAAAATATAGTTTTTCTTTTTTTAAAAAAAATTAATTTTTTACTATATTTTTAAAATAATAAAAATAAATAAAAAATTATTTTATAATAAAAAATAAAAATATTTTAATAAATTTATCAAAAAATTAAAATAATAAACGTTCTCTTATTAATAATGATAAAATTAAATAATAAATTTATTTTTAAATAAATACAATATCTATATCTATTTTTTATTTAAATAAAAAGCAAGCCGACATTCTCGATCTTATCCAAACAAGGAATAAGGTTTAAAAAAAAAGAGATCAGGGAAGGATAAAGCGTTATAACGCAGTAAGAACTGTAGTAATCCTGTCCCCAAACAGTTATTTTATAACGGTCATTTTCTCATCCAAGCAACCTTTTGTATTATCCTCTTAGCTGGCCACGAGCGGCAAAATTTTAAAATTTCAAAATAAAAATAATAGAAAAACCTAACCATAGTTAATTTTGGAAGCCAATCATACAACAACACGTCATCACTCCATGACGTACCTTACCCACCCACAGGTTAAATCCACCAAATATCTCAACCTCCGTTCATCGTTTAAACCATAAATACCCCATCTCAGCGAAACCCTCGCCTCCATCCTTAGGGTTGAATCAGAAGGCGTCTTCATAAACGCCTTCGTTTCTTAGCTTTTCTAATCTCTTCTTCTAGTTTGCTTTGTTTCTGCTTTTGTGAAATCAATCTACGAAAATGAGAGAGTGCATTTCGATTCACATTGGTCAGGCCGGTATCCAGGTCGGCAATGCCTGCTGGGAGCTGTACTGCCTCGAGCACGGTATCCAGGTATCTCTCTTTTTGTTCATTTGGATGTATCTCTCTTTTTGTTCATTTGGATGATTGGATCTGCTATTTCAGGTATATTTCTTTTAAATTTTTTGGATCTGTATTCATTTGGCTAGATCTGCGCGTTTGAGTCAGATCCGTGAGCTTAGATTCTCATTTTGATTATGAATGATGTTCTTGCTTCAGATCTGCTTACAAATAGTGTTTAGATATTGTTGAGTGAGTTTGTTCATCTGTTTTGAAAAATTTTGTTTTCTTTGTTCAGCCTGATGGCCAGATGCCAAGTGATAAGACAGTTGGCGGTGGTGATGATGCCTTCAACACCTTTTTCAGTGAAACTGGTGCAGGGAAGCACGTTCCTCGCGCTGTCTTTGTAGATCTTGAGCCCACTGTCATTGATGAAGTCAGGACCGGAACTTACCGCCAGCTCTTCCATCCAGAGCAGCTCATCAGTGGCAAGGAAGATGCTGCCAATAACTTTGCCCGTGGCCATTATACCAGTGAGTATATGTTTTGAGTTTCTAGCATGTTTTATTTATTGAAAACCGACTTAATCGTTCTAATTATTGTATTTTTCGTTATTTGTTTTCAGTTGGCAAGGAAATTGTTGATCTCTGCTTGGACCGCATCAGAAAGCTTGCTGACAACTGCACTGGCCTTCAGGGATTCCTTGTGTTCAATGCTGTCGGTGGTGGTACTGGATCTGGTCTTGGATCCCTCCTCCTTGAGCGTTTGTCTGTTGATTATGGAAAGAAATCCAAGTTGGGTTTCACTGTCTACCCATCTCCCCAGGTCTCCACATCTGTCGTTGAGCCGTACAACAGTGTCCTTTCAACTCACTCCCTCTTGGAACACACTGATGTTGCTGTCCTTCTCGACAATGAGGCCATCTACGATATCTGCAGGCGCTCCCTTGACATTGAGCGACCAACATACACCAATCTTAACAGACTCGTTTCTCAGGTGAATACCATCTTTATAGTTTTCACTAGGTGCCTTTGAAGGAGTGATTGATGATATATACGGTGAAATGCTAAATTTCAAAGATGGCTAATTAATTAATCTGATTTTTTATTGCTAAGCTTCAGCAATGATTTTTTGAATATTTCTGTTTTAAACTCATTGTTTTGACAACCCAGGTGATCTCCTCCTTGACTGCATCTCTGAGGTTTGATGGTGCTCTGAATGTGGATGTGACTGAATTCCAGACCAACTTGGTCCCATACCCCAGAATCCACTTCATGCTTTCCTCCTATGCACCAGTTATCTCTGCTGAGAAGGCTTACCATGAACAGCTGTCTGTTGCTGAAATCACCAACAGTGCCTTTGAGCCCTCTTCTATGATGGCCAAGTGTGATCCTCGTCATGGTAAATACATGGCCTGCTGCTTGATGTACCGTGGTGATGTTGTGCCCAAGGATGTGAATGCTGCAGTTGCCACTATTAAGACCAAGCGCACCATTCAGTTTGTTGACTGGTGTCCAACTGGATTCAAGTGCGGTATCAACTATCAGCCACCCACTGTTGTCCCAGGCGGTGACCTTGCCAAGGTTCAGAGGGCTGTGTGCATGATCTCCAACTCAACCAGTGTTGCTGAGGTGTTCTCAAGAATTGACCACAAGTTTGACCTCATGTATGCCAAGCGTGCTTTTGTGCACTGGTATGTGGGTGAGGGTATGGAGGAAGGAGAGTTCTCTGAGGCTCGTGAGGATCTTGCTGCCCTTGAAAAGGATTATGAAGAGGTTGGTGCTGAATCAGCTGAGGGCGATGATGGTGAAGATGAAGAATATTAAGAAGTTCCTGTGGTGCTTTATCTCTTTAGCATATGATGCGTGCTGCTTTTTTCCCCGTGTTTTGTTCATTTTGAGTGTATGCAATTATTTGAAGCTATCTTGCTTCAGGCATGCTTAATTCTGTGTTGAATTGTACTGTTGTCCGAGTATTGAATGCTATTTCTGTTTAGCCTTAAATTTAAATTTTAGATCAATATTTCCCAATTTCTATTCTCCATCACCATATGACTCATAATTCTTATATTCTCATCTCCATGGACTACTGGCTTGGGCTGCTATCAAGCTTGTAGAAAAAGAGCTGTAGAAAAAGAGCTCATTAGTTGGATTTTGCACGATAAGAGGAACCCTTGGGATGGCAAACCCGAAGAATAAGTTCATTGATTTAGTCCTTTCGTTCGGAGAGAACAGGTTCTTGAAACTGAAAAAATGTTCTTCAGCCCCGAGAGCTTAAGAATAACGAATGATGGAGAATCTCTGTTCAGTGGAAGCATTCTATTCCTCCAAGCAATAGCAATGATCAACCCACATTCTTTGCTTTTCCATTTATTTCCTAATCCAGTTTACCTATAACTAATTTATCACTCTATGTCAGTTTCTTGAACAGATTGTTTATTCTAGTTTTATATGTTCAGATTAAGCACAAAATAACATCCGAGCGCTACTAGAATGAGAAGTAGTCAGACAGTGTTCGGCTTGTGGTGATAGCCAGATACAAGAACTAGGGAATAAATTTTTAATACTTTCTAATGTTTTACATATTGTATTTTTGTTTACTGATTTTTAAATTCTTTTTACTGCAGATTTGCTTGTGATTAGGTCTAGAAGAACGCAGTTTGCTCGAAGTCAAGTAAGAAATGGGACTCTAAAATATGATAAAATTTTTGATAGCCCAAGTTAACTATTATTGCTTGCAAATTATCATTCAATTCCAATAAAATTCCTCGTAAATTAAGGGGGCTTGCAACCATGTTGCAAGTACTCTACCCAAATCCCAACATAAACAAATATAGCAAGTTGAATTCGGTTTTATTTATAGAAAAACTGAGTTAGATTTAGTATGTGTTTATAATGTAAAATGATAATAAAATCTATATGAAATCTAATACTTATATATCGTGAGTCCATATAGACTTGCTCTAAATAAATTACCCTTTTATTTACTATGTTTATTAACCTTAAAGGGTGGTGTGTAATAGAACTTGTGACTTGAGGTTAGGAGTTCACTACAAATTGCCCCTTTCAGAAAGTATGAGGAAGACCATATCCATTAATTCTCTTTGAAGTCCATAAATATAGGATTGCTTTGTAAACTCGATCACCTTAATGACATATAAAATATTTAGCTTTTTATACATAGTAGCTATGTTTGAAATTGAGTTGAGCCATAACCTGATATGGGAGAAAGCATTTTGACTTATCATATTAATGCTTATAAATTTAATACAATATTATCACACTTCTTTTCACTTTTAACTCTCTGAGCTCTCCTCTCTTTTTTACTCTAACACAATCACTCTTACAAGCACTCAAATTAAGGACAAGGATGGCTAGCCATGTAAAAGTTTTATAAAGTACAACTTTCAATTATCATATTAAATATTTCATTAAATACAATTTCTATCTATCCATATTAGATATCCTATTGAATACAACTTCCAACTATTCATATTAAATAATCCATTAAATACATTAATTTATTCTTCAATGTCTAATATTTTACTAGCACTATGAATCACATGTCATATAATTAGTGTTGACCACACTCCCCTTCAACACTAATTATCTCTTCTTCTTTAAAGTAATGCCAAGCAATTTCTATGCAACTTTTGAAATTTTTGTCTTGATCTTTCATTTTTATTGGTATCATTTGAATATATAATGTTATAATTTTTTTTAAAGTAGTAATAATGCACCTTCACATATTTTGTTCTAGTACGAAATATTAAATTCTCATCAAAACGCATTGCTGATAAATTATCATAATATAATTGTACTACATAATTTATTGGTTGAAGCATTCAATAAATAGATTAACTAAGTGTATTCTTGTGCTGGTGTAAAAGCTGCTCTGTGTTCTGCTCAAAGGAGAAGAGTGTGAATTACTAATCCTAACGCGTAGTTTTAATTGGGTTTTCTTATAATATATGTTAAATTTAAATTCAGTTGTTTTGAAGATCAATGGAAATCTTGAAATAAGCTGGCATATTAGTTGTTTTTTTTTATAATTTATAATATATAATGAAAGGGCACGAAAAAGTGGTATATGAATTACATATTCTTCAAATTTTAACTTTTAAATGAGTGTAGGCTGAATATGCATTTGTTTTTAATAGATTATCACATTTAACCTTTCTAGATTCTTAAAGAAAAAAAATTAAAAAATTGATTTTTTTTAGTCTAACTAAATAAAATTTCATTGAGATAAATTTTACTCTCTTTTTTCCATGATTTTTTTTACTTATGTATTTTGCTATCTCAAAATTTTATCATTTTCAATTTTTATTTTATAATTAAAATATAAATTAGTTATTATAACTCTATTTAATTTATCATATTTTTAATACAATCCCTCATTAATTTTTTTTTTCTAAATGAGAATTCAAACCATCTAACAATATTTAATTTAAATAATATTTTATTAATTAATAATAATTTTATTATTTTTTTTTGAATCAAGAAAAACTTTATTTATCTTGTACAATAATAATCCAAGAGACAATCAGTAATGTCAATCCAAATCTTAAATCTACCATGATGAATAGACTCTCTAGGTAATAAATGGGAGGCTCTATTTTCTGAACGCCGTACCCAACAAACATGAATGTTACCCTGAGACCGCATAACATCTTTGCAATCAGAAACAACTAATCCAAATTCTGAAAAGTCATCCAGAGGAGAGCGAATAGCTAAGGCTAAGGATTGGTTATCCGTAAAAATACAACCTGCCTGAAAAAAACAATCTGTAGCAGAAGATAAACATTGACGCAAGGTCAAAGATTCAGCAATAATTTTATTATTTAAATACAACTTAATATCTCCATTTTATATTAAAAATGGATATAGTAGAATAATTAATAAAAACAGTTATCCTTTAACTAAAATAAAAATAGTTTCTTAAAGTGAACAATAATTATAAAACTGAAAAAGTTATAAATTAGAATTTTATATTTATCAAAATCTAATTCTAGTTAAATTAAAATTAAAATTTAGTATAATTATATTGATTTCAATAAGAAATTACATGCGCATTGTCTTAATACTGATACCTTAGTATCCACAACATTTAAAGTCTCAGTCTTAATGCCCTAGCTGTGAAGTTTGTTTTACATTTGGAGATTTATTCCATTACTGCAAAATTTCAATCCTGCTGTAGCAAGTGATATCAGAGCTAAAATTTGTTTTACTGGACTTATGTTTAGAGTGAAGACAAGTACATAAAAACATCCTTAAACCATAATTGTAGGCAACCATTGCATCGGGCTCTTTTTAAGACTCGTGTAATTTTTATAAAAAATATCAAAACAATGTTCGAAAGGAAATATTTTTCAAACCAAAGCTTGTCTTATTATAATTTATTCTGACAGCATAGTGTATTTTCGGTTCCAGTGCTATTTTCCAATTGGATTCCAAACCTCTGGAGCCATACACAATCCGTAGATATCCAGAAATTATTAATCCTTATGAGGGAAAAGACGAAGTGGAAGTTCCTTAGCAGGCGCTGAAAAAGGATTAACAATGATTTTCTCGTCAGGAATTATTTTCTGAAAGGTGAACCTTTTGATCAAGTTATGCATGAAAACTAGTATTTCCAATCTAGCATATTCTTTTCCAGGGCACATTCTAGGTCCTCCACCAAATGGAACATATGTATAAGGTTTTGGCCCTTTCCCTTCAAATCTACTTGGATCAAAATTTTCAGGTTCTGGAAAGTATTCTGAACACTTATGGGTTGAATTTGCACTCCAATACAACTGCATATATTAATCAAACAAACGTGTTAATTACTTTTCAGATAAAACTGCATATATAACTTAATTTTTTTATCGGTAAAATATTTTTCGTTAACTAATTTTTTTTAGTATTCTAAACACTAAAAAATATAAAAAGTATTTTTTTCAAAAATATTTTCTATGAAGCATACAAAACCTAAGTGTTAATGATATTACCTTCCAGCCTTTTGGAATAAAAAAGCCATTGAAGTTGAATTCATTGATGACTTCCCTGAAAGCACCTTGAAGAGGGGGTGCAACTCTCATCACTTCACAAGCCACATTCCATGAATATTTCATCTTTTGAATGTCTTCCCAATTCAGCATTTCTCCTTTCCCTTTTCTTTTGGCAATCTCCATTTGCTCTATTTTTCATATTGCCCACAAAAAATTAAAAAGAAATTAATGTCACTCTCCGCCTAATAAATCCAATAAAAGCATAACAAATTTTATTATTTTTAACAATTAAATTAAAAATTCATTCATTAATTTTTCCTCTTCACTACAGTCAAATAAAAAAATATAAATTTATAAATAATTATATATCAAAATACAGAATAAAAAATTATTATTTGAACGGTTTTAAAAATTATATTAAAATATTTTTAAAATTTTAAAAAGTCTGCTAATTAGTCATTTCATTAATTTTAGCCGTTAAATATTACAAAAATAAAAATTATTATTTAATCTCCGTGTATAGAAAAATTCACTAATTAATTCATTAATTTTAAAAAATACGATACAACGATCTTAAAATTTTAAAAAATTTACTTTCTTATATCAATTTTAATTGTTAAGTGTTAAAAAAAATTTTCAAATGTATGTTCTCGGTATGAATTAATTAATTAGTAGATTTTTTTATAAAATTGAAAGACCAATTAATAAATTTTCTCTCACTACAGAGATTAAATAGTAAAATATTTAATAATTAAAAAATTAATTAATAAATTTTCTCTCACTACAGAGACTAAATAGTAAAATATTTAACAATTAAAACTAATGAAAAGACTAATCGATATATTTTTAATAACTTAAAGATCTTGTAATATTTTTTTTTAAAATAAAAAGACCAATTAATGAATTTTTCTATATCATAGAAATTAAATAGTAAATTTTTCTTGTAAAAAAATCTAAAATACAAGTAGGTATTTTTACAAAATTGAAAGACTAATTGATAAATTTTTTATATAACATAGTCTAAATAATAAAATATTTAACAACTAAAACTAATACTAACGAAAAAATTAATTAATAGATTTTTAAAATTTCAAGAATGTTTTAATTTATTTTTTAAAATTTAAAAACCAATTAATGAGATTTTCTACTAAATAGTAAATTTTTCTTATAATAATAAAATAAAAATATATTTTATAAATTAATTAAATAAATATATATTTAAAAATATGAATTTGATAAATGGAAATAAAATTTTAAAACTTTTAATAATAATCTAATAAAAATTGTAAAAAAAAATAATGGTTGGATAGAATTCGTAATAAGAAAATTAAAACTTGAAATTTTTAGTTTTTGATTTTTTGATTTCTTGATTTCAAAAATATTTTATAACAAGTAAATGCAACACTCTCAGATAAATAAATTTTGTAATTTTTTATTAAATAAAAAATAAAAAATAAAAAATCACAGCAATAACTAATGCATTTTTATTGGTTCGATTAATTTGAAATCGTATTGAATAGTATAATTAAGGGGACAAACTACTCATTTCAAATCTTAGAATACTCTAAATCAATAACTCAAATTTAAAACATCTATTAAAAATAATAAATTCTTTTCTTATAAAGAACTATTGACGTTAAAAATCTTAATTTTTAGTTCATTTTGCGATTTAATTTTTATTTTTAAATTTTAACATAACAAATTAAATTTTAAAATTTATAAAATTTTTATTTATAAATAATATCTCTATTTATATGACATGTCGTCTGAAATTATTTATTATTAATTAGATATCCGTATAAAATTAATTGACATATCAGAAAACTTTTAAGCCATCATCCTTTCTGTCTTTTTCAAAAATTAACACCCTGCATCTCCTATCCCTTTCCATTTTCTAATTCGATCATTGAATCATAACTCATCTCCACTCCATTTCCATCGCCCTCACCTTCCTATCCCAACTCTTCACCAGCTCTCCCAGAACATAGACACTACAATACGTCTATCATCTTTTAGCAAAACGACGGCAAAAATTATATATATATTTTTTCTTTTGTCTATAGATTAAGGAGAGGGAGGTTTTGATGGGAATCGTATCCTAGCTGTGTGAGGAGAACACAAATGCCTTTGCCAACCAACTAATTTTAATTAGATAATTTCATAGAGGGAAAGGAAAATAAATATTTTCCTTCACTTGTTTGGATTAGCAAAAAATAAAATAAAAAAAATTATTTTCCTTTATTTGAAAAGAAATGAGAGAAAAGAAAAATAATAATATGTTTATAAATTTACCTTTATATATTTTTTAAATTCTTTTTATTATTCATATAGGAATATATATGTAAATTTAAAATAAAAGTATAACTTTTTCTTTATTTTCTCTCCAAATTAGAGAGAAAATAACCAAATAAAAATAAAAATTATTTTCCATCCCTCCTTTATTTTCTCCTCTCTTTCCGAACAAAGGAAAGGAAAAATACTAATTATTTTCCATATTTATTTACCTTCCCCTCCTATTTTCACATATCCAAACATAGGCTAAGGGTTGTAGGCTACAAATTTAGCTTTATCAATTATTGTTTTTGTAGAAACGTCCTCTTTGCTCTTTTTTTTTTTTTTTTTTCCCTCAAAGTAGAAATTTTCCTTTGATTCAATGATCGTTTAATTACAGTTATCACATTTAATTACAGTTATTACAAATTTAGCTTTATCATCAACTGCCACCTATCACATTTAATTACAGTTAAAATTTTCCTTTTTGATGTCCTTTTGGAATTTAAGAAGTTCTGCTATAAACAGTTACAATAATTTTTTTTTTGTAAATATATAATTTAAACTTTAATTTTTTAATTTAAAAAATCAATTCATATCATGATATTTTTTTTTTGTTAATTCTAACATCAAAATTTTTATAAAAATATAATTATTTAACATTTTAATTTTATAAAATATAATTAACTCTTAAAAATTTAGAAAAAAATAAATTATATTTATATACAAAAGTTGATAATTATATTTTTATAAAGATAAAAAGTAAAAAATTAATAATAAAAAATATAATTTGCAGTAACATTTTTGAAATTTGATAAAATCTATTGATAAAAATATATCTTTATTTTTAATAAAAAAGTTATATTTATATATTATTTTAATAATAAAAATTTAAAAAATTACTATTTTAATTTTAAAACTCATTAAATTTAGCACTTATAGATTTAACCTCCTGATAAAGCGTATTCGAATAAACATAAGAGATTTTATCTATTAATTTTTTTATTTATAATCATAAATAATTTTAATTTTTAAATTATAAAAATTAATATTCAGTAAATACAAAAATCAATTTAGACCGATTCCAACGATAATATACAAGTATAAAAATTAATTTTTAATTAAATATATAAATTAATTTTAAAATTTAAAATTTTATAATTTTTATATTTACAGAATATAAAAATTAATTTTAAAAAGAAATGAAAATTTGTTATTTTAATTTTTATACTTACATAATATTAATTTTTTATTTACTACGATAATAAATAAAAAAATAATGAATGAAACTCATAAGTTGACCCATTTTCAAAAACTAAAATAATAATCTTTTATTTTTTTATTGCTAAAATAATGAATAAAAATAATTTTTATTAAAAAAGATTAAACACTTAAGGAGATATTTTAGTTATTAAAAAAATAATATATATTTTTTATTTACAAAAAAATTATTTTAATAAACGAAATTAAATTTAAAAATTAATTTATTATCAAAAATTTAAAATGAGACTACTTGATAGGTTCTACCAAAATTAAGGAACGTTTTTATAAATCACCCATAAAAATTCCATCTCTCCGGTCTCTAGCTACTAGGCGAGCAGAATTCAGTTCAAATCGAAAAAACCGATCGAATCGAATTGATTTAAAAATTTGATTCGATTTTTTTATATATTTCGGTTCGGTTCAGTTTTTAATTTCAGAAATTTCAGTTATTTTGGTTCAGTTTGATTTTGATAAAAAAATTAAAAAAATCGAACCGAACCGATTAGTGATAATAATATGTTTTTTAATAATATTGAGAAATATATTAAAATTAAAATATTTTAATTAAATTTTAAAATATTAAAAATAAAATGTAAAAAATAAAAAAATTATTAAAAATCGAAACTGATCAAACCGAACCGAATCGAACCGAATCAGACCGGTTCGGTTTGGTTTCTGATCAAAATCGATTCGGTTCGATTTTCATAAACACTAGAATTTCGGTTTTTGGTTTATTTAATTCGGTTCGATTCGATTTTCATAAAACTAGAATTTCAATTTTTGATTTATTCAATTCGATTCGATTTTAAACCGAACCGACCGAATGCTGAACCCTACCAGCTACCTATCATTTAAATTGATCTATCCACACTCCATAAAGACATTATTTTTATATTAATTTATTTATAATTAAAAAATATTTTTTAAGAAATCAATTTTTTTAAAAACATGATTAAATTATTTATTTCACAGTAAAATGAGAATTAAAATTTAAAATAAAAATTAAAAATTAAAAAATCTCTTAAATTTATTTAAATACACTTATCAGCAGACTAAACACGTGAGTATTATATGAAAATAAATTTAAAAGCACCCAATAATTCATATTTCAAATTTAAACTTAAACATATTTTCATATGAAATTCAAATTGTATTCACAAACACATAATAAATTTAAGATAATAATTAAAAATTATTATATATATATTAATTCACAGGAGACTTAATTAGGAAAAAAAAAAGAAAAATATATATATAAACAGTCACTTACCTTTGTAAACACCCTGGAAAATGTGAGGGAGCTCAGCGAGATACTTGACAATGGAAGTACAAGCCGAGCTAGCAGTATCATATCCACCAATCAACAATCCAATAATCTTGTCTGCAATATCCATCTCATTCATGAACTCTCCATTCTCGTCACTTGTAATCAACATATGAGACAAAATATCGTCAGATGCGTTTCCTTCCGCAAGATCAACCTTTCTTTGTCTGATGATGCCCAGAAGCTCCTTTCTGATCAATTTTGACGAGTTTATGGCTCTGCGAAATGGTGTTCCAGGCAAATCAATGGGAATGGAAAGGATTCCTGAGACCAAGTACTGAAAAGGGTCTGCAAATTTTGCTATATGGTTAGGATCCTCTAGGCTTAAAAAAAGACGACAAGCTATCCAGAAGGTGTAATTCTTTGCCAGAGGATACACAACCACTTCATCTTTGTTCTCCCAACCTGAAGCAAAGTGCCTTTGTGCAATGGAGTCCATGATACCTACATATCGCTGCAAGGCATCAGGTTTCAGGAACTGAGAAATAAATTTTCTCATTTTCTTGGCTTCTTCAATGGAGGATGACTTGAGACTAGAAGGGAATACTTTGTTGACAGAATCAGGCCACCAGGATACAACAAGCTTGTCTTCCTTGGAGAATATAAACTTGTTGCCTTCAGCTCCACAGAACACAGACATAGGGTGGCCAAACAGATTAGTTTTGAATACATTGGATGAGTATTTAGTTGTCCGATCAAAGACAAACTTTTCAGGATGACCTTTTCGTCCTGTGGACAAGAATTCCAGGCTCTCTCCCACATAGGGAAGGCCTGGTTTCCCTGGAGGAAGGTTATGGTTCTTGTATTGTGACATGTGCTTGTAGAGAAGTAAAGAGAGAGAGAAGGTGATCAATAATATGAAGAGAAGGAGAAGGGTGAGATGAAAATACTCCATTTTCTTATTTGTTTGTATTGTATGTGTGAGTGAATGGTGTTTATATAGAGGAGAGTTAACGAATTATGCTTTTAATTTATAAAATAATTTTAATTTAGAGATTATCAGATTCGTACGGATGGTCAAATCATAAAATATGAAGTATTTTTATAGAGTATTCACTCGATTTATAAACATCCAACTCTCATGTTCATTCAAAAAATATATATATATACATAATCACTCACAATTTTAGTCTACTAGTAAGTGTATCTGAGTAAATTTAAGAAATTTCAGATTCTACTTCTCCAATTTTCAATCATAAATTTAAAAAATAAAATAAAATAAAACTACTTATTACAGTATTTATTCATTAAATAATTTTAATTTAATTTAATATTCTTTAATTAATTAGTTAAGTAATTTTAATTTAATTTAATATTCTTTAACTAAATTAAAAAACAGTAATTACGTGAAGTTAATTTATTTATAAATAACAGGAATATGCAAATTTTGATTTTAATTCAAAGATTAAATTGACTTGTCTAATTTTACTTTTTAGTTTATTTTAATTAATAATTAAAAATTATACTTTAAATTTAGTTTGATTATAATTGAAAAAAAAAATTGGCCAGAATAGAACATACATTCAATTAATGCAGTGTCGTTTTTGTTCACATGTTAGAAGTCCTCATTTTCAAGAAATTTTAGCGTACCCATAGTTTTGTTATGACAATTAATTACGTAATTGATTATAATCAATTAATATTATAGAAATAAAATCGCAGTACATGCGGTGGTTGTTTATAATAATTTTTCAGCATTTCCTTTGTAAGGCACTGGGTGGAGCTGGAGAGATGGAGACTGACTTCTTGCTTTCAATGTTTGCATTTCTACACTACCACGCTGGGACACTTTTTTTTTTTTTTTTTTAAATATCCATTTATTTTATATTTTTTAATATTTAGATATTTAAAAATTGATTAGTAACGAGTATTTTTAAAAAATTATTTTTAAAAAGCTGAATACTTTTTCATTTAATTTTTTTTATCGAAAGATTGCTTTCATTAAAAAAAAACAAGAAGGTCTAATTATAAACACTAGCCATAAGAAGAGTTCATAAACTTTCATATTCATGCTAGAGGTTAGAGAGTGAATATAATCTATACATGATTAAAAGAGATTATATAATCATAGGCTAATTGATACTATTGATTGATAAATAATTCTTATAAGTTGTCTTAACAACACCTTGTAATATGTATATAAACATAGCTATTTCAATAGAGAAGATACACAGAAATTGCTCAATTGTTCCTTATCTTGTTCCATGGTATAAGAGCATTTGGGTTTAAAGATCCTTTGTTTCTTTTTTTCTTTTAGTTTCTCAGTAGAGAGAAACTGTTTGGTTGGGTCACCGGAATCCGGTGCTCGTTTGGTCTCACCTCCGGCTTCCCAAGGCGCACAGGCGTGTTTCCGACCATTTCCTGAAGTCCGGCGGTCATCCTGTCGGCGAGTGGATCTCACGTTGCCATTTGAAGGCTCGATTCGATCTGTCACACGCTGGTGTGTGGAGGAGCATGGTGCTTCCGGTGAGCCTCTGGTTCCTGTTACGAGGTTGCCCCGTGGTTTCCGTCCAGTCTCCAGCGGCAAATCTATCATCGGACGCTGTTGTAGTTGGGTTTCTCATTTGTTGTGACGAAGCATGTTCTAGATCCTCCATTCCTGATTTGTGTTTAAACTTTTTGAGGTTGGGTGTTGTGTTTTAAGGCCTGATTTCATGTCTTGAAATATTGTGTGAAGTGAATTGGTGTTCTATGCTAAGTTTTGGTTAAAATGACTTCTGATAGTAAGGTTTATATTATTGAAATCATCCTATTGCCTAACAAAATTATAAAAAATTAGTTGAAAGAGTCCACTCAGGTAGCTACTATTGTCGAGATAAGTAAAACTTGCCTTATCTCCTCTTCACACAAATGAATTATTGATTCTGATGCCACAAATCACATGACAAGTAATCCTCATATTTTTGCCAGCTTTCGATCTCATACAACACCTTCTCTTGTTACCATAGCTGATGGGTCCACCTATAATGTTGAGGGTTTTGAGACTGTTAAATCCACTTCTTCTATTACCCTATCATCTGTACTAAGTTTACCTAATCTTACTTTTAATTTAATCTCTCTAAGTAAACTTACCAAGGACCTAAATTATTGTGTCTCATTTTTTTCTGATCATTGTCTCATTCAGGATCTTGTGACGAAGCAGATTATTGGTAAATGATATGTATCTAGTGGTCTCTACATTTTGAATACATGGGTGCCTCGGTCTGTTTCTAGTGTCGTATTTTCATTCGAAGCACATTGTTGGTTGGAACATCCTTCTTTACCGGTTTTGAAGAAGTTATGCCCTTAATTTCATGAGATATCTTCACTCGAGTATGAGTCGTGTCATCTTGCAAAACATCATCGAAGCTTTTTAAGTCTTAAAGTCAATAAACGAGCTGAGTCTGCTTTTGAATTAGTTTATTCGGATGTTTAGGGACCATGTTCGGCTGGATCTAAATCTGAATTAAGATATTTTATCACTTTTGTGGATGATTTTTCTAGAATGACTTGGATTTATTGTATGAATCATTATTCGGAAGTGTTTTCTCATTTTTTTGCATTTTGTGCTGAAATCAAGACTCAATTTAATGTTTCTGTGAAAACTTTGCAAAGCAACAATACTAAAAAATATATGTTAGAATCATTTCAGACTTACATGACTCAAAATGATATTTTTCACCAATCGTCATGTGTTGATACATCCGTCCAAAATGGGATAGCTGAAAAAAAGAATCGACATCTCCTTGAGAGTATTGGAACTCTGCTGTTTCAAGTGCAAGTTCCTAAGCCATTCTGGGCTAATGTTGTCTCTATTGCATGCTTCCTCATTAATTGCATGCCCTCTAAAGTACTAAATGGTGATACTCCCTATAATGTTCTCTTTCCTAAGAAGCCATTATTTTCTCTGGAACCATGACTTTTTGGCTGCACTTGTTATGTTCGGGATGTCAGACCTCATGTGACTAAACTTGATCCTAAAGATTTAAAGTATATTTTTTTAGGATATTCTCGCCTTCAGAAGGGGTACTGGTGTTACTCTCCAATGCTCAATAAATATTTGGTCTAAACAGATGTAGCCTTTTCCGAGTAAATTTCTTTTTTTGTTGTTGCACAAACCTCCACTAGTCAGGTGGAGGATGAGTGGCTCATCTATAGAATCACATTTGATGGTGGGAACTCCTCTAATATGCCTTCTGCTGCACAATCTGATGGTGGCATTCCTTCTAGTACTCAACCTTCTGATGAACTGGTAGTTGCTCAATTTTACTATCGGAGACCAGCACTTGATGATATATGTCCTGCATCAGAATATACTTCGCCATCAAATCCACTACCGAGTGAGCTTGACCTTCCTATTAGTCTTGTAAGTCTACCTATTATGTCGTTAACTTTCTTTCTTATGATCACCTCTTTAATTACCTTTATAGATTTCATTTCCTTACCTAAGATAGTAAAGGAGGCCCTGACCTATTCTGGAAGGCATGATGCAATGCTTAAGAAAGTCAAGGCTCTAGATGAAAATCATACTTGGGAACTAGTTGATTTACCTCATGGCAAGAAGGTTGTGGGCTGTAAATGAGTTTTTATTGTGAAAGTTAATCCTGATGGTTTTGTTGCGAGGCTTAAGGCTCGTCTTATTGCTAAAGGCTACACCCAAACTTATGGCATTTACTACTCTAACACTTTTTCTCTTGTGGTCAAAATGACCTCGGTTCGCTTGTTCATCTCCCTAACTGCTTCTAAGCATTGGCCTTTATACCAATTAGATATCAAAAATGCATTTTTACATGGTGATCTCCAAGAGGAGGTGTATATGGAGCAACTATCTGGGTTTGTTGCTTAGAGGGAGTACGGAAAAGTTTGTCGTTTGAAGAAATCTTTGTATGGATTTAAGCAATGTCTTCGTGCATGGTTTGGCAAGTTCAGTAAAGTTGTTAAAGAATTTAGGTTGAAAAAAAGCAAGTGTGACCATTTAGTCTTCTATAGAAATTCAATACTGGTATTATCCTCCTTGTTGTGTATGTTGATGACATTATCATTATAGAGAGGGATCTCTTCTCTCAAATCCTTATTGCATGGAGTTTTCATACCAAAGACTTGGGTCAGCTTAAGTATTTCTTGAGAGTTAAAGTCTTAAGCAGTAAAAGGGGAATTTTTTTTTATCTCAAAGGAAGTATGTCCTTGACTTACTTGTAAAAATTGGAAAGTTGGGAGTTAAACCTTATAGCACACCAATGATTCCTAATATATATCTCACAAAAGATGATGGCGACCCCTATAATGACCCAGAGAGGTGCAGGAGATTGGTTGGAAAGTAAAAACTATCTTACGGTGATGACTCATCCAGATATTGCTTTTGCAGTAAGCGTTGTAAGCCCGTTTATGTCTACACCTACAGTGAAATATTGGACTGTTCTATAACAAATTTTATGTTATCTAAAAGGGACCTTTAGACTCCGGATACTCTATAGTGATCATGGGCATATTGCAGTTGAGTGTTTTTCATATACTGATTGGGCATGATCCAAAAGTGATAGAAGATCAACTATAGGTTACTGTGTGTTTGTTGGAGGAATTCTAGTGTCTTAAAAGAAATAAGCAGCAAAATGTGGTTCCAGATCCAGTGCCGAGTTAGAATATAGGATCATGGCTCAATCTACTTGTGAGATTCTATGGATAAATCATCTACTGGAAGAAGTTAGTTTGGATGTTGCGTCACCCACAAAACTTTAGTGTGATAATCAGGCTGCTCTTCACATTGCTTCCAACCCAATATACAACGAACGGACTAACTATATTGAAGTTGATTGCCATTTCATCCGTGAGAATATTCAAGAAAAGTTAATTTCCGTCAATTATGTGAAGACATGAGAGCAATTGGGTGATCTACTCACCAAAACTTTAAATGGACCTTGAATAGAATATCTTTGTAACAAGTTGGGTATGATAAATATCTATACTCCAACTTGAGGGTGAGTGTTAGAGTATGAACATAATCTGTATATAATTAAAGGAGATTATATAATCATAGGCTAATTGATACTATTGATTGATAGAGGATCCTTAGGAGTTACCTTAAAAAGACCTTGTAATCTGTATATAAACACAATTATTTCAATAGAGAAAATACATAGAAATTGCCCAATTGTTACTTATTTTGTTACACTAGAAAAGGTCCAACAAGGTTCTCAAATTAACCCAAGCCTAATACTAAGAGAACCTGAGAATCTGAAACCCTAGCAAGAGGGGGAAACAAAAACGATCTCATTGCCACAAGGTTGTCATTGGTAGAGAAAGGGCAAGATGGTTGTTCAACCAAACCAATAAAAAACTATACTGAAGATCAGGTAAAACAACCTAACAACTTCCACATCCAATGAAGGACAATAGAACTCAAAAAGACAAGCACCATGGCTAGCAACTTCACCCGAGCAGAGAAGGGTATGCCAAGTAGAGCTCATCTTCACTACTCTTCACAACCAATGTAGATGGATCTCAATCTGAAACTTGACAGACGAAGATGGATGGAACCAGGAGAGAAGATAACCAAAATCTATAGAAATAAAGCTCACCTTTCATAACCAAAATCCATAGAAATGAAGCCCATCTTCACTCTTGGAAACATGCATGCAAGCAACTGGATATGGGGATCGACTTAACTCACTTGTATGCAAAGAAAGAAATACAAGAACACAAAGATAAATAGATAACAAACATATCCATGGTCCCTTAAAAGCGCGCGATGATTTGTAGACAAACAAAAGAAAATTATTATCTATACATAAAATATCGCTCAAAGGTGGGAAGGTTGATAGGGAAGAAGAACAATGATACGGTGACAACAACAACAACCTTGCAAGAGAGAGACTACAAGATGACAATTCTGCGGCACTAGATACAACAAGTTTAGAGGAAAAGAAAGAGGAAACTAGAGAGTTTAAGAGGGCTACCAGCTAAAGAGAAAAAAGAGGAGAGCTTTCTAGGGTTATATTATAAATTTATATACTTTATTGAATGGTTTAGATTTATTTAATAAAAATAGAGGGTTACTATGTTTATTGAATAGTTATATTATAATTTTAGCCGCGATTTTTATTCATTGCGAAAAAATAATTGATTCGCTACTTTATAATTAACAGCGGAGGCAAATATAATGATTCTCAAATTATTGCTATTGATTTATGATTATAATTAAAATATATAAAATAATTATTTACTTTCATTACCTTAAATTTGTTTTTATAGCAATTAAAGACAACACTTAATATCATATTAATACTATTATATTTTTTTCTTATAAAATTTATTAATATAATCTTATTTTTTAACACTGTGAAATAGTAAAAAATAAATAATTATTTTGTAAAAAATTAATATTTATGAAAAAATATTTTCAATGAAAAATATGTTTAAATACAAGCTATTTTCGCAATCAGCCGGAGCTGATTTTAGTTCCGATTCCATTTGGTAGTTGCATGTCAATCATGGACATTGTCTTCGAGCCTGTATTGCGCACAGAACCATTGCGTTGGCTTTTTTAAAAACTTAGGTAATTTTTAGGGAAAATTACTTTATAGTCCCTGAGGTTTAACGTAATTAACACTTCTATCCATCTATTTTGGCAACCCAACACTTAAGTCCCTCACTTTCTTTTCTGTCCAACTTCGTAGTCCTTCCGTCTAAAATAGCCGTTTGGGACACGTAAATTGACAAAATTAACCCTCTTCTTCTTCTTCTTCTTCTTCTTCCCCTTTCTGCAACTTCTTCTTCTTCTTCTTCTTTCTTCTTCTTCTTCTTCTTTCTTCTTCTTTCTTCTTCTTTCTTCTTCTTTCTTCTTCTTCTTCTTCTTCCTACTCTTTCTGCAGCAGCTTCTTCTTCTTCTTCTTCTTCCTACTCTTTCTGCAGCAGCTTCTTCTTCTTCTTCTTCTTCCTACTCTTTCTGCAGCAGCTTCTTCTTCTTCTTCTTCTTCTTCTTCTTCTTCTTCTTCTTCTTCTTCTTCTTCTTCTTCTTCTTCTTCTTCTTCTTCTTCTTCTTCTTCTTCTTCTTCTTCTTCTTCTTCTTCTTCTTCTTCTTCTTCTTCTTCTTCTTCTTCTTCTTCTTCTTCTTCTTCTTCTTCTTCTTCTTCTTCTTCTTCTTCTTCTTCTTCTTCTTCTTCTTCTTCTTCTTCTTCTTCTTCTTCTTCTTCTTCTTCTTCTTCTTCTTCTTCTTCTTCTTCTTCTTCTTCTTCTTCTTCTTCTTCTTCTTCTTCTTCTTCTTCTTCTTCTTCTTCTTCTTCTTCTTCTTCTTCTTCTTCTTCTTCTTCTTCTTCTTCTTCTTCTTCTTCTTCTTCTTCTGGAATTTCACATTGAAAGAAGGGTATTTTTGGAAAAAATTATCACATCTCACCTTTGACTCTTTGATCAAACGGTTTAAATGGACGGAAGGACTACGAATTTGGACGTAAGAGAAAGTGAGGGACTTAAGTGTTGGGTCGCCAAAATAGAGGAACAGAAGTGTTAATTATGTTAAACCTCAGGGACTAAAAAGTAAATTTCCCTAATTTTTATGTTATCATAATTGTGTTTGAAATGAAATATTTTTCAAAGGCCTAATACCACATAAAATTTAATTTACTAGATTTAATTTTATATAATTAACTAAAATTTTACAATTTAATCAAATTTTATCTAGATTTAAAATTCAAATTGGGCAAAATGTGTTTTACTCTATGTAATTATTAAATTTAATGAATGGATTAAATATCAATAACTTGAATTTGAGTTCATTTGTTAAATAAATTTAAAAATTAAATTTTATTTCAGTAGATTATAAATTGAATCACTCTAACATGTTTTTAATCAAAATTTGTTCCGTTGCCGAGTTTATGATTAGCAGCTATTAGAAGTGACCAATATGCGGTTCAAATAGAAAAAAATCAATTAAATCAAATTAATTTAAAAATTCAGTTCGATTTTTTTATTTATTTCAGTTTGATTTAGTTCGATTCAGTTTAGTTTTTAATTTTAAAATTTTTAATTATTTTGATTCGATTCGATTTTAATATGAAAAATGAAAAAAATCAAACCGAATTGATTAGTGATAGTAATATATTATTTTCAATAATATAGAGAGATTAGATCATATTAAATTTAAAATATTTTAATTAAATTTTAAAATGGCAAAATGTGTTTTACTCTATGTAATTATTAAATTTAATGAATGGATTAAATATCAATAACTTGAATTTGAGTTCATTTGTTAAATAAATTTAAAAATTGAATTTTATTTCAGTAGATTATAAATTGAATCACTCTAACATTTTTTTAATCAAAATTTGTTCCGTTGCCGAGTTTATGACTAGCAGCTATTAGAAGTGACCAATATGCGGTTCAAATAGAAAAAAATCAATTAAATCAAATTAATTTAAAAATTCAGTTCGATTTTTTTATTTATTTCAGTTTGATTTAGTTCGATTCAGTTTAGTTTTTAATTTTAAAATTTTTAATTATTTTGATTCGATTCGATTTTAATATGAAAAATTAAAAAAATCAAACCGAATTGATTAGTGATAGTAATATATTATTTTCAATAATATAGAGAGATTAAATCATATTAAATTTAAAATATTTTAATTAAATTTTAAAATATTAAAAATAAAGTATAAAAAATAAAAGGTTTATTAAAAATTAAAATTGATAAAACTGAATCAAATCAGATTGATTCAATTTAATTTAATTTTTGATTAAAATTAATTTGAATTGATTTAATTTTTATAAATACTGAGAAAATTTTTTAAAATTTCTTGAAGGAGAGAATGATAGGAACAAATATAATTTTGTCATTAAATTTATTTATTTATTATTTTTATATAAAAAATTACAACACATGTGAAATAAATTATTGGATATTGATTCATGTAAACATCATTTTTAACAAACATCAACGTTATTTTTAATATCAATGCACTTACATAACACATACCTTGTATATAATTTACGTCAATAGGATAAAAAAGCAAAAATTTTACATGATTGATTATAGTTCAAACTTTTAATTTAAAAAAAAAAATTTAATTTTCATATTTATTATAATAAACTCTTTAAATAACTTTGAACCAATTATTTTTTTTTAAATTTGAAATTAAAAATTAAAAAAATAAAATATAAGACTTTTTAGATTATTTAGATATATTTTTTATCGGTTTAAATATGTGAATATAATTTTTGATCAATTATAAAAGTAAAATATATATTATGTCATATAAATTTATTAAATATTTAAAAGAAGTAAATAAATAATATATGATATGATATATGTATTAATTTAAAATTGATTAAAATTATTTTAAGTGTTAATTATAATAATTGATATAAAATTGAAAGTTTTAATTTAAATTTTTATATTTAATTAGATAAATAATTTTAAAAATCAATTATAACTATAAAAGAATTTTGAAAATTAGAATTTTATTATCAAAATTAAAAATTTTCGCAAATTTTGGATTTTTATATTCAATAAATTTATAATTTAAATGTAAAATGGATGTTTAAAAAACAGATGTCACAAAAAATTTTAAAAAAAATTGAGAAATTAATTTATATATTTTACCTTTTAAATAAATTGAAATTTTAAAAACACCAAATAAAAGTGGAAGCAGAGAGCTATGAATGACATGTCCTTTTATCATTCAATGCGGGGGAAGAAACGAGGTAGGCATTGGTACACTTGTCAGCACTGCATGCTTAGGTGAAGTCCCAAAGTTTGTCAGTGATGAGTCCTTGTCACGATACAATGACGATAAAATTGGATAAATTTTTAAATTAAGAAAAATTAGTTAATAAAAAATATTTTTTTAATAAAAATTTAACAAAAATCCAACTCAAATAACCACTTAAAAACTAAGTAAAACTGTCCATACAGCACATAGAATTCACTGTCACCATCAATCGACCTATCGCCAACACTTTGATCACACTCCAATAGAAGAATAGCGACAATACTTCGACTAGAATTTAATGAAATCACACAATATAAAATTTAAATTTTCGTAAAATCATAAAAAAATTTAACTCAAAACGAAAATTAAATTATAACAAAAGAAAGTTAATTTTAAAAAATTAAAATAATATTTTTTATTTTTACCTATATTAATTATATTTTTTTATTTTCAAAAAAAAATTTTATCACTCATAATATTTAGTCTGGTGATAAACATATCTGAATAAATTAGAGGGATATCATATTCTATTCCCTTCAATTTTTAATCTCCGATCTTCATTTAAAAAAAAATTTAATTCATGAAAAATCACATATATAACTATTTTTTGCGATGGTTGGAGTAGTATAAATTAATTAAATTATTAATATATTAATATAGATTAAAATATAAATTTATAATTAAATTATTAATTCAATAAATAATAAAATGAGTTAAATATGACTATTTTATATATTATTATATAGAATGAAGGCCTTAAAAAGTAAATATTAATTATCAGTGAAATTTTTATGGAAATGAATTAATTTTGTTTAAAGAATGAATTTCTGTTATTCAAAAATTTTTTTTATCAATTGATTTTAATTTTTAAAACCAGCGTTTTTTATAGGCAATTTACAATTTTTCTAATTACTATCTAAATAAAAACAAAGAAAAAAAAAATAGGAATTTTAAATTTTATTAACTCTAAAATCAATTTAAATAATACTAATTTTTATTAATGTGCATCGTACGGTTTTTCACTCATCAGACATATTTATTATTTAATTTTTATATGTTTTTAATAATTAATTATTTATTTTAAAATACATTATTCTTCAATAGCTCAATAATTTTAGTATTTAATTGTTATAGTTTAAAATTTTAATTGATAACTAACTTTTTCTTTAATTGAAATAAAATATATAAATATTTTAATTGAGTGATTTAAAAATAGAGATTGAATAGTTATTTTATTAAAAATAAGAAATTATTAATAATTCATCTTTAATTAAATAAAAAATTACAATTATATAAAAATAGGAAAAAAAATAAAGTTTAGCCATAAAAGTCTTATAGTAAATTTATATAAACTTTAAAATTAAATTAATAATAAAAATATCGATTTTATAAATAATTTAAGTAATTCCATCATCCCCTCTTCCTCCTACTATATAGAATAAAAATTATTAAAGTAAGAAAAAAAAAAGTAATAGTCGACTTTTTAGTAAATTCTTTTACACAAAAAAACAATTTTTTTTCATATATATTATTATAAGTTTTCAATTTTTTTTCAAAAAATAATTCCGTCATTCAATTTTTTAATAAAAATTTAAATTTAATACATATATGTAAAAAAAATAGTATTATCAAACTATTCACGAGTTACTCGAGACTCGATTCAATAAAAACTCGATCAGTCTCGACTCGATAAAAACTTGATTAGGCTCGACTCGATTTCTAAACGAGTCAAACTCGAGTTTAATTTTGAGTCTCATTTAGTAAACGAGTCAAGTTTGAATTCCATAATATTCGGCTCGTTTTCGAATTCATGAGCACGCTTGCAAACAGATTGATTGTGATTAATATTATAAGAGAAATAAACTCAAACGCTGCATATACTTTTATGAGTCAAATCTAAAATTTCTAAAATTCAGTTCTATATAGTTTAATTATACTGAAATAGAACTGATTAGACTCCGTTAGAAATTTTAACCAATAATGTTTGACTAACACGAAATTTGAAAACGAAAAGCTAGAAATCGAAAATTCTTATTAAATTCTTGAAAAAATTGAATAAGTGCTCAAATAGCCGATGCCTATTTATAACAACAAAAATCCTAATATGAAAAATTATGAAAAAATCTAAAAAATAATAAAAATACAAAATTGACCCTTAAATAATGAAATTTTCGCGTTGAACTTTATGACTAGGCCTTCGGTTCTCGTCACACTTTTGAAAGTTGTGCGTCTCGAAATTTTCTTTCTGAAAAACTATCGTGAACTTCCAACAGATGTTGGTAGCAGAAGTTAGGTCTGATCGAAGTCTGCCATAAAATCTAAGGCTCATTGCTCCACATTATTCCCTTCCACTTGTAAAGGAGTCGACCTCAAGTTGTCATCAGTAAGATACTACTGAAATAGATTTGTCACGTTAAACGTCTTGAAAATTTTCATATAATATGGGAGGTCAAGAATATAAGCATTGCCATTTTGTATAATCCGGAATGGACCAATCTTCTTTGGATCATGTTTTTTTTGTCATCCCACTTTTCTTGCGCAAATACACCATAACTTAATCACTGACATTGAAGGGCTTGCAATGCCTATGTTTATTAGTTGCAACTTTATACTTGTCATTGGCTTCTTTAAGACATTGTTGTACTTATTTGAAAACATCCAAATACTGATTTGCCAAGTTGTTTACTGCAATACTGTTATGAAAACCTGTAGGAAGGGCAATAAGATCAACTATGCACACAAAAATTTTCCTGTACACAACTGCAAATGGTGACATATTTGTGGAACTGTGGATAGAACTATTGTAAGCAAATTCTGCTTGGGCAGAAACAAGATCTCAAGCGGTTTTTTTATCAGCGTAAATGCAATACAGAAGTTTGCCAAGAGTGTGGGTCACCACTTCAGTTTGATCATCACTTTGAGGATGAGTAGTACTAGTGTATCGAAATTCAGTCCCAAAACGTTTCCATAAAGTCACACAAAAGTGAGCTAAAAATTTTACATCTCTGTCCGAAGTAATGGTCTTAGTAATATCATATAAATGAACAATCTCTTGGAAAAATAGTTTTACAATATGAGAAGTATCATTAGTTTTTTTGCAAGGAATAAAATATCTCATTTTAGAGAATCTGCTAATAACAACAAAAATGGAATCAAATCTACGTTGAGTTCGTAGAAGACCAAATGCAAAATCCATAAACAAGTCCTCCTAAGAATGTTTTGGAATAGGCAATGGAGTGTATAAATCCGTATTTTGCGAATGACCCTTTTGAGTTTGACAAACCGAATACTTTTGGACAATCCGACTTTATCATTTTTTAAATCTTTTCATGTCCCAAATGACGACTCAAACCTCTTCCATGGATCTCTCGAAATAATTTTTTTAACGATTAAAAAACATTCATCCTGTTATATATCTAATATAGATAAATTGTAAAAATTAAAAGAATTAGAGATTTTTAAATGATATAATTTTTGAATCATTAATTTATTAAAAAAAGAATTAATGATTTTATGTAGTTCTTATTTTAAATTTTTTTTTATTTCATTAATATTTTTAATATTTATTAATTAAATTTAACTTCTAATTTTAATTTCTACTTTAAAATATGAATTTAATAATCTTTTTAATATTCATTTAATATTTAAATATTATTTTAATAATTCTTATTTAAAATTAAGCTATTAGTAATTTAGATACTTCTTTTAAATTTTCTTATTAAATTATAAAATTAATTTAAATAGTAAAATTATAATCTAATATATATTATTGTTTAAAAAAATTAATCTTATTATATTTTTATATACCATTTAAAATTTTCTTAACTAACTATAAAATTAATTTAAATAGCAATCAAGTTAGGACTTATAATAAAGGAGTCACGCACGAAAAAAACAATGAAAAATAAAAATAAAAAGAGAAAAATAATCAAACTGAAACCAAACTTATAAAAAACACTATAACCTAAACTTCATATTTGAATTCAGATGATATTATCGGAAATTCCACACCAGATGATATTACAGGAAATTCCATTACTTTCTCTTTTCTACTTTTATATATGTTAGTTTTATCTAAAATATTGCATATTTTTATATTCGATATAATAATTCCATGTTTTATTTTATAAATAATAGATAATAGAGTTTTAATTTTAATTTATATAAATTATTTTTTATATAGAACTTTAATAAAATTAGAATCCTAAATTTTTATATTTTTAAATTTGTTTGAATCCTAAATAGTAAATCTATATAGTTCTTAACTAAAATTAATTTTATTATAATAATTTTAAATTATCATGTATAAATATAATAATTTAATATTATATATATAATTTTATTATAATAAAAAAATAATTTGAATTAATTAATATCACTTGTTAGATTTAGAAAGATAATATTATTTAAATTGTAATTATAAATTACAACAGAATTTTTGGTATGAACTAGAATCATTATTAAAATAATATTAACTTTTATTTGATATTATTTATTATAATTAACAATTGAATTTATTTGTGAATATTTTTTTTTTATAAATTTTCATTGTCTAAAGTCATTAATGACAGATTAATTGCTACTAAATAACAATTTAATATGCATTACAGATAAATTTATTGTTACAAAAACCCCACCATTTTCAAACCATTCAATTGGTGAATTTGAAATTTTAGTACTATAGCTTTACCTTACCTGTACATTAAAGATATTGAACATGAAGCTGTTAAAGAGTTATTCTTGCCTATAGGAATGAAGTATTTACACAAGGAAAGAATTAACAAAGGCAAAGAAAATTAGTTAAAGGAGTCTGCTTTGCAAGAATTGAGAATTTGGTGTTCCTACAAATATTTTTCCCTTTCATTTTAAACTAGTAGCTATTTATGATATTCGTTAATCTTTCAGCAATTCATATGGATCGAGTTTTTATAGAGTTCGATTGAATTTTTATCGAATCAAATATTGAATAGTTCATAAATAGTTAATTCATTTATACCTTTAAATTGAGCATTTGATTTTATAAGATATTATCTAGTAGAGTAGTGATAGTGACTATTTGTTACAAGGATGCAGCAGAGGTGCATGTATCTGGTGGCTAGTGGATGCAGCAGAGGTGCATGTATCCGGTGGCTAGTGGAAGTTGAATGACGTTCCGACCATAATCAGATTTAATATAAAATAAAATTTTATTATTGTTATTATTAAAAAAATTACTATTTAAACGTATAGTATAATTTTTATAAATTTTAAAAATATATTCAATAGTTTTTAAATTTTAAAAATTTAAAAATTTTATTAATTTTAATTATTAAATATTTTATTATTTAATTTATAAAATATAAAAAATTATTAATTAATTGATTAATTTTATAAAAATATTTATTAATTAATTTTATATTAAAAATATTTTAAATTTTTATAATATTTAATAATTAAAATTAATTAATAAATAAAGTGATTAGTAGATTTTTTTAAAATATAAAAAATATTTTAATGTTTTTTTCAACTAATTTAACTAAGAAATCTCAGTTCAAAACCCTCAGTTTAATTTAATATATTTTGATTGCTTTTGTTATAGTTCGACCCTTTTGGCGTTCTATGTATGTTGCTCTCATGATGTGTTGGATTTTGTTCTTTAATGAATCATCATTAAAATATCATTTGGTATTTTTGGAGGAGCAAAACTCAAAGATGAATACACCAAAGGGCTCACGTGTAATATAACTGCCCCATCCAACGGTGTGTGGGGCCTTGTTAGTGATTGTTAATTAAGTTTAATATTATTTAATTTATAGTTATTGATGTAAGCATAAAGTCTAATAATAAAAAAAATTAAAATATTTTGATTTTTATTAATTGTAGTTAATTTTAAAATGTTATTTTATTTATAGTAAATTGATTAATTTTAATTAATTAAATTAATATTACTTTTTAAAGTCACTTCTTATTTTAAATAATATAATAAAAAATAACATTTTATGTCTCCTCTAATTTTTAAAATATATATTTTATTTATGAAAATATATAAATTTTTTGACCTTTTAAACTTAGAAATTTACAAATAAGTTATATAGATAGACTTTAAAAAAAATAGGGCACAAAATCTTTATTTTACCAAGTAAATCGAATTTTAATTTTATTATTTTAAGTAATAAAATATTAATTTTAATTTATTTATATCAAAATTAATAAAAAAACCTATAAAATTAGATTATAATTGATTAAAATTGAAAACATTTGTCTTTTTTCTTTATTAATTTTTATGACACATCAATAACTATAATTAAAATAATAATATAATATGTCATGGCAGCCTCCATGTAAACAATTTCAATTTTAAATTTGATCATAAATTACAATTTATAATTAAACTAAAATTGATGAAATTAAAAAAATTATTAAAATTGAAAAATGATGAAAAGATTTAGCTTTTTCTTACTATTTAGCCTTTATTATTTTATAAAAGATTGTTTTATTTAAAGAAACACTATAAATATTGCAAAATTTTATGGTAAGATTTTCTATTTTCTACAAAGTTAACTAAGCTTCCATAGATTATAAAATAAGCATGTAAAATGACCGATCAAAGAGAACGTAGGCTTCATAAGCTTTGAGAGAGATTGATTTTGATGATATTAAAACTTAATGAATTTTGTTTATCTAATCATCTTCAGTATTAAAATTAGAGTATCTGAAAAATATTGAAAAATAAAAAACGTTCTCATCAGAAAGGAAGAAGACTCTTAAAGTAATATAAGATGAATTAAAGAAAGAAAAGTGAAGTTAAGTATTTTTAGGATTCATTATAAATAAGTGAGTGAGTTGATATGCCAATGATAAAATCTTTTACTCTCATTCTATTTAAATGATTTCTGAAACAAGAATTTTTATTCTAAAAATTTCGAAAAACAAGAGTTTGAAAGTTATTATTTTAACTGATTAAAATTTTAGAAGGCTAAAATTAGATATTTAATTTTAGATACAGTTTAAATATAGATATCTAATTTTTGTCTACGTTTATTTTTATCACTTTTAGTCTGCAATTTTAACTGATTTCAGTCTGTATGAATTTCAATATTATAACGACTAGTATTTTCAAAATTTATTTCGTTAAACTACCTCTACAACTAAGAAGAAAATATTTCAGATACCTATTTAAGAAATTAAATTTTCTTCATAAATGAGTAATGAAAGTATTGATTTTCTAAAAGCATCAAAACCCTTGTTGTAATACCCGGCTAGACTCCGGTATCGGAATTCCTACCGTCCGGTGGAATCTCGGATGTCGGAAACCTCTAGAAGGGTAAAAGCATGTTGTCATGAAATGTTTTTATGTTTTTAATGGTTTTAAGTATGAAATTAAATGAGTTTTTGCATGAAAAGTCTTTGGAGGAAAACCCAGGTTCGGCCGCCGAAAGTCAAGTTCGGCCGCCGAACATGCATGCGTTTTGGAGGCACGTTAGGCCCCCGAAAGCATGAGTGAGGGCAGTTCAGGTTCGGCCGCCGAAAGTCAAGTTCGGCCGCCGAACATTGCATGGATGCGGAGGCACATTCGGCCCCCGAACGTGGCCTGGCCAGCCACCTATAAATGGGGCACTTAGCCGAAATGGGCGAGCTTTCTCCCATTTTCGGCCACAGCAAGCTTCCGACCTTCCCTTTGCAACTCTTGTGTTCTTCCTCCAAATCTCTTCCATTTTTCTTGAGTTTTAGACTCACATTGCAAGTTATGAACATTTAAACCAAGTTTTGGAGCTTTGGGAACTCAGGAGCTCATTTTCGTGGATCTCCAAGTTTAGGTCGTCTCCCTCTCGATCTTCAAGAGGTAAGAGCCGATCTTAAGCTCCTTATGTGTTTTAAGTAAGTTTTATGCAAGATCTATGGGTAGAAATGCATGTTAGGGTATATGTTGAGTTATGGGTATATATTGATGTTTTGAACAATGTGTGTTGTTTGAGTATGTTTGAAGTGTTGTAGTTGGGGTATTTGATGTTTTGAGGCCCCTAGGAACTTGTATGCATGATTTGGTTGAGATATATGCTTGATTTGAGGTTTTGGGAGGCAAGGGGTTCATGTGAACCAAGTTTCTGCCCTTCTGGCAGAAACCAGGTTCGGCCGCCGAAGGGAGTTTCGGCCGCCGAACCCCCCCTTTGTGGAGGCAGCATTCGGCTGCCGAAGTTGCCCCCGAAAAGAGACTTTCGTCTCTGTCTGGGACTTTCGGCCGCCGAAGGTGCCGCCGAAAGTGCCTGACTTTCGGATCTGTCCAGGACTTTCGGCCGCCGAAGGTGCCGCCGAAAGTGCCCTGTTCAGCCAATTCTTACATGTTTTTATGTGATTGTTTCATGGTGTTTTAGGGGGTTTTTGGGGAGTATGTTAGAGTTAGTTGATGACAGTATGTATGAAGAAAAGTTTTAAATTTTATGCATGTTGTTGATAATGTATGGGATTATATAGGTTTACAGGTTATACGCCAGGCTTGCTACGGGTCCCGGCGGCCTTAAGTCGACCCGGATCCTAGCGCCGGTAGCGGTCCGAATTTCCGGGGCGTTACAGAGTGGTATCAGAGCCCTAGGTTCATAGGATCGGACCTAGAGTGTCGGGCTCATAGATGTTATAGAAGGTCAAGCACAATAAGAAAGGTCATGTCCACTAGGATAGGATGTGGAGTCCTGTCTTACATGATGGTGTGAAATGCCATGATTTTGTGCATGTGCATTAATGATATGCTATGCTATGTGATGTATGTGATGAGGGTTCATGTGTGCCCACATGAACCATATGATGCTGATGTTTGCTTGTTATGAGCTGTTTTTCAGAAAACAGGATGAGGGGAACTCGTCGATCAGCACGATTGACTAGAGTGCCACCTGAGGATGAGGGCACGAGCGCCCGTCCTCCCACATTGCCTAGGGCAATGTCTTGTAGAGCCAACAGAGAAAGGGTGTCAAGGGACCCTAGAAGGTCTTTTGATGCTAGCAGAAGGGGGACTGATAGAGGAGGAAGTTCTTCAGATGTGAGGGAGGTTATGGAAGAGGATCAGAGGAGGGATGGAAACCTGGATGTGAGCATGCAGGAAAAAGGGACAGGGGAGTCACAGGGAGGCGTTCAGGCCTCGGGGTATGGTTTTCCACCCCATTATCCACCCTTCCCACAGGGTTCAGGGTATCCGATGGGAGGTACATCGGATTACTCCAGCTTTCACCCCTACCCTACCTACATGCCTTATCCACCTTTCTAACCACCCTACACACAGTACCCAGCCTATCCACCCTCACCTTTCTATCCAAACCCGGCAAACCCCACCTCGGGGAATGCTGCACCTCCACCACCTACAGAACCAGCAGCCCCAGTTACTCAACCTCCTAGACCTAGCTCAGTTGATGGGAGCAAGGTAAAGATGACAGATTACCTCAAGCTAGATGCTCCCAAATACAAGTCAGGGGATGACCCCTTTGAGTATCTGAGAGTGGTAAAGACAATCACTGATGAGCTAGGGGCAAGTGACAGCAGGGCCATTCAGATGGCAGGGTTCACTTTAAAGTGCAAGAAGGCACGGGAATGGTTCAAGTGTTACGTGGACCCGAGACTAGACGGTATGACATGGGAAGAATTTGCGAATGAGTTCGCTGGATGGGCTTTTCCAGACAGTTCCAGAGAACTGAAGATGATTGAGTTTGAGCAACTAAGGCAGTCAGAGCACATGAGTGTAGAGGAGTTCACGGATAAATTCTTGGAGCTATTGCCTTTTTCAGGGCAAGCTCTAGATTCAGATACGAAGAAAGCCAAGAAATATGTTATGAAGCTGCATTCCAGGTATTCCTCGTTGGTTCAGTCAGCTGAGAGAGAAAGTTTCCACACTGTGGTGGATATGGCTCGGAGAATGGAGGCAAGTGCTATAGTTGAGGGGTCAGTGAAACAATCAGTGACCCAGTCTTTAGGGGTTAAGACCCCAGGCTCTTCTTCTTTTAGTGCAGCAGCTTCAGGCAGCAAGAGGTGGAACAGTACCACCAAGAAGCCGAAGAAGAATAAGTTTTGGAACAAGTTGAAATCCGGTCTGGGATTTGGCGGTGGCTCGAGCTCAGGCTCAGATGGTACAGAATGCCAGAGATGTGGAAGACCACACAGGGGAGTGTGTCGAGCTGGGACTAATGCATGTTTCAGATGTGGACAGGAGGGACACATGGCTCGGGATTGTCCTAGAGCACCTTTTATGGGCCAGCCCCAGCAGACAGCTTCTGGTAGTGTGGCACAGCCAGCAGTTCCAGCCACAACTCAGGGCAGTGGCAGAGGTAGAGGAAGAGGGGCAGCCTCTTCTTCTGGTTCCCGAGGTGAAGGTCCATCAGCTCCAGCCAGGATCTTCACCATGACACAGCAGGAGGCTAACACATCCAACACCGTGGTGTCAGGTAATCTCGTCATTGGGTGTTCTGATGTGTATGCATTAATGGACCCGGGTGCATCTCATTCATTTATTGCTCCGAGAGCCGTTGAGAGGTTAGGTCTGATAGTCTCTGGGTTAGAGTGTCCCCTATGGGTCAGTGGACCCAAGTGTGACCCGTCAGTGGCAGTGTCAGTCTGCCAGTACAGTCCAATTTTTATTGAGGGAAGATGCCTCTCCGCCGACCTTGTGGTTCTAGATTTGACAGACTTTGACGTCATTCTAGGGATGGATTGGCTATCTACCCATGGTGCTACCTTGGACTGCAGGGACAAGGTAGTCAGGTTCAGAGATCAGAACGGGTCAGAGGTCAGGTCTGATATCAGCTCTTCAGGCTCGTAGGTTGCTTAGGAAGGGATGTCAGGGGTACTTAGCTCATGTGAGAGAGCTAGACAGTCAGGTCAGGGAGCCGGCCTCGGTGCCAGTTGTCAGAGAGTTTCAGGATGTCTTTCCTGATGAGCTTCCAGGTTTACCACCTGCTAGGGAGATAGAGTTCGAGATAGAGTTGGTGCCTGGCACTAGACCGATCTCTATCTCTCCCTACAGGATGGCTCCAGCCGAGTTAAAGGAGTTGAAAGAGGAATTGCAAGAGCTGGTAGAAAAGGGTTTCATCCGACAGAGTACCTCACCTTGGGGTGCTCCGGTCTTGTTTGTGAGGAAGAAGGATGGATCCCTTAGGCTTTGTATCGACTACAGGCAGTTGAACAAAGTCACTACCAAGAATAGGTACCCATTGCCTAGGATCGATGATCTATTCGACCAGCTAGCCGGAGCGGGGGTTGTTTCTCCAAAATAGATCTAAGATCGGGGTACCATCAGCTAAGGATAAGGGATGAGGATGTGCCGAAGACAGCCTTCAGGACCAGATATGGGCATTTTGAGTTCCTTGTAATGCCGTTCGGGTTAACCAACGCCCCTGCAGCATTCATGGATCTCATGAACAGAGTGTTTAGCCAGTACCTGGATCACTTCGTTATTGTCTTCATAGATGATATCTTGGTGTATTCCAGGAATGCAGAGGAGCATGCCCATCATCTGCGGTTGGTCTTGCAGACTTTGAGGGAACATGGCTTGTATGCCAAGTTCTCTAAATGTGAGTTCTGGCTGAGGAGCATTTCGTTCTTGGGGCATGTAGTGTCAGAGAATGGTATAGAGGTAGACCCCAAGAAGGCAGAAACTATAGCTAACTGGCCTAGACCCACTTCAGTGACAGAGATTAGAAGTTTCTTGGGTTTGGCAGGTTACTACAGGAGGTTCGTTCAGGACTTCTCGAGAATAGCAGCTCCTCTGACCAGACTGACCAGGAAGAATCAGAAATTTCTGTGGACCGACCAGTGCGAGGAGAGTTTCAAAGAGCTTAAGAAGAGGTTGACTTCAGCACCAGTGTTAGCTCTGCCATCTAGTGATGAGGACTTTACAGTCTTTTGTGATGCGTCCCGTGTGGGACTGGGTTGTGTACTGATGCAAAATGAGAGGGTGATCGCTTATGCTTCTAGGCAGCTGAAGAAGCATGAGTTGAATTACCCCACACACGACCTGGAGATGGCAGCAGTAATCTTTGCACTCAAGATATGGAGGCATTACCTCTATGGGGTAAAATGTGAGATCTTCACAGATCATAAAAGCCTACAGTACATCCTGAGTCAAAGAGATTTGAATTTGAGACAGAGGAGATGGGTAGAGTTGCTGAGTGACTATGATTGCAAGATTCAGTATCATCCGGGTAAGGCGAATGTCGTGGCAGACGCCCTAAGCCGGAAGTCACTAGGCAGTCTATCCCACATCACGGCAGAGAGGAGGCCAGTGGTGAAGGAGCTTTACAAGCTCATTGAGGAAGGTCTACAGATGGAGTTGTCTGGTACAGGTGCCTTGGTGGCCCAAATGAAAGTGACACCCGTGTTTCTGGAGCAGGTGGCTCAGAAACAGCATGAGGACCCAGAGTTAGTGAAGATTGCCAGGACTGTTCAGTCAGGCAATAATAGTGAGTTCAGATTCGACAGTAAGGGGATCCTCCGCTATGGGAGCAGACTATGTGTACCAGATGACATTGGGCTAAAAGGAGACATTATGAGAGAGGCTCATAATGCAAGATACAACGTTCACCCCGGAGCCACCAAGATGTATCAAGATTTGAAGAAGGTTTATTGGTGGCCAGCGATGAAGAAAGAAGTGGCACAGTTTGTGTCAGCCTGCGAAGTATGTCAGAGGGTGAAGCTGGAACATCAGAAGCCGGCTGGAATGCTTAACCCGCTACCTATCCCAGAATGGAAATGGGAGAATATAGCTATGGACTTCGTAGTGGGGTTACCGGCGGCGTCCAACAGATTGGACTCCATATGGGTGATTGTGGACAGACTCACCAAATCTGCTCACTTCATCCCTGTCAGGAGTGGTTATTCTGTGGACAAGTTGGCGCAGGTGTATGTAGATGAGATAGTCAGACTGCATGGGGTTCCTGTTTCGATAGTGTCAGATAGAGGGCCCCAGTTCACCTCCAGATTTTGGCGGAGTCTGCAGAATGCCATGGGTACTAGGTTGGACTTCAGTACTGCCTTCCACCCCCAGACTGATGGACAGTCAGAAAGAACCATCCAGACTATCGAGGATATGCTCAGAATGTGTGTGCTAGATTTTGGCGGTTCTTGGAGGCAACATCTACCTTTGGTGGAGTTTGCCTACAACAACAGCCATCATGCTAGCATCGGGATGGCTCCATATGAAGCTTTGTATGGAAGGAAGTGCAGATCACCTGTTTGCTGGGAGGAAGTAGGAGAAAAGGCCTTGGCAGGGCCTGAGTTAGTAGAGATCACCAGCAGGGTGGTACCCATAATCAGAGAAAGAATCAAGACTGCTGCAAGCAGACAGAAGAGCTATGCAGACGTCCGCAGAAGACAGTTAGAATTTCAGGAGGGGGATCTGG
Source organism: Manihot esculenta (assembly GCF_001659605.2). Classification (NCBI taxonomy): domain Eukaryota; kingdom Viridiplantae; phylum Streptophyta; class Magnoliopsida; order Malpighiales; family Euphorbiaceae; genus Manihot; species Manihot esculenta. The sequence continues at coordinate 22,365,997 of NC_035170.2, forward strand.
TATTGCTTAAGGTGTCTCCAATGAAGGGAGTGGTTCGCTTCGGGAAGAAAGGTAAACTAGCCCCACGATACATCGGACCCTTTGAAATCTTGCAAAAGATTGGGAATGTGTCGTACAAGCTGGATTTACCTGCTTCGATGGAAAGAATCCATCCGGTTTTCCATGTTTCAATGTTGAGGAAGTTTGTGTCAGATCCGAGCAAGGTTCTTAATGAGCCTGATGTGGAGGTCCAAGAGGATCTCACCTATGTTGAACAGCCAGTGCGGATCATAGACACCCAGATCAGAAAGTTAAGAAACAAGGAAATCCCGATGGTGAAAGTCCTGTGGAACCACCACAACTTGGAAGAATGCACTTGGGAGACACGGGAGTCTATGCTCCAGCAGTACCCTCATCTCTTTTAAGGTTAGATCCCTATGTGTTTATGTGCCTTGTGTGTATGTTATGTTTTATGCCATGCTATGTGTACCAGTTGAGGAACATTCGGGGATGAATGTTCTTAAGGGGGGGAGAATGTAATACCTGGCTAGACTCCGGTATCGGAATTCCTACCGTCCGGTGGAATCTCGGATGTCGGAAACCTCTAGAAGGGTAAAAGCATGTTTTCATGAAATGTTTTTATGTTTTTAATGGTTTTAAGTATGAAATTAAATGAGTTTTTGCATGAAAAGTCTTTGGAGGAAAACCCAGGTTCGGCCGCCGAAAGTCAAGTTCGGCCGCCGAACATGCATGCGTTTTGGAGGCACGTTAGGCCCCCGAAAGCATGAGTGAGGGCAGTTCAGGTTCGGCCGCCGAAAGTCAAGTTCGGCCGCCGAACATTGCATGGATGCGGAGGCACATTCGGCCCCCGAACGTGGCCTGGCCAGCCACCTATAAATGGGGCACTTAGCCGAAATGGGCGAGCTTTCTCCCATTTCCGGCCACAGCAAGCTTCCGACCTTCCCTTTGCAACTCTTGTGTTCTTCCTCCAAATCTCTTCCATTTTTCTTGAGTTTTAGACTCACATTGCAAGTTATGAACATTTAAACCAAGTTTTGGAGCTTTGGGAACTCAGGAGCTCATTTTCATGGATCTCCAAGTTTAGGTCGTCTCCCTCTCGATCTTCAAGAGGTAAGAGCCGATCTTAAGCTCCTTATGTGTTTTAAGTAAGTTTTATGCAAGATCTATGGGTAGAAATGCATGTTAGGGTATATGTTGAGTTATGGGTATATATTGATGTTTTGAACAATGTGTGTTGTTTGAGTATGTTTGAAGTGTTGTAGTTGGGGTATTTGATGTTTTGAGGCCCCTAGGAACTTGTATGCATGATTTGGTTGAGATATATGCTTGATTTGAGGTTTTGGGAGGCAAGGGGTTCATGTGAACCAAGTTTCTGCCCTTCTGGCAGAAACCAGGTTCGGCCGCCGAAGGGAGTTTCGGCCGCCGAAACCCCCCTTTGTGGAGGCAGCATTCGGCTGCCGAAGTTGCCCCCGAAAAGAGACTTTCGTCTCTGTCTGGGACTTTCGGCCGCCGAAGGTGCCGCCGAAAGTGCCTGACTTTCGGATCTGTCCAGGACTTTCGGCCGCCGAAGGTGCCGCCGAAAGTGCCCTGTTCAGCCAATTCTTACATGTTTTTATGTGATTGTTTCATGGTGTTTTAGGGGGTTTTTGGGGAGTATGTTAGAGTTATGTTTGGTCCCTCATTGGAGTCCACCTGTGTAGGTTCGGACCCGAGGAACCGAGGACCCCAGCAGTGAGCCAGCTGCTACAGAGTTTGTCAGAGCTAGCCAGAGGTGAGTGGAATAACTCTTATGCTTTTAAATAAATAAATCAGTTTTAGCATGATTCACGCATCATGAATGCCATGAGATAATAGGGTGTTGCATTAGACTCACGAATATGTTGCATTGCATATTATGTTGATGATGTGGATGGATGTTGAATGATCCATTAGTCCCCCTATGCTATGATGATGATGATACGATAAGGAAGACCAGTGAGGCCCATTCTACGCCCCTGGCACTATGTGAGAGAAAGACCAGTGAGGCCCATTCTACGCCCCTGGCACAGTTGGACCATGTTATGATATGTTATGTAAGAGAAAGACCAGTGAGACCCATTCTACGCCCCTGGCACAGTTGGTCCATGTAGGGGACTATTGGTGACAAGTTCATCCTTGATGTGATTAGCTGTGATGTGATGCATTTCATGTTATCATATGTTTTAAATGTTTTACTATTCTGCTCACTGGGCATCTAGCTCACCCCTCTCCCCTAACCCCCAGGTTTGCAGGTACGGGATAGATAGAGAAGGCAAGAAGAGAAAAAGTCCTATGTATGTATTAGTTAGTTGTGGACATGACAATTGTATTATGCTGAAATGTAAAAATATTCAGGATGTTATGTAATGAGGTTATTGAGGATAGAGTTGTGCTTGACCATAATATATTGTTAATCCCTTTTGTATATACATGATCTTATGTTATGATGTTTATGTAAGCTAACTCAACACAGGTTGTTTTGCCTTTAAGGCTTGATGAGATCCCACAGAGGGACTATGTTATGTATATGTTCAGAGTATGCACAGGTTGAGTTAGTTGATGACAGTATGTATGAAGAAAAGTTTTAAATTTTATGCATGTTGTTGATCATGTATGGGATTATATAGGTTTACAGGTTATACGCCAGGCTTGCTACGGGTCCCGGCGGCCTTAAGTCGACCCGGATCCTAGCGTCGGTAGCGGTCCGGATTTCCGGGGCGTTACACTTGTGTTAAAAGCTTTTCATTTAAATTTTTAATCTTTATTGGTAAATCTTCTCTCTCTCATCTTAATAACATTCTGTTATAATTACTTAGAGTTATTGAGAGTATTTCTTTCTAAATCAAAACCTATATAAGGTTGATCATGTGTGTGTGCTCACTTGATAAAGGTTTTAAATACCTATTGAAATTTAGGTAGAAGTTTGAGTGGTGAATCAAACTTGTAAATGTCTATAAGCACCTGAAAAGTTTGTTGTTGTATATAAGGTTGTTTTTTTGCCTAGTAAAAGGGTTTAGTAGAGTGAAGGCTAAAGGAAGGTCTTTAGAAGAGTGAACGTAGGCTATGTTTGCCGAACTACTATAAATTCTCTATGTTTGATTTTCTTATCCCTAAACTCTTTACTATTAGCTTTCATTATTTATCTGAGATATGTGTGTGAATGTTAAAACAATGATGATAAGAATGTACTAAAATTAGCTTGCTAATTTCATTTATGCATTGCATTGTCTATATCTGTTCAGTACTTGTCTGTCTTTGATAAGTTAGTTCCTTAGTCTTTTAAGAAAATATTTGAAATATCTATTTTAAGCTATCACTTATTCACACTCAGAATTAGTAGCCACAATTTTTCATTAAAACTTAGAGTAAGAGCTGAAAAATTAGTAAAGTGATCAATTCATCCCCCTCTCAGTCACTTATCTTGGGACAACAAATTGGTATCAGTGCTATACTCTCTTGCTTAAGGTTCAAATACCTTATAGAGATCCTAGAATGACTAGTTTTTCTAATTCTACTGGTATGCCTGCACCTTTAGCTGAAGGCTATTTAATCACACGACCACCTCTTTTCAGTGGCACAAATTACTCTTTCTGAAAAGTTAGAATGAAAAATTTTATATGATCTATTGATGCGGTTTGAAAAAAGATCTCTGCAAATGCTAAAATTTTAAATATACTTCATTGTGCACTAGATATAACTGAATACAATCTTGTTTCAGGTTTTGAATCTGCCAAAGAAGTATGGAACAAGCTTGAAGGCACAAATCAAATAAATGAATCAAAAGCAAACTTACTGGTTCGTGACTTTGAACTGTTTGAGATGAAATCATGTGAAACTATTGCTGAAATAAGCACTAGATTTACTGATCTAGTTAATCTTCTAAAAGCACTTGAAAAAAGTTTTGAAGAAGCTGAGTTGGTGAAAAATATTTTGAGATCTCTATCAAAGACTTGTGAAGTAAAAACCACAGTCATCTTTGATATAAAAGTCTTTACAAAGTACACCTATGATGAGCTGATTGGATCATTAATTGTCCATGAAATGGTGTTAAAAAAGGAGATCATAGAAAAAAGAAAAAGGCAAGAAGGGTATAACTTTAAAATCAGAAAAGCTAACAGACGGCAAAAAAAAATCTATTACTTTAAAGATAGACACAAGTGAGTCTTCCAGTCTATCCAGTGATGAAGAAGAGATGGCTATATTGGCAAGGAAGTTCAGAAGAGCTTTCAGAAAAGGTGGAAACAAGTACAAAATATTTGTCAAGAAGTATGGGCCAAAAGATGATTCTCAAACACATCTTCACAAAAACTCAAAAGAAGTAATATGCTATGAGTGTAACAAACCCGATCACATTAGACCCAACTGTCCAAAAAGCAAAAAGAAAAAAAAAGAAAGACAATTTAAATAAAGCTATGGCTGTAGTATAGCACGCAACTAATGAAAGTTCAAATGACGATTCAAAAGAAAACAATGAAGTTAAACTTCGTTGTATGGCTCTTGAGGAAGAAGCTGTCGAATCTTCAAAGGTAGAAAACATTGAGGTAATCGAATCTGAACTACCTAATATAGAAGAGTTAGAGCTTATTTTTGCTAAAGTTTACGATGAATATAAAACATATAAAAGAAAATATACATCATTAAAACTTGAAAATATATCTTTAAGATCTGAAAATATTTTTCTGAGTATGGTTCTAAAAGAAAATGAATTTTACAAATCCCAAATGATTTTGTTTAATGATTTGAAAAAGGACTTAGAAATTTCAAAAAAAAAAATTGTGAAAAGCTTTTGGAGAAAAATAAAGTTCTTGAGACAAAAATAGAATCTTTAACAAATGATCTAGCAAAATTTATAAAGGAAAAACAGTCTTTTGATTTACTGCTTGGATCATAAAGAATGTTTGGAGAAAAATAAGGAATTGGATACAATATTGGGCTTTGCAATCATAATAAATACAGAAATTATTTTGTAAAAGCATCATCATCCTTTTTTTTCTAGTATTACATATTTTTACTGTAATAAAAAAGGTCACATGGTTCATTCATGTCCTATAAAAAGAGAAAATGCAAAGGTAAAGAAAATATGGGTACTAAAAGGTACAACTTCTATTATTGCTAACTTGCAAAGTACCCAAAAGAATTTGAGCACCTAAATTAGATATCTAATTTTAGGTCTGTCTAAAGCATAAAGAGGAAACAAATAAATGACATATTGACAGTAGATGCTCACGTCACATGACTGGAGACAAGACCTTCTTCAGTCAACTGATTATGAAATTAGAAGGATTTGTGAGATTTAGAGATAAAAGTAGAGCGCAAATCATTGGAAATGGAATGATTGGACTAAAACTATGTATTGAAAATGTAGCACTTGTTCAAAATTTGAAATACAACTTGCTGAGTGTAAGTCAACTTTGTGACATAAGATTTAAGGTAACATTTCTGTCTACACATTCTGAAATTCTTGACATGAATGATAATGTCATATTTAACATATAGAATGGATATTATTTATCTACTTGATCTTAGATGTTTTAAAAATATTGAAGAAAAATGCTTTGCTAGTATTGATGATAATAACTGGTTGTGCATCTAATTTCAAAACTTTTTGAAAAAAATATTGTTAAAGGTTTACTAAAACTGAATTTTGAAAAAAATCATCAATGTAAAACTTGTTCAATGAAAAAACAAACAAAAATCTATTTTAAACTAAAAAAATGAAATTTCAATATCAAGACCTTTAGAGTTGTTGCATCTTAATTTATTTGGACCAATAACTCCTATAAGTTTTGGTGGAAAATCTTATACTTTTGTAATTGTTGATGATTATTCAAGATTTTTTTAAATTTTCTTCTTGGCAAATAAAGATAAAACATTTAATATTTTTAAAAACTTTTACAAACGTGTTCAAAATGAGAAATATTATTATATTACATTTTTTAGAAGTGATCATAGAAAAGAATTTGAAAATCATATGTTTAATAGTTTTTGTTCAAACCATGACATATTTTATTATTTTTCGGCTCGAAGAACTCCACAATAAAGTGGAGTAGTTAAAAGGAAAAACAGAGCATTGCAATAGGGTTATGTTCAATGAAAATTATTTTTCAAAATATTTTTGGGCCAAAACCATTAATACATATTTTATATTGTCAATAAAGTAATAATTATAGTATTCTTAAAGAAAATATTCTATGAGTTATGAAAAGAAAAGAAACCAAACATATCATATTTTCATATCTTTGGATGCAAATGTTATATTTTGAATAATAAGGAGTATCTTGGTAAATTTGATAGTAAAGTTTTTGAAGGTATTTTTTTTTATATTCTTCTACAAGCAAATTTTACAGAGTTTTTAATAGAAAGAGCTTGGCAGTTAAAGAATCCAGTAATGTAGTGTTTGATGAATATAATTTTGTTTTAAAAAAGAAAGACACTTGTGAAGTTGATCTTGAATAGATTTTTAGCAAAAAGAAAGAGAGTGAGAAAATTATGGATGAGCAAAATGTAAAAATTCAAAATGATCATCATGGAGAAACTTCAAATGATAGAGATCAAAAAAGTAAGAAACAACAACCGAATGTGAAAGAATTGCAAATTAATGATCAAATTCATGAAAACCTTCTATAAAATTGGAGATATTACAAATATCATCCAAAAGATGATATTATTGACAGCCTAAATCAAAAAATGATGACAGGGAATCAATTGAGAAAATATTTTGATAATGTTGCTTTCATTTTAAAATTAAAACCTAAATCTTATAAAGAGGCTCAAAATGATGAAAGTTAGATTCTTGCAATACAAAAAGAACTAAATCAATTTGAAAGGAATAAAGCTTGACAGCTTTTTCCTACGCCTAAAAATCAATCTTTATTGGAACAAACTGGGTTTTTAGAAACAAAATAGATGAAAAAGAAAATTTAATCAGAAACAAAGCTAGATTAGTAGCTTAAGGATACAACCAAGAGGAAGGAATAGGTTTTGATGAAACCTTTGATCCAGTTGCTAGAATTGAGGCTATTAGGATTTTTTGTGCTTTTGCATGTTTTAAAAATTTTATGTTGTTTCAAATGGATGTTAAAATTGCATTTTTAAATGGATATATTGATGAAGAACTTTGTAACACAACCACCTAGTTTTGAAGATTCAATTTTTCTAAATTATGTTTTCAAACTCTCAAAAGTACTTTATAGATTGAAACAAGCTGCAAGAGCTTGGTATGAACGTTTGAATAAGTTTCTGTTAGAAAATGATTTTACAAGAGGAAAAGTAGACATTACTCTGTACACCAAAATTTAAAAGAATGATATTTTAACTGTCCAAATTTATGTTGATGACATAATCTTCGGTGCTACTGATGATTCTTTGTGCAAGAATTTCTCTAAGTTAATGCAGAGTGAATTCGAGATGAGTTTAATGAGTGAACTTACATTCTTCCTTGGATTGCAAATCAAACAAATAAAAGATGGAATATTCATAAATCAATCAAAGTATATCAGAGACATGCTGAAGAAGTTTAAGATGAATGGGCTGAAAGGAATTACAACTCTAATGAATTTAAGAATCAAATAAGATAAGGATGAAAAAAGGTAAGGATGTAGATCAAAAGCTATATCAAGATATGATTGGCTCTCTTCTCTACCTTACTACATCAAGACCTGACATTCATTTCAGTGTGTATTTGTGTGCCAGATTTCAGTCTAGTCCTAAGGAGTTTTATCTAATTGCTATTAAAAGAATTTTTAGATATCTAATTAATACTTTATCTGTTAGTCTCTAGTATTCCAAATGTGAAAATTTTAATCTTATTGAATACATTGATTTTGATTTTGCTGAAAGTAGAATGGACAGAAAGAGTACTTCTAGAACTTGTCAATTTCTTAGTCATGCTTTAGTTTCTTAGTTTAGCAAGAAACAGGCTTTTGTAGCTTTATCCACAACTGAGGCTGAGTATATAGCTGCTGAAAGCTATGTTGCTCAAATCTTCTGGATGAAGTAACAGCTTAATGATTATGGTATAAAGGTTAATCATGTACCTATCAAATGTGATGACACTAGTGCTATCAACCTAACAAAGAACTCTGTCCAACATTCAAGGAAAAAGCACATAGAAATTAGACATTATTTCATAAGAGATCATATGCAAAATGGATATATAGAATTAAAGTTTATTCCTACAGAAAAATAACTTGTTGATATTTTTACAAAACCTTTAAGTGAGGATACATTCTGTAGAATCAGAAGAGAATTAGAAATGATTGATCTTAAATGATGTGAATGAGTTGAATGTATGGAAATTATATTATTTTGATTAAATGATCATGACCATACTTCTCTGTTCTGTTTTTCATTTAGTCTGATTTTAGATATTTATTTTTAACTTATTAATTTTTAGCACATGTTTTAAAATTAGATTGCTAAAATTCTGTCTTTTTTCAGTTCTGAAATCATGCAAAAAAGTTTTTTCCTTGTTAAAGAAACAAGTTTTGACTAAAACGACAAAGTTTAATCTTTAACGAAGCTGTGCATTTAATGGTTTAAAGAAACAATGAGTTTTGTATTTAAATGAAACGTTATGCTTTAAGGTTTTTTGAAAAGACTATTTAATCCTTGATTCTTCTAAATTTAAAACTTCTAAGACAAGGGTATTTTTTTTTTCTTTTCTCATTTCATATTTTTAGGCGACAAAGAAAAATTTTCTCAAAATTTTCTTTCAAATTAGATCTTTAAATTCATGATTGTCTGACACCTATTCCTAAATCTAAACCTTATAAGTAGACCTAAAATTCTCTTTCCCTTTTAATTTTGCCAGTTACACTATTAACACGATCAACAAAATTTTTAAAGCTCACTTCTCAAAGCATCTTTTGAACGTGGGGGAGTGGAAGTAGCATACATTTTGCTTTCTGTTTTTGCCTCTTTAAAAACTCAAAAAAATTTCAATCTTAGTTTTATCCTCTCTGTTTTAACTATCTGCTTTCTCTCTTCTCTTAACATTCATTTCATTTCTCTTCAATCCTTCTGTCTTTACAAAATATTGAAAATTAAACATGCAATCAATAGAAAATTGAAGGAAAAAGTCATTGAAGAAGAGTACAGTAGTTCGGAATTGACTAAAGAAGAAGTTCCCCTCTCAAAATACAAGAAAAGGAGTAGTGGGATTACAATCTCTGAACCGGCTACTAAGAAGAAAAAATCAAAGGATAAGCCCACTTCTGTCAAAAAGAATATCTTCATACCAAGGTACATTCAAAGGAACTCCTTCTCAAATTTGGATTTCGAATTGATTGAGTTATTTGAGTTTCAAGGATGGAAAAATTTTATGAGAATTAATGAGGATTACTATGCTAATCTTATAAAGGAGTTTTATGAATCTCTTGAAGAAGTTGAGAAAAATGAAGTCTTTAGAGTTAAAATTAGAGATCAAATGCATGATATTTCTGTTGATAAGTTGGCTTCTGCCTTTAGGATTAAAGTTGAAGGAAATATGATTGGATCTTTTAAAGAAGTAAATCGGTTGAGAGGATATGATGAAACCACTTTTATAGACTCTCTTATACCAAATAGTAACCTATCTAAAGAGAGAACAAATACTCCATCTCTGCCCCAATAAATTCGAATCTTATATAGTTTCATCATATACTTTCTTTGTCCTAGAATGGGTAGACACACCTACTTCAACAAACTTGATTGGTGCATTCTTTGGCATTTGCTCTCTAAACAAAACTTAAATCTGGCATATTTGATTTTCAAAAGAATTCTTAATAATACTATTGTGAGAAGCCTTCCATATGGAATGATTCTCACTTTGGTATTTAAAAAGTTGAAAATTAATCTGACCAAAGAAAAGAAAGGAGCTCAAATTCTAGTGATTAAGGAAATATATGCTGGAAAAGTTGAGAAGAAAAGGAAGGATGAGAAAATTGAGAAAGGAAAAGAAAAAATGACAATAGATGACTCTATATCCAGTTTTAGTTCTAACAATTCTAAGGATATAAGAATCAAAATTGATGAGAAAATTGAGGTCCCAAAAGATATATTCAAGATGATGAAGAACGTTTAAAAGGCTTTAAAATTGGTAAACACCATTTTGGATGACTCTTTGAAGCTTCAGCAAGCAATAGCCCAGGACAAAGATGCTTCATTGGTGCTTCTATCCCAGAAAATTGAAAAGATAGAAAGGAAGGTGGATGTAATTCTTGAAGGTTATTTTCAGATGGGATTGATGGATCTGGTTTGAATTTTGGGTACTCTAGTTCCTTTAGTGTAGATCCCTCAGTAGAACTATCTACTCAATCACGACAACCCACAACTGATGAACCTTTTACCTAACCATCTCCACTGAATACCATGCAACCTTCACTTATGGTCTCACCCAAAGAAAAATCTGCTGAAAAATAACCCACCTCACCAAAAGAGCCTTTGAACACTCAGAAGTCAGGTGAAAGCACCTACATCCTCTATTCCAAAACCATATGCTGATATTGTTGCTCCAGTCCCTGTAAGAAAATTTTCAAATGATGATAGTGTCAAGTTCTTTTTTCATACCAACACTGCCAAAAATATCAGCAGAGAATATCAAATTATGTACTTGCACTAAAATATCCTCTAACACCCCATTAGGATGAACAATAAAGCAGTCAATCAATTGATTCACCACACCCTTTTTTTAATGGACCAATATTCAAAAATTGAAAAACTGACAAAAACATGATATTTATTGATGCACCTAAATCACACATTGCTTTTTTCATACCAACACTGCCAATTTTAATAGGAATAACTTATATAAATTGATCTTTGCATTTAATAGGAATCTTTCTTTGGAACACAGCAAAAATATTTTTATCCATACAAACCTTTTGATAACCTATCAGCTTCTTCTTTTTGGTGCATAATGTTAGTGTATATGCCCTAGGCCATTATCTTGGACCTATTTGTATGTCATTTTGGTTATTAATAAAAGAAATTTTTATCATTATTATTTATTTGCATGTTACATAATAATGATTATCATCCCTGATTACTTATTATTATATTGATAATAATAAAATATAGCTAGTATGATTATTGATTGATAATCATAAGATGATTATGTATATGTTGATATAATTCAATAATCATAGATATTTGTTAGAGAACAAAGTATTGAATGGATCCGCATTGAGATCACCATATGGGTTATTGTCATAAGTGAATCTCAAAGTAGTTATGTCTTAATCCTTTGACTTGAGATTGTCATATTTTCCAACATAAGGACTGTTATGTTTTGACATAACCAAACATTGTCTTTAATCGGATAATCATAAAGGTTATGATTGAACATAATAGAAATTATGTAAAGGATAATGAACAATCAAGATAGGATTTGTCCCTCTTTCTAAGAGAGATATCTTCTGGGCCCCTCGATAAGTGAGACTGAGAAATGCATGGCCATGCTCAAATGAATTGATAGTGTGATCAATATCATTTGAATTTATCAATCTACTTAGAGATCAAGAAATCATAAGTTTGAACATTATAAGTTTGACATTGACCATAACTTATGTTCAAACTAGATATCGTGAGACAAATGGATTAATACATGTTCTATTTATTAGGCTTTATCGGACTATTGATCCTCATATTAGTTGGGTAGTCATAATGTCTTGCTAGAGGCCACTTATGACTTATGGGCCTTGTAGGACTGGGCATATTGTCAATTAATGTGAGCCTATTGGGTCACACACAAAAGAACGTTGTTGATGTGCTATAACATATTAATGGGCTAAAAGCCCAAAACCCATTAATATAATTAATTAATAATAATAAAGTGTTATTATTATTAATATTAATATTAATTAATAATAATAAAGTGTTATTATTATTATTAATCATTAATATAATTAATAATAATAAAGTGTTATTAATATTAATATTAATTAATAATAATAAAATGTTATTATTATTAATCATTTATTATTATGAGATAATAATATTTAAAAGATCTGCAGTCTATTTGTAACTGTTACAGATAAAGGACTCTATCACATAAGATATTTGAGTATCTGTGAGATTGTGATAGTGGATTATGAACACAACTCCTTTTAGGAGAAGGAGTTGTGGGAAAAACAAAAGACTGAAAGATATAAATACTCCTTCTATGAATTGTGGAAGGTTGATGGTTGTTAATTTTGGAGATTCAGTCTAAAAGCTGCAGATAATGGAGCATATAATCTATCAATCCTTGAGAGAGCTAGCACTCTAGAAGGATAGAAGACGTTCGTGTGGATACCATTAAGAGTGTTCGTTTGAAAAGGCAGCACCATCAGTCCGGTATTATATCTTCTCGACGAGATTAACAGGTTAGTCTCGTCTACTTTCTTTGAATTAAATGAAGCACTCGGATTCTGGGAAAGGAAATCAAAAGAGATTTTATTTTTCCGCTGCGCCTTTGGGTTGCAATAATCTCTATATTACCCAATAGTGGTATTAGAGCCAACCTGTACTTTTCGTTTAAATTAATTACGCCATGATTAATATGATATATGTGATATATGCTTATTTGAATGACATGATTATTATGAAATATTTATGGATAAATGATTGGACCATTTAGATAATTTTAATTTTTATTAGAAAAATTAAATTAATAAAAAAAAATGGATTCACGATGAACAATCATCGTGAACCCAGTATTTGGAAAGGACCAACTACTGCCATCACATATGAAAGCCACAGCAGTCCACAATTTGGAAATTGGGATCCCCAATCTGCATGTCAACACACATGACCACCTCCCATTCAGGAGCCAGCCGACAGTGCATGGATCAGCGATAGGACCCACAGCGTGCTTTTCTGTGTGGTGATTGCTGGAATGGGTTCACTTGTATTCGGTGAAGACCAAACTTGCTATGTGACGACATCCATCTTGAGGACCTCGCCGCTAGTCAAAGGGCCAGTTATCACGCAATCGGTGTGGAACTTGGATGGTCGACGGCATCTGGCGGCAGGGAGTGAGCTGGTCGGTCAGCTGCTGTGAATAGTGGGCGGCGGCTAGGGCTTCCTCCTGAGGAAGAAAACGCCCTACTTACAATTCTGCCCCTGGAATTAAAATTAAAAAAAATAATGAGAAAATAATTTTTTAAATTAATTTATTTTATTCTTTAAATCAGATTTAAATGACTATTTTATTATTTTGTCATATATTAGTATGAGATACTATGCATCATTGTCTATATATATATGTATGCATATAGGATGCAATAATATATATATATATATATGCAAGAAAAAATAATTAAAATTAAAATTGAACCCTCACTCTAAAATTTTAAGCTTTAATGCTACCCATATATTAAATACCTATCAAGACTAAGATCACCAAAATACAGATTTTGCCAAAGTAAAGTGCTTAGGTTATCCTAGTAAGATAGGATGAGTAATAGTTACTCATTTATTTAATTTTGGTTGAGCTTAATTAGGCTATCAAAACGGTTTTGGGCCTAAGGTATTAGATGGGGTATAACATGCATTTGACATATGATGTAAACATCTCATAATCTAAGAGTTACATTAGATGTAATTGGTAAGTAGTTACCTACCTAAATAACTTAATTCTAAGCATCATGCCAAAACTGACTTAGAATTAGGTGAAATATGGATCTTAGCCCACTAAAATATTATTATTTTTTAGGGTTATATTTTAGTGGGAGATTATTATCACCTCAATATTAATTTACTAAATTGATTATATTTACATATTTTGTAGATAATTATGGCTGCTAATAATAATTTCACCTTATCACTGCGATCCATCCTTGAGAAGGATAAACTGAAAGAAAATGGGACTAATTTTGTTGACTGGTTTAGAAATTTGAGAATTGTTCTCAAGGAAGAGAAAAAGTCCTACGTGCTTGATGAAACTGTCCCTGAACCACCTCCTGCTGATGCTATTAATACTATTAAGAACAAGCATAAAAAGCATATGGATGATTCTAATGACATTGGATGTCTTATGTTGGCAACCATGTGCCCAGAACTTCAGAAGGATCTGGAGCACCTTGAGGCTTATGAGATGAGTGTTCATCTCAAACAAGCTTTCCAATAACAAGCTAGGCAAGATAGGTATGAAACTACCATTGCATTACATGATTGCAAAATGGTTGAAGGTGAATCAGTTAGTGCTCATGTTTTAAAAATGAAAGGCTACATTGATTACCTTGCTAGGCTTGGCTATCCTTTGAGTTTAGAACTCTCTACGGATTTGATCCTACAATCTTTACCTGGCGGTTTTTCTCAGTTTGTCATGAACTATAACATGAACAATATGGAGAAATCCATTTCTGAGCTACATGGGATGCTAGAGACAGCTGAGGTAAATGTCAAGAAAAGGCCTACCCAAATTTTAAATGTCAATAAGGATAAGCCCATGAAAAATAAGGGGAAGCCCAAGTCTAAAGGTGGTAATGGGCCTAAGGGACGAGGCAAGCCTAAATAGCAACCCTAGGCAAAAGTTCCTAAGGAAATAGCTCCTAAGGAAGGAATCTGCTTCCATTGCAAGGAACCAAGGCATTGGAAAAGAAATTGCAAACTCTATTTCGATGAGTGCGAGAAGAAGAAGAGTAGTGAGACTACATCTTCATGTACTTATGTTATAGATATTAATTTATCTATTTCTACTTCATGGGTATTAGATACCGAATGTGGCTCTCACATTTGTACAAATGTGCAGGGTCTCAAAAGGAGTAGAAAACTGAAAAAGGGCGATGTGGACCTACGTGTAGGTAATGGAGCAAGAGTTGCTGCATTAGCTATAGGGACTTATGAACTTGTTTTGCCCAATGGGCTTTTGTTAGTTTTGAACAATTGCTTTTATGTTCCTACTTTGAGTGGGAATATTATTTCAGTTTCTGTTTTGAATGACGAAGGTTTTTCATTTCTTATTAAGAATAAGAAATGCTCCCTTAATAAAGATGGTTTGCTTTATTGTATTGCAAATTCATATGATGGCCTTTATGTCCTTAATCTAGATGATACTAGAGACAACAATATCTATAACATAACTTCTAAAAAAACTAAGCCAAATGAGTTAAATCCAACATATTTATGGCACTGTCATCTTAGCCATATAAATGAGAATCACATATCTAAGCTCCATAAAGATGGTTTATTAGATTCATTCGATTTTGAATCATTTGAAAATTGTGAATCTTGTTTGCTTGGTAAGATGACAAAGGACCCTTTTACTGGACAAGGTCAAAGGGGTTCAAACTTATTGGCTTTAATACATACAGATGTATGTGGCCCACTAAGCATTAGTGCCTGGGGAGGATATCAATACTTCATTACATTCACTGATGATTTCAGTAGGTATGGCTATGTCTACCTAATGAAACATAAGCATGAATCTTTTGAAATGTTTAAACTTTTCAAAATGAAATACAAAATCAACTTGGTAGAACTATTAAAATGTTTCGATCTGATCGAGGTGGTGAATATTTGAGCCAATAGTTTGATGAACATCTTAGAAATTGTGGAATCGTTTCACAATTGACTCCTCCAGGAACTCCACAATGGAATGGTGTTTCTGAAAGGAGAAATCAAACTTTATTAGATATGGTTCGATCTATGATGAGTCAAACAAATCTCCCTTTATCATTTTGGGGTTATGCCTTGGAAACAACTGCATTTATTCTAAACCGAGTACCATCGAAAGCAGTTGAAAAGACACCATATGAGTTATGGACTGGCAAAATGCCCAGTTTGTCTTTTCTTAAGATTTGGGGTTGTGAGGCTTATGTGAAACGCCCAATTTCAGATAAGCTAGCTCTAAAATCTATCAAGTGCAATTTTATGGGGTATTCTAAGGAAACCAAAGGATACTATTTCTATATTCCCTCAGAGAACAAAGTGTTTGTTGCTCGAAATGGTACTGATAGAGCATATTTTAGTCCATATTATCATGATGTTATTGATGTCTATTTACATCTTTTCTACCTAATT
This sequence comes from Manihot esculenta, assembly GCF_001659605.2. Taxonomy (NCBI): domain Eukaryota; kingdom Viridiplantae; phylum Streptophyta; class Magnoliopsida; order Malpighiales; family Euphorbiaceae; genus Manihot; species Manihot esculenta. The sequence continues at coordinate 22,381,999 of NC_035170.2, forward strand.
TTGTGGTTTTAATCATGTTTTGAAGATATTAGGTGTAAAGAGACAATCCAGAGAAAATGCTCTTAAAACTGCCAAAAAGTACCAAATCTGGAAAAGCCACCTTTGGAAGCACCTTCGGAAGCCGAAAGTCACCCACTTTCGGAAGCACCTTCGGAAGCCGAAAGTCACCCACTTTCGGAAGCACCTTCGGAAGCCGAAAGTGCCCTCCAGATCCGAAACTCTACCACCTTGGGAGGCACCTTCGGCCGCCGAACCTCCTTTCCAGATCCGAAAGTCCAGCTTCCGAAAGTAAACTTAGGGGGCCAAAAATTCCTTCAAATTGCCTCTTCCTTATTCAAGAAGCCAAATCATGTTTCCCACTTCATGCCACACACATTCAAGATTCAAAAGGGGGCTCCACCTTCCTTATTTAGTGCATGAATGGCAAGGAGAATTCAAGAAGACTTCTTGGATATCTAGGACAACTTCTTGAAGATCTTGGACAGCAATCAAAAGACCAAAGTGCCCCTCACTTACAACTCATCACATGCACCACGTTTTTGCCTTCACCCATGCACAAAGAAGGCACATGATTGATCAAGGGCACTTTAGGGAGCCTCTAAAAGACTCATGGACTGCCATCAAACCCTAAGCAGCCTCTCAAGATCTATTTAAAGCCTTCAAGAAGCCAAGAAGAGGCAGATTTCAATCTCCCAACTCCTCCAAGGGTTTGGCCGCCGCTCCTCCACTTTTGCCACCACCGGCTCCTCTTCTCCTTCTTCTCTTCTATTTTCTGTTTTGGTTCAGCCATGAGTGGCTAAAACCCTTCCATCTAGTTGAGGATTGGTTGAAACTAAGGTTGTTTAAGGGATTGTGAGATCTGAACAGAAATTATTGTCTTTGATTTGATTGATATTCATACAATTGATTCTTGAATTCCAAAATTGCTTTGTTGTTTTGATCAAATTGGCCACTTGATTCTTGATTGCAAGGTGATTGATTGTTAGTTGGGATATTTGTTAGTCCGTAATTGCTGGAAATATTCTAACCTAAGAACACTTGGTGTAAGAACCAAGAAATTGTATGATCTAGCAACATCTCATGCGTTTGAGTAGCTAGGGTTTGGATCTTTCTAGTTCTTTATGCAATTGACAATTGTTTTGATGCCTTAGGCCCAAGGACGTTCCTTGGCAATTTGTTGATTATTAATTGATTAGAGGACGTTTCCTAATTGATTTGTTCATAAGGAAAGACATGGTGGTGTGAAGCGTTTTCCACCCCCATAACTAACCTATTGATTCAATCAAAATAACCATGTTTCAATGATCAATCCAAACAACCAAGGTAGATCCATATCTTCAACTAGACCTTTCTCTTATTGAATTCCTCTTTTATTTTAGATTACTTGCTATTTTAATTGCTTACAATAGTTGTTAGTCAAAATCAATCTCAAAACCCCCCTTTTACTTTAATTGCACTTTACTTATATTGCTCTTTAGTTATTTGCTTTCCATTGTGCTTTCAATTAATTAACTTGGTCTTGATTAAGAAAAATAGACTTATTATCGATTCTCTGTGGATTCGATCCTTTACCACTATCTGCAGTTGTAAATTGTTGATAACCGTAAAGGTTATTTTTTACCGGCTTCGACAACCGCGAGTCAGGTACCTTTTTAGAAAAGGAATTAATCTCTCAGAGATTCAGTGGGAGTACAGTGCAACTTGAGGAAACTCAAGCACCACAAGAGAGTATTAAACTGCCGATAGAACCACTTTCAGAACCATAAACAGTTGTGGAAGCTGAAAGGTTGATACAAATCCCACGCAGATCTGATAGGACACATCATCAGCCTAAGAGATATGGATTTCTCATGATTGATAGTCGTGAACTTTTGCTCATTGATCAAGATGAGCCTACTACCTATCAAGAGGCTGCATCAGGTCCAGATTCCGAGAAATGGCTTTCCGCCATGAAGTCTGAAATGCAATCCATGTATGACAATCGAGTTTGGTCATTAATTGATCCCCATGAGGGTGTTAAGACCATTGGTTACAAATGGGTTTTCAAGAAGAAAACTGACATGGATGGAAATGTGCATACCTATAAAGCAAGGCTTGTCGCAAAATGTTTCAAACAAACTCATGGTATAGACTGTGATGAGACCTTTTCGCCAGTTGCAATGCTTAAGTCGATTAGAATTCTCATTGCCATTGCTGCGTACTATGATTGCGAGATATGACAAATGGATATCAAAACAGCTTTCCTTAATGGAAACTTGTTCGAGGATGCGTACATGATACAACCTGAGGGTTTTATAATCCTGAGAATTCTGGAAAGATTTGCAAGCTTCAAAGATCCATTTATGGATTAAAGCAAGCTTCTCAGAGCTGGAATCTTCGTTTTGATGAAACAGTCAGGGACTTTGGATTCATCAAGAATGAAGATGAACCTTGTGTTTACAAGAAGGTTAGTGGGAGTGCAGTTGTGATTCTAGTCCTATATGTGGATGACATATTACTCATTAGAAATGATATCCCTACCTTGCAAAAGGTTAAGGCTTGGTTAGAGAATTCTTTTTCAATGAAGGACTTGGGTGAGGCTACATATATCCTTGGTATTAAGATCTATAGGGATAGATCCAAGAGAATAATCGGTCTGAGTCAAAGTACTTATATTGACAAGGTGCTAAAAAGGTTTAGCATGCAAGATTCCAAAAGAGGATTCTTGCCTATGTCTCATGGTATTCATCTCAGCAAGAATCAATGTCCTATGACATCTGATGAGCGAGAACGGATGAATAAGATTCCTTATGCTTCTGCTATTGGATCTATCATGTATGACATGTTATGTACTAGACCAGACGTCTCATATGCATTTAGCACGACGAGCAGATATTAGGCAGATCCCGGTGAAAGTCACTGGACAGCTGTTAAGAATATCCTAAAGTACCTTAGAAGGACTAAGGATGCATTCCTAGTTTATGGAGGTTTGGAAGACGAGCTAGTTGTAAATGGTTACACAGATGCTAGTTTCCAAACTGACATAGATGACTTCAGATCGCAGTCAGGATTCGTATTCACTTTAAATGGTGGAGCTGTTAGCAGGAAAAGTTCCAAGCAAAGCACTGTAGCAGATTTTACAACCAGAAGCTGAGTATATAGCAGCATCAGATGCAGCTAAAGAGGCAGTCTGGTTGAAAAAAATTCATCACAGAGTTGGGAGTGGTTCCCAGCATTGCAAATCCTATGGACCTTTATTGTGATAACAATGGTGCCATAGCACAGGCAATGGAGCCCAGATCTCATCAGAGATCTAAACACATACTCAAGTGATATCACCTAATTCGAAAGATCATTGTTAGAGGAGATATCAAAATATGCAAAGTAGACACAAATGACAACATTGCTGTAACGACCCGAAATCGGACCGTTACCGGCGCTAGGATTCAGGTCGGCTTAAGGCCGCCGGAACCCGTAGCAAGCCTACTATGCACTCTGTGTACTTGATAAAATCCCATACATGATCATACATTTACATAAAAATTTAAACTTTTCATATTCCAGGCTTGACCTGTGCATGCACTAACATTGTAAACATAAACCCCTACTAGGGCCCTCATCAAATGCTCTAGTGGGTCATCATAACATATGTCAAGCTGGGTACATATCTCGGAAAACATTATTAAACATTTGCTAAGATCATGTACAACAAGGGATTAACCATACAATAGGGCTAAGCACAATTCTAAACTTCAATACACTTTTTACATTACATCTCATTAAAACATTCTAAAATACATTACATCATCTTTCATGTCCACAACTAACTATTACATACAACCTTTACTCTAGCTGACCTCCTGGTCTATCCCGGACCTGCAAACCAGGGGACTAGGGGAGAGGGGTGAGCTAAAAAGCCCAGTGAGCATAACAAATAAAACATTTAAATAATATATGCCATCATGAAATGCATCACATCACAAGTAATCATCTTAAGATGGTATTGTCACCAAAAGCCCCCTCATATCCAACAAATGCCCGGCCCTCGACGGAGCTCCTCAGGACTTTCTCTTAAACATAACATAACATAACATTCCAATGTGCCAGGGGCGTAGAATGGGCCTCGACCTGGACTTTCTCTTACTCTGTGCCAGGGGCATAGAATGGGCCTCGACCTGGACTTCCGTATCATATCGTATCATATCATCATGAGGGCTAATGGATCATCCAATAACCATCCACATCAACATCATATTATGCAATGCAACATATTCGTGAATTTTAATGCATAACATCCTAATATATCTCAGGGCATTAATGATGCATGGATCATGCTCAAAAGTCATTTGATTTAAAATTAAAGAGTTGTGTTCTACTCATCTCTGGCTGACGCTTTACTGACTCTATAGTAGCTAGCTCACTGCTGACCTCCTCGGTTCCTCTAGTCCGAACCTACACAGGTGGACTCATATGAGGGACCAAACATACACCAACATAACTCTAAACATATCCCCAAAAACCCCCTAAAACATCAAGAAACAATCATAGAAATCATGCAAAGGAAGGTTGAACAGGGCACTTTCGGCGGCAGGTTCGGCGGCCGAAAGTCCCTCCAGAGCCGAAAGTCATGCACCTTCGGCGGCACTTTCGGTGGCCGAAGGTTCCTTCTAGATCCGAAACTCATGCATGTTCGGCGGCAGGTTCGGAGGCCGAAACTCCCATCTAGAGCCGAAAGTCCAACTTTCGGGGGTAGGGTTCGGCAACCAAAACATGCCACCACAGGCAGGTTCGGCGGCCGAACCTAGGTTTTCCAGCAGGTAGAACCCAAGCCTCTCATGCACATTTTGCCTCCCAACTCTTCCAACTCACATAAAAGGCCCCCAGACCGAAAAATGGGCGAGTTTTCTCCCCATTCTCGAGCTAAGGTGAGTTTATGCCCTCCTTTGGTTGATTTCATATTCTTCCTTCAATCTTCTAAGGTTTTAATGAGTTTCCCTTTGGGTTTTGAAGTTTTAAAGCTTAAATCAAAGTTTTGGAGCTTGGAGACCCAAAGAGTTCGATTTCTCCTACCTCCGAGTTAGGGATCGCACCAACCCTCAATCTTCAAGAGGTAAGTGTAGATCCTTGCTTTCCTTCATGTTTAGTAAAGTTTTAAGTAAGTTTTAAGAAGTTTTAATGCTCGTGTATGGGTAGATATGCATGTTAGGGTTTATGTGGGTTTTATGCCCAATATATGCTTATGTGATGTTTGTGGGGGATTTAGACTATTGTTTATGCCCTATATGCATGTGGGAGTGTGTATGCATGTTTTTAAGAGGTTGGATGCTTGTGTTGAGTGTTTGGAATGGTTTGGGAGGCTTGTGTGTGCATGTGGCTGAGTTCTGGATAAACTCAGGTTCGGCCGCCGAACCTGCCTAAGGAGGCAAGCTTTTGGCTGCCGAACCCTGCCCCCAAAAGTTGGACTTTGGGCTCTAGAGGGGAGTTTCGGCAGCCGAAGATGCCGTCGAACATGCATGAGTTTCGTCTCTAGAAGGAACTTTCGACCGCCGAAGGTAATGTAATGTATTTTAATGGCATGTAATGTAATAGATTAGTTTTTAGAGTGGACATGTAATGTAATTTGATATAATGTATTGTAAGATAATATGATGTAATGTAACGTAAAGTAGAGTTATGTTCATAGATTAGTATTGTGCTTGGCCCTAAGGCTTGGTTAATCCCTTTTTAGTACATGATGTAGTAAATATTTTTATGGTGTTTTATGTTAACCAAGCTTAATGTATGTTATGTTACCCCATTGGAGCATTTGATGAGGGCTCCAGTGTGGGGTTTATGTTATGAGTTTATGCAGGCACAGGTTAAGCTTGGTAAAGGAAAGACAAGTTTACAGTTTTTATGTTTATGTTTGATCATGTATGGGATTATACCAGCTGTATAGTATGTATGTTAGGCTTGCTACGGGTCCCAGCGGCCTTAAGCCAATCTGGATCCTAGCGCCGGTAGCGGTCCGGTTTTCGGATCGTTACAGAGTGGTATCGGAACCCTAGGTTCACATGGTCGGACCTTGAGTGTCGGGCTCATAGATGTTATAGAAGGGCAAGCACAATAGGAAAAATCATGTCCACTAGGATAGGATGTGGAGTCCTATCTTGCATGATGATGTGAAATGCCATGATGATATGCATGTGCATTAATGTTATGTTATGTATGTGATGTATGTGATGTAGGTTCATATGTTTCCATATGAACCGTATGATGCTAATGCTTGTATGCTTGTGTGTTGTGCTTCAGAGGAGCTAGGATGCCAGGTGCTTATCGATTTGTGGAATCGACTGGAGTTCCGTTTGAGAGGGAAGGTATGGACACCTTTCCCCCTGCTCTACCAAGAGCGCAGTCGTGTGGAGTCAGCAGATGGGGACCATTAAGGGACCTTGGAAGGTCTTTTGATGTAAGCAGAGAAGGAATGGATCTAAGGAGAATGTCTGTAGATGCGAGAGAAGTAGAGATGGATGTGCAGAGGAGAGATGGAGATCTGGATGTGAGCATGTTTGAAGAAGGAATGGGAGAGTCTCAAGAAGACACTCAAACTCAGGATTCCAGAATCTCGGGTTCAGGAGGGATTGATCCCTCCACTCTGAGTACAGTCGCCACAAGAGGAGTAATGTGGGGGAACACCACAAGAAGTGGGGCAGAACCTCTAGGAAGTGGAAGAAAAGCGAGTTTTGGAAGAGGTTGAAGGCTAGTCTAGGTTTTGGCAGTGGCTTAAGCTCTAGCTGAGGCATTTCAAAATGCATGAGGTGTGGGAGGCCATACAAGGGAGTCTGTCTGGCGGGGACAACAGCATGTTTCAGGTGCGGACAGGAGGGGCATATAGCACGTGAGTGTCCCACTGCGCCCTGGTCGACACAGTTCCAACGGACAGCTTCAGGTAGAGTAGACCAGCCAGTAGCTCCAGCCGTAGCTCAGGACAGTGGTCGAGGCAGAGGAAGAGGGGCAGCCTCTTCTTCAGCAGGTTCCCGTGGAGAAGGTCCGTCAGCTCCAGCTCGGATCTTCACCCAAGCTCAGCAGGAAGCAAACACATCGAACACGGTGATGCCAGGTACGCTCACTTTAAATGTTCTGATGTGTATGTTTTTGTGAACCCTGGTGTTTCTTTTCTTTAGTTGCTCTAGGAGCCGTTGAGAGGTTGAGTTGACAGCTTCTGGGCTTAGAGTGTCCTCTTTGGGTTAGTAGACCCAAGTGTGATCCTTCTGTGGCAGAGTCAGTCTGCCGATTCAGTCTAGTGTCAGTTGAGAGTAGATGCCTTCCACCCGACCTTGAGGTCCTAGACTTGACTGTCTGGACGTCATTCTAGGGATGGATGGGTTTTTCTACTTGTGGTGCTACCTTGGTCTGTAGAGACAAGGTAGTCAGTTTTTGAGGACAGGATGGGTCAGAGGTAGTCTCCAGAGGGGATAGTGTAGAGATGCCGAGAGGTTTGATGTCAGCATGTCAGGCTCGTAGGGTGCGTAGGAAGGGTTGTCAAAGGGTTATAGCTCTTGTTTGAGAGTTTAGCAGTCAGGTCTGGGAACCAGCCTCAGCTTCTGTTGTTAGAGAGAGTTCTTAGATGTTTTTCCAGGCGAGCTGTCAGGTTTACCACCTGTCAGGGAGATAGAGTTTGGTTTAGAGGTGGTACTTGGTACCAGAGCCATTTCTATCCTTCCCTACAGGATGGCACCTACAGAGTTGTAAGAGTCGTACGAATAGTGGTGAGAGCTTGGTAGACAAGGGTTTATCCGACCTAGTACCTCACCCTGGATTACTCCAGTGTTGTTATGGGAAAAGAAGGATGGATCCTTGAGACCCTGTGTCGACTCCGAGCAGTTGACCAAGGTTGCTACCAAGAACAGGTATCCCCTACCTTGGTTTGATGATCTATTGGATCAGCTAGCAAGAGCCGGTTGTTTCCCAAGATAGATCTGAGGTTCGGGTTCAGGTTGTTGAGGGTTAGAGAAGAGGTTAGTTTAGTAGAGAAGAAGGGAGAAGAGGAAGGATCAGAGTAGCGCAGTGGAAGCTTGTGGAGTTCAGGAAAAGGTTGGGGTAGTGCTTGAGGCGTCTCCTACGGGAAGGGTGGTTCTTTACGAAGAAAGCCCATTCAGATTTCCATGTTCTTGTGTTATGGAAGTTCGTGTCAGATCCAAGGTAGGTTCTTAAAGAACCAGATGTGGAGATTTCAGGGAATCTCACCTATGTTGAGCAGCTAGTGCAGATCATGGACACACAAGTCAGGAAGTTGAGGAACAAGGAATCCCGATGGTGAAAGTCCTTTGGAATCACCACGATATGGAAAAGTGTGCCTAGGAGACCCGAGAGTTCATACTCCAGCAGTACCTGTGTCTCTCTTTGAGAGAGAGGTTTTAGGCTTGCTTGCTTGCTTGCTTGTTTGTTTGTTGTTTGAACATTCGGGGACGAATGTTCTTAAGGGGGGGAGAATGTAATACCCGGCTAGATTCAGGCATCGGAATTCCTACCGTCAGGTGGAATTTCGGATGCCGGAGCCTTCTAGAGGGGTAAAGTATGTTTTCTAAAATGTTTTCACATGATTTCATGGTTTTAAATGAAAAGGATATGAGTTTTTAAAAGAATAGGCCAAGGAGGAGGAACCCAGGTTCGGCCGCCGAACCTCAAGTTCGGCCGCCTAACATAGGGCTGCTTCGGGAGTGCTTTAGGCCTCCGAAAGCAGTGAGGAAAGAAACAAGGGTTTGGCCGTCGAACATGGGCTGGTTTAGGGGGCACGTTAGGCTGCTGAACGTGGTGGAGTTGCGCGAGCAACTTTGGCCGCCGAAGGTGGTTGACCGGCCACCTATAAAAGGCCCCCAGACCGAAAAATGGGCGAGTTTTCTCCCCATTATCGGGCTAAGGTGAGTTCATGCCCTCCTTTGGTTGATTTCATGTTCTTCCTTCAATCTTCTAAGGTTTTTATGAGTTTCCCTTTGGGTTTTGAAGTTTTAAAGCTTAAATCGAAGTTTTGGAGCTTAGAGACCCAAAGAGTTTGGTTTCTCCTACCTCTGAGTTAGGAATCGCACCAACCCTCAATCTTCAAGAGGTAAGTGTAGATCCTTGCTTTCCATCATGTTTAGTAAAGTTTTAAGTAAGTTTTAAGAAGTTTTAATGCTCGTGTATGAGTAGATATGCATGTTAGGGTTTATGTGGGTTTTATGCCCAATGTATGCTTATGTGATGTTTGTGGGGGATTTAGACTATTGTTTATGCCCTATATGCATGTGGGAGTGTGTATGCATGTTTTTAAGAGGTTGGATGCTTGTGTTGAGTGTTTGGAATGGTTTGGGAGGCTTGTGTGTGCATGTGGCTGAGTTCTGGATAAACTCAGGTTCGGCCGCCGAAGGGACTTTCGGCCGCCGAACCTGCCTAAGGAGGCAAGCTTTTGGCTGCCGAACCCTGCCCCCGAAAGTTGGACTTTCGGCTCTGGAGGGGAGTTTTGGCCGCCGAAGATGCCGCCGAACATGCATGAGTTTCGTCTCTGGAAGGGACTTTCGGCCGCCGAAGGTAATGTAATGTATTTTAATGGCATGTAATGTAATAGATTAGTTTTTAGAGTGGACATGTAATGTAATTTGATATAATGTATTGTAAGATAATATGATATAATGTAACGTAAAGTAGAGTTATGTTCATAGATTAGTATTGTACTTGGCCCTAAGGCTTGGTTAATCCCTTTTTAGTACATGATGTAGTAAATGTTTTAATGGTGTTTTATGTTAACCAAGCTTAATGTATGTTATGTTACCCCATTGGAGCATTTGATGAGGGTTCCAGTGTGGGGTTTATGTTATGAGTTTATGCATGCACAGGTTAAGCTTGGTAAAGGAAAGAAAAGTTTACAGTTTTTATGTTTATGTTTGATCATGTATGGGATTATACCAGTTGTATAGTATGTATGTTAGGCTTGCTACGGGTCCCGGCGGCCTTAAGCCGATCTGGATCCTAGCGTCGGTAGCGGTCCGGTTTCCGGATCGTTACAGTTATGATTGAACATAATAGAAATTATGTAGAGGATAATGAACAATCAAGATAGGATTTGTCCCTCTCTGAGAGAGATATCTTCTTGGCCCCTCGATAAGTGAGACTGAGAAATGCATGGGCATGCTCAAATGAATTGATAGTGTGATCAATATCATTTGAATTTATCAGTCTACTTAGAGATCGAGAAATCATAAGTTTGAACATTATAACTACAAAAAAACAGATTATCAGCGACGGATTTTTCCGTCGCTGATAGTAAAAAATCTGTCGCTAAAACTTTCAGCGACGAATTTTCGACGGACTCAAATCCGTCGCTTAAAGTCATGTCGCTAATTTTTTCCGACGGATCAAGATTCCGTCGGAAAGAGTAGCGACGGATTTCCGACGGATCTGAAAGTCGTCGGATAAATTTGCAACGGATTTTTCGACGGATAATTCTATCTTAAATTTTTGCGACGAACGCTATTCGTCGCTAAATCCGTCTGAAATTCCAAATTCATCTATGAACAATCCGTTGCTAATCTGTCGGAAATAATTAGCGACGGAAAATTTCCATCGGAAATCCGTCAGAAATATTAACATATTTTAATGAATATTCTCACAAATTCGTCGCTAATCCGTCGCTAATCTATTAAAATTCAATCACAAAAAATAAGTTCCTACTTTTATTTAGATATTTCCTGTATAATCAAATAATTTATAATTAAAAATTATATTTAATATAAATCAAACATCATTCATAATAATTATAATTAATGTTCATAATACTTAACAATATTTATAAAATTTAAAATAAATCCATAATATTTAACAATGTTCATAAAATTTAAAATAAATTCATAATACTTAACAATGGTCATAAAATTTAAAATAAATCTATAATACTATGTTTATAAAATTTAATACTAATCTATAAATTTGTTGTACCATCTGATAGGATGTCCCAAGTTCGGACCTCTAGTTCGAACTGATGATGATAAGGATGCGTTTGCTTGCCCCCCAATGCTTGTGGAGTGTGCTCTTGTGTTTCCTCTTGTACCTGTACTGCCTCATCTATTTCATTCATAGAGAGCTGCTAGCTATGTCCTCTATCTCTAGATGATACTGCTCTTCGAGGCATCTGAAAAAATAATTGTTCATAATTTTAAATTAACAATAAATACAAACAATATAGAAAACCATAATCAAATATTAAGTCTATGAATATATATATAAAAATATGATATACTTTACAATGTATCATTCAGAATCATCTTCTAAGTTGACATCATCATCACTATCAACACCATCAACTTCTAAATCGTCATTTGACTCTTCAGTATCCTCTTCCTCTTTCTCATCCTCATCCTCATCCTCTTTCTCTTCCTCTTCCACCACTCCAAGTGGTTGTTGCACATTTTGCAATTCATTAACATCTACCTCAACTATAATACTTGAATCAAGTAACATTGTGAGATCATCAAGTTCGGTTGTTGGTACAATTTCTTGAGGTCTTGAGACATCATCATCCTGATAAGCAACATCACTATAGTTTTGCTCATTTGAATTGATGTTAACCATGGAAGGTCCAATATTGTAAGTGCTCCTAGCTTTAGTTTTGAAAACCGCACACCAGTCAACTCTCACTTTATAGATTTTAAGGTATTTAATATAGCAAACTTGATGAGCTTGTTGAGCTAAAATAAATGGATCAGATGATGCTAGCCTTAATTTGACATTGATTTTCACAAGACCATGTTGAGGATGGACTCTTACCCCTCTATTAGTGTCAAACCATTCACACTTGAAAATGATTATCTTGTTTCCCTCTTCAAAGTACTCTAATTCTAATACCTCATTCAGCAAGCCATAGTAATCGCTTTCATATTCATTATAACAACTTCCTTTGACCCATACACCACTATTTAATGTTTTTCGCTATCTGCCATAATCATGTCGATGGAATTTAAATCCATTCACAAAGTATCCTTTATATGATTGTACTTTTCGGCTGGGCCCTTGAGCTATTTGATAAATGCAATTATCAACTTCTTTCCTTCCCACCTAATGTTGAAACATTAAGTTAGAAGTCAACAATAATGCACATGTTAAAATCATCACTTGCAATACTTACATAGTCTTTTAACCAATTAGCCAGTTCTTGCTCTCGCATTCGCTCAATTTGTTGATCGCTGATATTTGGTATTGTTTCTCGTAAATGAGAATAAAAAATCCTACAAAAAAAATTATTTTTTTTGTATCATAATTTGTTTTACCATTAATATGTTAATACTTAATTTAAATCACTTACTCAATAAACGGATCAATTTCAGGACAATTCAACAACACATATAAATGTGCTGCGCGATACTCTTCATTTGACAACATTCTGCCATGATCCAAATGCCCAAAAGGCCGACCTGCATGAGTGAAAATCGAAAGGCGTCCCATAGGTTCTACATGTCCACCATCATCATTTATTGGAACTCTATTTAGCCTTGTCGAGATAGATGGCTCAAAGTAGTGTGAGCAAAAAGATGAAATTTCCTCAATAATATATGTCTCAACAATTGAACCCTCAACAGAAGCTTTATTTTTGACTTTTTTCTTAAAGTCAAAGAGGTATCTAGTAAAAGAATAATTAGACTGTTAGTTATTTTATTTGACATTTATTTACAATACATCATATATAAATATTTAGTATTGCATTTACCGTTCAAAGGGATACATCCAACGATATTGCACAGATCCACCTACTTTTGCCTCGTATGCCAAGTGAATAGGTAAATGCTCCATTGAGTCAAAGAAACCGGGTGTGAATATCTTCTCCATCTTGTAAATACTCTCAACAATATTTTTTCTAAGATATTCAAATTTTCTTCTGTGAGTGTGGTTGCAGTTATGTCTCTAAAAAAATGACTCAACTCAATCAAAGCATCCCAAACTGCTTTAGGCAATATGTCACGAAATGTAATTGGTATCAGTCTTTGCATCAATATGTGGCAATCATGGCTTTTTAATCCATAAAATTTACAATCATTTACACTAACAGACTGAGCAATGTTTGAAGTATAACCTTCAGGCAATCTCAAATCCTTAAGCCACTGACAAATTGACCGTTTCTGTTCTTTATTCAAAGAATAAATGGCTTTAGGTTTGTAAACTTTACCATTATTATACAACAATTCTAACTCGGGACGATTGCAATAGACTTTCAAATCTTGTATTGTCTTGATATTGTCCTTTGATTTGCCATTCACATCCATAACTGTGTAGAATATGTTATCAAACACATTCTTTTCTATATGCATAACATCCAAATTATATCGAAGTAAATTTGATTGCCAATATGGAAGCTCCCAAAATATACTCTTTTTTACCCAGTTATGCTGTACTCCAAACCCCAGTATTGTTTGCTTGCCAGCAGCTGTTCCAAACACAACATCACTCAACAAATTAACTCGATGTTGTATAACATCACATGCCATACGAGAAGGAGGATGAGTTTTTTCTATGAAACCTTTTCTAAATTTATCTTTTTGTCTTCGATATGGATGGTTAATAGGAAGGAATTGACGATGACAATAAAAAAAAAGATGGCTTCCCACCATGTTGAAGTATAAAGGCCTTACTATTTTCCATACAAAATGGACATGACATTCTACCATGTGTGCTCCATTCAGATAACATACCATATATTGGAAAATCACTTATTATCCATAACAATGCTGCTTTCATTTGAAAGTTTTGGTTAGAATTAGCATCATGAGTCCAAACTCCTTCATGCCACAACAATTTCAGCTCATCAATCAAAGGCCTCAAAAAAATATCCAAACTTTTTTCAGGGCTTTTAGGACCTGGAATTACCATATTCAGAAACATGTAAGGTTTTTTCATTGCCATCCATGGAGGTAAATTGTAAACTATAACAATTACAGGCCAACAAGAATACGGATTAGATCGTTGCCCAAAAGGATTGAATCCATCAGTACATAATCCAAGCCGAACATTTCTTGGATCAGATACAAACCAAGAGTGGGTGCAATCAAAATATTTCCATGCCTCACTATCAACAGGATGCACCATACTACCATCTACATGTTGGTTAGAAGCATGCCAAACCATATGCAAAGCAGTTTTGGATGACATAAAAAGTCTTTGGAGTCTAGGAATCAAAGGTAGATATCGCAACACATTAAATGGTCTCTTTTTTTGTCGCCCCATAAATGATTGTATTGGTTTATATCGAAAGTGACCACATATTGTACATGATGTTCTGTCGATGTTTTCTTGAAAGTACAACATACAATTGTTTACACAAACATCGATTTTTGTATAACCAAGGTCTAGAGTGGACATCATCTTCTTTGTATTATAAAAATTATCTGGTAAGAGATTTCCTTCTGGTAGCATACTTTTTACTGTTTCCATAAACTTATTAAAACAACTATGACTAATGTGAAATTCTGACATTAAGTACAGTAATTGAGATATAGCAGATAACTTGGTATGATTATTGCAGCCCTCCCATAATGGCACATCCGCACCATGTAATAATTCATAGAATTTTGAAACTTCTAAGTTCGGCTCCATGGTTTGATTGCCCATTTCAGAACTAACAACTCCAACTGTACCATAATTTATATCCATTGCTTCTATGACCATGCTTCTATAATCATTGACATTGTTGGTTGTAGCAAGATAATCAGTAGACTGTTCCTCAAGTTGTTCATATTCACCATGCGCAATCCACTTAGTATATCCTCAAACAAATCCACTTTTGCAAAGATGATAAGTAACATCTTGCCTATTCTGAAATTTTCTATTCTGACACTTAGAACATGGACAATGAATTTTATCTTGGCATGTAAACTGTACTTGTGCATAGGCAAAGTTTAGAAATGTCTCCACTCCAATCTCAAATTCAGAATTAAGAAAGCCATTTTGATCTAGTCGCTCATACATCCATCTACGATCTACCGACATGATAAATATATTTTGAAATATAAACAAATTCAACTTTAATTATATACTAATTTAACAAATGAAACACACTAATCAATTTAACAATACATATCAAAGTAAAGTTGAATGAAGGCACATAAAGTAAACCGACCAAGCCGAACTATACATATCAAGGAGTAATATATATTAATAAAATTATATATTATTATTATTATTTTGAAATTTATAAAATAACTTATTCTCTATGCCTTTGTCTGGATTATGTCTTTTAGAAGGATTAATGAATGTAGACACCTTTTGGAAGGATTAATTAATTTGAACAATAGAGAGATTATGCCCTTCTATATTTGTTGTAGAGTTATTGGCCAACTTAAAAATTATCATTCTTCCACCAAATCTCTATGCCTTTGTCTGGATTAATCTATTTGTAAGAAAATAATTCTTATATGTTTTGAATTCTTCAATTAAAAAATAAAAATTTTCTTATTTAAAATTAATAAATAAGAAATCAATTGAATTTTTATAAAATTTTTTATTTTAAATAAAGGGTATAATTATTAAGTAGTTAACACTTAAGTATCTAACTCCTAAATTTTTAAGAATTTAGAAAATAAGGTGAGTAATTTCTTTTCCTTCCTAAATTAATAAACTATATAGTGCTTTAACTTGTATTTTTATTAATATTAAATTGTTAGTTTTCAAAAAATTTGTAATACCCGGCTAGACCCCGGCATCGGAATTCCTACTTTCCGGCGGGATTTCCATTGGAATTCGGAATGTCACGAATGTCGGAGCCTTCCTGACGGGTAAAACAAAGGTTTTTCAAAATGTTTTAACATGTTTTTATGGTTTTTGATCAAGAAAAATGAGTTTTGAAAGGAAAAGGCCAAGGAGGGAAAAGAGAAGGTTCGGCTGCCGAAAGTGGCTGTGTTTTGCTGCCCCCGAAAGCCATGTTCGGCCGCCGAATGTGGTAGAGTTGCGGGTGCAAGTTTGGCCGCTGGAAATGGTTAACCTAGCCACCTATAAAAGGCCCCTTGGTCGGCAGAGGAGTAAAGTTTCTTCCTCTTTCCGAACCAAGGTGAGTTCATGCCCTCCTTTGGTTGATTTTATGTTTTCTTCAAAGGTTTAAAGAGTTTTAACTTGGTTTTGAAGGTTTTAAGCAAAAGAGCAAAGTTTAGAGGCTTAGAGAGTTTGGATCGGTTTTCCTTGACATCTCTGAGTTTGGACCATCAATCCTCTCATTCTTCAAGAGGTAAGCATGGATCCTCACCTCCCTTTATGTTTTAAGTAAGTTTTATGGAGGAAAAAGGGTTAGGCATGCATGAGTTGTATGAGTTGTGCATGAGAGGGTTTATGCACCTTTTATGCTTATGTGTTGTTATGATGTGTTTTTGGGGTTTTAAGCTTGTTTTTAGCCCCTATGTGCATGGATAAGGGTATATGCATGTTTTTGAGAGGTTGGCTGCATGTTTAGAGTGTTGGGAAAGGTTTTAGAGGCTGAGCATGAGAGTTGGACTCGAGTTCTGCCTTCATGGAGAACTCAAGTTCGGCCACCGAAGGTAGTTTCGGCCGCCGAACCCCTTGAGGAGGCTGTTTTGGCCGCCTAAACTCGCCCCCGAAAGTTTGGACTTTCGGCTCTGGCAGAGAGTTTCGGCCGCCGAACATGCCGCCGAAGGTTGGGACTTTCGTCTCTGGAGGGTCTTTCGGCCGCCGAACCTTGCCCCCGAAAGTGCATGACTTTCGGCTCTGGAGGGACTTTCGGCCGCCAAACCTGCCACTGAAAGTGCCCTGTCCAGCCTTCCTTTGCCTGTTTTCCATGCATGTTTATGATGTTTTAGGGGGGTTTTTGGGGAGATGTTTATGGCTATGTTAGAGTATGTTTGGTACCTCATTTGAGTCCACCTGTGTAGGTGCGGACCCGAGGAACCAATAAGGCCCCCAGAGTTAGTTGTTTCCGAGGGTGATCAGCAGTTGCTAGAGGTGAGTGGAACTAACTTATGTTTTAAAGTAAATGAAAGTTTTAGCATGAATCATGCATCATAAATGCCATGTGTATACTAGGTTGTATCGCATTAGAAATCACGAATATGACGCATTGCATTGTTTCTTGTGAATGGGACGGACACAGAGTATTATCCACTAGCCCTTAGGATATTGAGTTAATGAAGTCCTGAGGAGGCCCATGAGGACCGGGCACAGAGTATATGTTATGTGTAACAGAAGTCCTGAGGAGCTCCTTTGAGGGCCGGACACAGAGCCAAGGGAATTTTGGATCAGTCCGTCCGTGATGTGATTTACTTGTGATGTGATGCATCCCATAATAGCATATGTATTTAAATGTTTTTATGTTTCTGCTCACTGGGCTCTAGTAGCTCACCCCTCTCCCTCACCCCCATGTTTCAAGGCCTCAGAAAGAAGTCAGAGGAATAGCAAGGGGTAAAGTCTAAGAGTATGAATAGTAGTGGACATGATGATGTAAAGAAATGATGTAAAGAAGTTATGTTATGTAAAGAGATAATGTAATGTCATGTAATGTAAAGTTTACAGAGTTATAGTGTTGTGCTTGGCCCTAGTGTATGTTTCATCCCTTTGTACATGATTTTTATGAATGTAATGAAATGTTTTATGATGTTTAATGATGACATCAAGCTTGATGACCCATCTAGAGCATTTGATGAGGGCGCTAGTATGTGGTTCTATGTTTATGAGCATAGGTCAAGCTGAGATAATGAAAAAGTCCAAAATTTTTATGGAAATGTTTGATCATGTATGGGATTATCAGGTACACAGAATGCATAGGAGGCTTGCTACGGGTTCCGGCGACCTTATGTCGATCTGAATCCTAGCGCCGGTAGCGGTCCGGTTTCCGGGTTGTTACAGATTGGTATCAGAGCTCTTGGTTCATATGATCGGACCTATAGAGCAGAGCCCTAGGTTCCTATGAATGGACCTATAGAGTGTTTGGGCTCACAGAGATAGAGGTTATAGTAGGACAAGCACAATAGGAAAGATCATGTCCATTAGGATAGGATGTTGAGTCCTGTCTTGCTAATGCTGTGTAATGCCATGATTTTATGCATGTGCATTTGCGCATTTAATGATATGTTATGTATGTGATGAGGGTTCGTGTGTTTCCACATGGACCGTATGATGCTAATGTTATGTATACATGTTATGTTTTCAGAAGTAAGGATGAGAGGAACTCATCGATCTGCTAGATTGACTAGAGCTCCGCCAGAAAATGAAGGCATGGATACCTGTCCCCCTGCTTTGCCAAGGGCAATGTCTCAGAGGATAGGGAGAGAAAGAGCATCAAGGGACCTTAGAAGGTCTTTTGATGAAAGCAGGGAAACAGAGCAAGGTAAAAGGTCTGATGTGAGGGAAGAGATGGATGTTGACCAGAGAAGAGATGGAGGGTTAGGTGTTGGCATGTCTGAGGAGGGTATGGGATCATCACAGGGAGGCGCTCAGGCCTCGGGGTTTGGTTATCCACCCCAATATCCGCCCTTTCCTCAGGGCGCAGGATATTTGATGGGGGGTACATCGGAGTATCCGAGTTTTCACCCATATCCCACCTTTATGCCTTATCCACCGTTTTACCCACCATATCCACCGTACCCCATGTATCCACCCTCACCCTTCTACCCAACTCCAGCAGACCCTTCTCCAGAAAGTTTTGCACCTCCCCCGCCTCCATCAGAACCAATAGCCCCTGTTATCCTCACACAGCAACCTGGCCCATCTGAGAGGAGGAAAGTAAAGATGAACGATTACTTGAAGTTGGATGCTCCTAAGTACAACACAGGAGATGATCCGTTTGAGTATCTGAAAACGGTTAAGATGATAGCAGATGAGCTAGAAGCGAGTGATAGCAGAGCCATTCAGATGGCGGGTTTCACTCTGAAATGCAAGAAGGCAAAAGAGTGGTTTAATAGCTATGTGGAACCCAGAATGGATAACATGTCTTGGGGAGAGTTTGCAAATGAGTTTGCTGGATGGGCTTTCCCAGATAGTTCCAGCTGAGGCAGACCGAGGATATGAGTGTTGATGAATACACTGACCGGTTCTTGGAGTTGCTGCAGTATGTGGGTCAGGCCTATGATACTGATCAGAAGAAGGCGAGGAGGTATACGATGAGGTTACATCCTAGGTATTCCTCCTTGATCCTAGCAGCGGAAAGGGAGATTTTCCACACAGTGGTGGACATTGCACGAAAGATGGAGGCTAGTGCGATCATACAGGGAACTGTCAAACAACAAGTGGCACAGTCTTTAGGTTCTAAGACCCCAGGTAGGGGCAAATCAGATCCCTCTTCCCAGAGTGCAACAGCTTCTAGCGGTAAGAAGTGGAGTGGTAAGCCAAAGAAGAACAAGTTCTGGAATAAGCTCAAGTCAGGTCTGGGTTTAGGAGGTGGCTCGAGCTCAGGCACAGAGGTGCCCCAGTGTATGAAGTGCGATAGGTCGCACAGGGGAGTGTCGGTTTGGGACAACAGCATGTTTCAGATGTGGCCAAGAGGGCCACATGGCTCGAGAATGTCCCAGAGCTGCTTTCACGGCACCGTCCCAGCAGTCAGCTCCAGGCAGTATGGCTCAGCCATCCGCTCTAGCCATGGTTCAAGGCAGTGGTAGAGGGAGAGGGTCAGCCTCTTCTTCAAGTTCCCGAGGTGAGGGTCCGTCAGCTCCAACTCGGATCTTCACGATGACACAGTAGGAGGCTAACACGTCTAACACCGTGGTGTCAGGTAATCTCATCATTGGTTGTTCTGATGTGTATGCTTTGTTAGACCCCGGTGCTTCTCATTCTTTTGTTGCTCCGAGAGCCATAGAGAGAGTGGATTTGATGACTTCTGGGTTAGAGTGTCCCCTCTGGGTCAGTGGACCCAAGTGTGATCCATCAGTGGCAGAGTCAGTCTGTCGGTTTAGTCCAGTGTTTATAGATGGTAGATACCTTCCAGCCGACCTTGTGGTTCTAGATTTGATGGATTTTGATGTCATTCTAGGGATGGATTGGCTATTTGCTCATGGTGCTACCTTGGACTGTAGAGACAAGGTAGTGAGGTTCAGAGATCAGGATGGATTCGAGTTTGTCTTCAGAGGAGACAGGAAGGGCACACCGAGAGGTTTGATATCAGCCCTTCAGGCTCGTAGGTTGCTCAGGAGGGGTTGTCAAGGGTTTTTAGCTCATGTGAGAGAGCTTGATAGGCAGGTTAGGGAACCCACCTCAGTGCCCGTAGTCAGAGAGTTTCTTGATGTGTTCCCAGACGAGTTTCCAGGACTACCACCTGATAGGGAGATAGAGTTCAAAATAGAGTTGTTGCCTGGTACCAGACTGATCTCTATCCCTCCCTATAGGATGGCACCAGCAGAGTTAAAGGAGTTAAAGGAACAGTTGCAGGAGTTGGTAGATAAGGGTTTCATCCGACCCAGTACCTCACCATGGAGTGCTCCAGTGTTGTTTGTAAAGAAGAAGGATGGATTCCTCAGACTTTGTATCGACTACAGGCAGTTGAACAAAGTCACTACCAAGAACAAGTACCCGTTGCCTAGGATCGATGATCTATTCGACCAGCTAGCCGAAGCGGGTTGTTTCTCCAAGATAGATCTGAGATCTGGGTACCATCAGTTAAGAATCAGAGATGAAGATGTGCCTAAGACAGCGTTCACGACCAGATATGGGCATTATGAGTTCCTAGTAATGCCGTTCGGGTTAACCAATGCCCCTGCAGCATTTATGGATCTCATGAACAGAGTTTTCAGTCAGTACCTGGATCACTTTGTTATTGTCTTCATTGACGATATCTTAGTGTATTCCAGAAATGCAGAGGAGCATGCCCATCATCTGAGGACAGTTTTGCAAACCTTGAGGGAACACGGCTTGTATGCCAAGTTCTCCAAATGTGAATTCTGGTTGAGGAGCATTTCATTCTTGGGGCATGCTGTATCGAAAAATGGAATAGAAGTGGACCCCAAGAAGGTAGAAGCTGTGGCTAACTGGCCTAGACCCACTACAGTGACAGAGATCAAAAGCTTCCTGGGTTTGGCAGGTTACTACAGGAGGTTCGTTCGGGACTTCTCGAAAATTGCTGCTCCTATGACCAGATTGACCAAGAAAAATCAGAAGTTCGTGTGGTCAGACCAGTGTGAAGAGAGTTTTAAAGAGCTAAAGAAGAGGTTGACTTCGGCGCCGGTGTTAGCTCTGCCGACCGGTGATGAAGACTTCACAGTGTTCTGTGATGCGTCCCGTGTGGGACTGGGTTGTGTGCTGATGCAGAACGAAAGGGTAATTGCTTATGCTTCGAGGCAGCTGAAGAAGCATGAGTTGAATTATCCCATGCATGATCTAGAGATGGCAGCAGTAATCTTTGCGCTTAAGATGTGGAGGCACTACCTGTATGGGGTGAAATGTGAGATCTTTATAGATCATAAGATGGGTAGAACTGCTCAGTGACTATGATTGCAAAATTCAGTACCATCCGGGTAAGGCGAATGTTGTGGCAGACGCCCTAAGCTAGAAATCACTTGGCAGTCTATCTCATATATCAGCAGAGAGGAGACCGGTGGTGAGGGAGTTTTATAAGCTCATTGATGAAGGGTTGCAGCTAGAGTTGTCTGGTACAGATGCTTTGATAGCTCAGATGAGAGTGACACCCGTGTTTCTGGAGCAGGTGGCTCAGAAACAGCATGAGGACCCAGAGTTAGTGAAGATTGCCAGGACTGTTCAGTCAGGCAAGAATGATGAGTTCAGATTCGACAGCAAAGGGATCCTCCGCTACGGGAGTAGGTTGTGTGTACCAGATGACGTGGGTATAAAAGGAGACATTATGAGGGAAGCTCATAATACCAGGTACAGTGTTCACCCTGGAGCCACCAAGATATATCAGGATCTAAAAAGGGTTTATTGGTGGCCAGCTATGAAGAGAGAAGTGGCACAGTTCGTGTCCGCCTGCGAAGTATGTTAGAGGGTGAAGCTGGAACATCAGAAGCCGGCGGGAATGCTTAACCCACCACCAATTCCAGAGTAGAAATGGGAGAATATAGCTATGGACTTCGTGGTGGGGTTACCAGCAACGTCCAACAAATTGGACTCCATATGGGTGATTATGGACAGATTGACCAAATCTACTCACTTCATCCTTATTAGGAGTCGCTACTCTGTGGATAAATTGGTGCAGGTGTTTGTTGATGAGGTTGTCAGGTTGTATGGGGCTCCTGTTTCAATAGTGTCGGATAGAGGACCCCAGTTCACCTCCAGGTTTTGGCGGAGTCTGTAGAATGCTATGGGTACCAGGTTGGATTTTAGCACTGCTTTCCATCCTCAGACGGACGGACAATCAGAGAGGACCATCCAGACAATTGAAGATATGCTCAGAATGTGTGTGCTAGATTTTGGCGGTTCTTGGAAGCAACATCTACCTCTGGTAGAGTTTTCCTACAATAACAGCTATCATGCTAGCATAGGGATGGCTCCATATGAAGCTTTGTATGGGAGGAAGTGCAGGTCGCCTGTTTGTTGGGAAGAAGTTGGAGAGAGGTCCTTAGCAGGGCTTGAGTTAGTAGAGATAACCAGCAGGGTGGTGCCCATAATCAGAGAGAGAATCAGAACGGCTGTGAGCAGGCAAAAGAGTTATGCAGATATCCGCATAAGACAAGTAGAGTTTCAGGAGGGGGATTTGGTATTGCTCAAGGTGTCTCCTATGAAAGGGGTGATTCGGTTTGGAAAGAAAGGTAAGTTAGCTCCGCGGTACATCGGACCCTTTGAGATCTTGCAAAAGATTGGGAATGTGTCGTACAAGCTGGACTTACCTGCTTCAATGGAGAGAATCCATCTGGTTTTCCATGTTTCTATGTTACGAAAGTTCGTGTCAAATCCGAACAAGGTTCTTAGTGGGCCAGATGTTGAGATCTCAGGGGATCTCACTTATGTGGAGCAGCCAGTACGGATTCTTGATACTCAGGTCAGAAAGTTGAGAAACAAGGAAATACCGATGGTGAAGGTTCTTTGGAATCACCACAACATAGAGGAATGTACGTGGGAGACACGGGAGTCTATGCTCCAGCAATATCCTCATCTCTTCAAAGGTTAGTGCTATGTGTTCTATGTGTATGTTTGTGTTCTATGCTATGTTATGCTTGTTTGGTGAACATTCGGGGACGAATGTTCTTAAGGGGGGAGAATGTAATACCCGGCTAGACTCCGGTATCGGAATTCCTACCGTCCGGTGGAATCTCGGATGTCGGAGATTTCTAGAAGGGTAAAATCATGTTTTCATAAAATGTTTTAATGTATTTTAAGG
Organism: Manihot esculenta; assembly: GCF_001659605.2. Taxonomy (NCBI): domain Eukaryota; kingdom Viridiplantae; phylum Streptophyta; class Magnoliopsida; order Malpighiales; family Euphorbiaceae; genus Manihot; species Manihot esculenta. Next base: position 22,405,238 of record NC_035170.2, read on the forward strand.
TTTTAAGTAAGAAAGAAATTAAGTTTTGAATGAAAATGTCCATGGAGGGAAAATCCAGGTTCGGCCGCCGAACCTCATGTTCAGCCGCCGAACTTGCATGAGTTTAGGGGGCGGCTTCGGCTTTCGAAGGTTGCCTGGTCAGCTCCTATAAAGAACCCCATGGCAAAAAATGGGCGAGTTTTCTTCCCCATTTTCGGCCAGAGGTGAGTCCATGTCCTCCCATGGTTGGTTTTGATGTTTTTCCTCAAATCTTCCTAGTTCTAACAAGTGTAGCTTGGTTTTGAAGATCTTTGAAGCCAAGAACGGCGTTTTGAAGTTTGGGGACCAAAGAGGCTAGATCTCTCCCACCTCCGAGTTGAAGTGTCTCTCCTCTCGATCTTCAAGAGGTAAGAGTAGATCTTCAGCTCCTTCCATGTTTTAAACAAGTTTTATGAAGTTTATGGGATAGAAATGCATGTTTACGTGGATGTTGAAAATGTGGAGTTTATGCTCAATGTATGCTGTTTTTGTTAGTTTGATGTGTTGTTGTTGGGGTTTAGGATAGTTTGAGACCCTTATATGCTTGTTGGTATGTTTATGCATGTTGTAGAATAGCTTATTTCATGTTTGAATGGTTTGGGAGGCAAATTGTGCATGAAGAGGCTGAGTTCTGCCCTTTGGAAGAACTCAGGTTCGGCAGCCGAAGGCTCTTTCGGCCGCCGAACCTGCCTGTGGAGGCAAGCTTTCGGCTGCCAAACTCTGCCCCCGAAAGTGGACTTTCGCCTCTGGAGGGGAGTTTCGGCCGCCGAAGGTGCCGCCGAACATGCATGAGTTTCGTCTCTGGAAGGGACTTTCGGCCGCCGAAGGTGCCGCCGAAAGTGGCTGAGTTTCGGCTCTGGAGGGACTTTCGGCCGCCGAAAGTGCCCTGTTCAGCCTTCCTTTGCATGATTTTCATGATTGTTTTATGATGTTTTAGGGGGTTTTTGGGGAGTTGTTTAGAGTTATATCTATGTATGTTTGGTCCCTCATCCGAGTCCACCTGTGTAGGTTCGGACCTGAGGAACTGAGAACCCCAGCAGTGAGATAGCTGCTTCAGAGTCTTTAGAGCATCAGCCAGAGGTGATTAGAATAACTCCTTATGTTTCAAAGTAAATAAATCAGTTTTGAACATGTTCATACATCACGAATGCCATGAGATACATTAGGATGTTTGCATTAGAATTCATGAAATATGTTGCATTGCATAATATGATGATGATGTGGATGGGTATTGGATGATCCTTTAGTACTCGTATGATATGGTATGATGATGTTATGGTATGGAAGTCCAGGTCGAGACCCATTCTATGCCCCTGGCACTATGTTAAGAGAAAGACTAGTTCGAGGCCCATTCTACGCCCCTGGCATTATTGGAATGTTATGTTATGTTATGCTATGTTAAGAGAAAGACCAGGTCGAGACCCATTCTACGCCCCTGACACTATTGGATATGTAGAGGACTATTGGTGACAAGTCCATCCTTGTTGTGAATTGTTTGTGATATGATGCATTCCACGAAATCATGTATTTTAAATATAATGTTTTATTATTCTGCTCACTGGGCTCTAGTAGCTCACCCCTCTCCCTTAACCCCCAGGTTTGCAGGTACAGGGTAGACCAGGAGGTCAACAAGAGTAAAGTCTGGTTTTGTAATAGTTAGCAGTTTGTGGACATGTGTTGTAATATGTTAGAGTATTGTAATGGAATGTTAAAAGTAGATTGAGGATAGAATTGTGCTTGGCCCTAGTGTATGTTAATCCCCTTTTTGTACATGATCTTAAATGTTATAATGATGTTTTTATGAATTATGAAACCAGCTTGACATATGTTATGTGAACCCACTAGAGCATTTGATGAGGGCTCTAGTTGGGGTTTTATGTTTATGTTTATGGTGCATGCACAGGTCAAGCTTGGTTGATGAAAAAGTTTAAAATTTTATGTAAACGCTTGATCATGTATGGGATTAAACAGGCATTCAAGATGTATGTTAGGCTTGCTACGAGTCCCGGCGACCTTAAGTCGATCTGGATCCTAGCGCCGGTAACGGTCCGGTTTTCGGGTCGTTACAAGGAGGCTACAATCTTGACCAAACCTGTAACTCAAGGCGATGGGGAGATAAGATAGATTTTGCCACCTAAGCAAGGATAAGATCAGTTTCAAGTTGAGTCAAATTGAATCAAATTCAATCAGATGAGGATAAAGATCAGATTAGGATAGAGATAAGATAGGAATAATAGATTTTATTTTCAATTTTATCTTTTTGTGCCTATATAAAGGCTCTTAGCATTAAACCTAGGAATCAGATATTCTACCTCTCACTCTCATTTTCCTCTCTTGCTGCCTCCATCTTCTTCTCCACCTTATTTTCTTTTTCTTCTACTTTTGCTTAGTTTTTATAATTTATTATGGCCATGAGTGGTTTTTTCAGTTGAAGGTTAAATTAAATTGAGATTTGTTCAAGTTGTGAGGTTATGCTTTAATTTTCTTCATCTTATTTCTATTTTCTATTAATTTCTGAATTTGAGAAACACCACCTCCATTGTTGTTTTCTTGAGAATTCATGGGACTCATTAAATCTCTTGGGAAGACAACATATTGCTAATTAATCTAATTAAATCCGTAATTATTTAATCGGGTTAATAACAAGTAGCAATTAATATATTAGTATATATTAAGAAATTAGTAGATTTGATTTAAATAAAACGCGTGTTTTTATTGATCAAGTTTGGGTTCTTCTCTCTTAATGCAGTTGACTAATTAAATCTACACGCGTGTTGGGATTGTTAGTTAACTAAAAATTAATTTAAGCGCGAAGCGGATTAATTTATTCATAAAGAAGAATTGGTGGAATTCGCGTGTTTGACCACTATAACCAAACAATAAATAATAATATGAAATATTTTTTTCTAACCAATGACCAACCGTAAAATATCTCAATTTGATCACCTTCAGCTAAAAATTTTAATCAATTATTTATTTTTTTAATTTCAATATTCAAAAAATTTTTATGGGATCGATACTCACATACCCTGTCTACAAGTTCTCAATTGAGATAAGGAAAATAAATTTTAAATTGAGGAATTCAGTACCCGTCAATTTGATTAAAATTTAGAGCAAGCACTGCTGAGAAATTAGTAAAGTAACCTATTCACCTGTTTACCCCTCTTGGTCACTTCGTCTTGGACAACAGAATCTGTGAAAGCTTCTTTCAAGTTTCTGGCATAGAGTTTGCACCATGGCTGCTGCTTCTTCTTCCACCATTCCTCAACAGAAGAAGTATGATGTGTTCATTAGTTTTAGAGGTGCAGATGTCCGCCATAATTTCCTCAGCCACCTCAATAAAGCTTTGCTGGACAACCTAGTTAATACCTTTGTGGATGAAAATCTTGATAGAGGAGAGGAGATCTCATCATCTCTCCTGAAAACAATTGAAGAATCATGTATTTCGATTGTAATTTTCTCGGAAAATTATGCAAGTTCTCCATGGTGTTTGGATGAGCTTATAAAGATAATTGAGTGCTCGAAAACCATGGAACAGATGGTCTTACCGGTTTTCTACCATGTAGATCCAACCATTGTTCAGGAGGTTACTGGAAGCTTTGGAGATTCACTTGCTAAGCATAAAGAAGAATTCAAGGACTCTTTACACAAAGTGGAGAGTTGGAGCCAAGCTTTGAAGGAAACTGGTGGGATGTCCGGGTTTGTTTCACACGACATTAAGTAAGTTTCTTCCATCTTTCTTATATGCAAACTATTAATTTTACATTAAATTTCCATCTTTAATGGTAATCGTTTTTCATTTTGTATATAATCAGGAATGATTCTGAATTGATCGCAAAAATTGTCAGCTGGATTTCGGAGAAAGTAGATCTTATGTTTCCGAGTGATCCAATCAATGATGGGTTAGTTGGAATTGATTCACGTGTCAAGGATTTTGAGTCATTATTAGGGCTTGAGATGGCAGATGTGCGATATGTAGGAATTTGGGGGATGGCCGGCATTGGCAAAACCACACTTGCTAGGGAGGTATTTAATCGAATTTTTTATCAATTTACAATTAAATGTTTTGTTGAAGATGTCAGGGACAATTTTCACAAGTGTGGACCAGATGGTTTACGACGTCTCATTCTTTCTCAAGCTCTAGGAAGAGAAAATTCAAATGTAGGCATGCCCATTATGTTGTTATCTTCGATTAGGAGAAGGTTGTGCAGAGAAAAAATTCTCCTTGTTCTTGATGATGTCAGTGATGTAAGGGAGATAGAACTTTCAATAGGGAAATGTGCTGTTTTTGGTCCAGGGAGTAGAATTATCATAACAAGCAGAGACCAACAGCTGCTTAAGTACATGGGTGCTGAAATATATAAAGTTAAGAAACTGAATGACGATGAAGCTTCTCAGCTTTTTTGCTTCCATGCTTTCAGACGAGACATTTCCACAGAAGAATACATGAAGCTTTCAAAGAGGGCAGTTGAATATGCTCAAGGTATTCCCTTAGCTCTTGAAGTTTTGGGTTCCAATTTGTACGGTAGAAGTGTAGGAGAATGGGAAGATGAACTGGAAAAACTGAAAGGTACATCTGACCCAAAAATTCATGGCATATTGAAATTAAGTTATGATGGACTAAGTAAAGATGATAAGGAAATCTTTCTTGATATTGCATGCTTCTTCAAAGGGCAGGATAGAGATTATGTTGAAAAGATGTTGGATTCCCCTGGTTCAAAAATTGGAATAAGTCGTCTGCTTGATAAGTCGATCATATCTGTAATAGATAATCGGGTGCATATGCATGACTTGCTTCAACAAATGGGCAAGGATATTATTTGCCAGGAAAAACAGCTCGGACAACGAAGCAGATTATGGGATCCTAAAGATATATATTACCTATTCACAAGAGCTGAGGCAAGAATTAAATACCTTGATTACTTTCTTTTTTCTGAATTTTTTTGAATAAATATCAATGCCTATAATATCTAGTGTGTTTTCTATATGCATATATTTGAGGCTAATTTGCTCTTTGGTTGTTGTAAGCAGGGAACTGAAGCAATTAAAGGTATCTTGCTAGACATGTCCAAAATCAAAGACTTAGAACTAACTCCTAATGCCTTTGAGAAAATGTATAATCTCAAGTTTCTCAAGTTCTACTGTTCAATACTTCATTGGAATAGAGTAAAACTTCCCGAAGGACTCAACTTTCTACCTGATGAGCTACGGTTACTGCACTGGTATGAATACCCTTTGGAATCTGTGCCATGGAGTTCATGCGCAGAGAATCTTGTTGAAATTGGAATGGTTCGTAGCAAACTAAAACAACTTTGGAATGGAGATCAGGTAGGATTTAGCACGCTTCTTTATTAAATTTAGGGAGATTTATAATTTAATTTCTAAATATTGCTATTATTAACAAGTCAGAGTCCCTGTATATTTAGAAATCTATTAAAACGTCCTTATCTTTTCTTTTCGTCAACGAAATAGTCATTCCGTCTATTTTTTCCGTTAAAAATATAGTAAAAAATCAAATTACCCTTTTATTTTCCTACTCCTCTTCCTCCTTCCTTTTCTTCTTCATCAATTTTTCCTTCTTCTACTTCTTATTCTGCTTCTGCTTCTTTTTTTGCTTCTGCTTCTTCTCCTTCTCCTTCTCCTTCTTCTTCTTCTTTTTTTTCTTTTTTTTCTTCTCATCATCTTCTTTTTCTTTTTTGAGGAGGAGGAGTCTCCTTCTTCTTCTTCTTTTTCTTCTCATCATCTTCTTTTTCTTTTTTGAGGAGGAGGAGGGACTATTTCGTTGACAGAAAAAAAATGATAGAGACATTTTAATAGATGTGAGAAAAGATATGAACTATTTCATTGACGGAACGAAAAGATAAAAACGTTTTAATTGATATGAAAAAAGATAAAAACGTTTTAATAGATTTTAAAAAATGTAGGGACTGACTTATTAATAATAGCAATATCCAATAACTAAATAATGAGTTTTATTTGAGGGTAAAATTGGATTTTAAAAATTTTCTCTTTCCTCTGTTTAATTTTAACGGAAAAAAAGGACGAAGTGACTATTTTGTTGACGGAAAGAAATCATAAGGACGTTTTAATAGATTTTTAAAAATATAGGGACTGACTTGTTAATAATGGTAATACTCAGGGATTAAATTATAAATCTCCCTTAAATTTACGTATATTTTGTGAAGTTGTGATATATCTTAATCTATTCTTACCTTTCTTTCTGATTACAGCATCTTGGAAATTTAAAATATGTTGACCTTAGCTATTCAAAGGATCTAATGAGCATTCCAGACTTGTCTACAATCCCGAATCTTGAGGTTCTGAGATTGAGTTTTTGCAAAAGTTTGATTGAGATTCCCTTATCTATAAAATATTTGAGCAAGCTTAAACAACTATATCTAAGGCATTGCCAAAGTCTCTGCAATTTACCGAGCTTCCTTCATTTGAAAAATCTTGAGATTCTTTCTATCTCTGGTTGCTCAAAAATTAGAGTGTTCCCAGAGGTTCCATGTGCTATTAGAGATTTAGATTTAGAGGGAACTATAGTAGAACGAGTTCCCCTATCAATTGGGTATCTCCCTTGTCTTTCTAATTTGGCTTTAAGTTCATGCACGAGGCTTACCAGTTTGCCAGACAGCATCTGCAATCTCAAATCTCTTAGACATTTTAGTATCTATGATTCTGTAAATCTACTTGAACTGCCAGAGAACTTGGGAAATCTGGAATCCCTTCGGAAGCTCAGTGTAGGTAAGTCTGGTATAAAAGAATTACCAGATAGCATTTGCAATCTGAAAAAGCTTATATTTTTATCAATTGAGAAATGTGTAAATCTCCATTATCTGCCCGAAAACTTGGGGAATTTAGAATCTCTAGAAAGGCTTCTTGCAAACGATAGTGGGATAAAAGAATTACCAGAGTCAATTTGCAATCTGAAAAAACTTACATGTTTATCTACTGCTAGGTGTGAAAATCTGCAGAGTCTGCCAGAAAACTTGGGACATTTAGAATCTCTGGACGAGCTTCGTGCATTTGGTCCTGGTTTAAAAAGGTTACCCCATGGCATTTGCAATGTGAAAGAACTAAGATTTTTTAACGTTGGTGGCTGCATAAATCTGAATGAACTGCCAGAGTGCTTGGGAAATTTAGAATCTTTGGAGCTTCTTGTTGTCTCTCATTCTGGTATAAAAAAGCTACCATCTTCTGTTAATCAGTTGAGCAATTTGAGATCATTGCATTTAGGGGGATGTAAAGGTTTGATGATCCCTGCTTTGACAGGTTTATCCCATCTATTTGAGGTTGTTCTGGAGTTCTGCGGCTTGTTAGAATTTCCCAACAATATTTGCAATTTAGTGTCATTGAGAACATTATATATAGGTGGAAATGATTTTGAGAGTATACCTGATACCATCAAACACCTTTCGAACCTTATTAAACTGGATTTAAGCCATTGCAAGAGATTAAAATATTTACCAGAGCTTCCATCTCTGAGCATGTTATATGCAAGAAATTGCACGGTTCTCAAATCAGCATCCAGTTTATTCCAACTTCGGAGTATTAAACATTTGGATTTTAGAGATTGTCTCAATTTGGAGGATAAAATTGTGGACCATCTATTGGCGAGCTCTTGGCAGAGGGAGCTGGTATATTTCTCTTTCTTTCTCTGGCATTATTATTATTCCATTAGTTCTTGAGTTTTATCATGACAATAACAATATTGAATATTACAGTTATTTTGTATCCCTGGACGTGAAGTGCCAAAATGGATCAAGTACCAGAATAATAGCGGGTCTCGTTTGTCTTTTCCATTTAGCCAACCGAAGCGGGCGGAATTCACCAGGTTCATATATTGTGCTGTTTTTGATCCCAAAGTTTATCATCCTTTCCCCGGCCGGGGTAGTTTGCAAATTGGATTTGAAGGCATAAATGAGTCTGGACATGGCCAATATCATTTTTGTAACTATTGGAAGAATCATATTCGTATTTCATCTCATGCGTCATATCTTCGCTCAGAACATGTATTCCTTTGGTCTTCTTATGCAAGACATTCACATTTCAGAGAAAAAAATATGACCTTGCAATTTTTTTCAGAAGAAATTATTTCCCGTGTAGATAGCAATAAGAGAAGAAGAAGTTACAGTGGGATAATTAAGTGTGGTTTCCACCTAGAGTAGGAGGAAGAGGAGCCTGCCTGAAAGATTGAAACATGATGGTCAAGAAAAATCACCTCGTGTTATCTTTAAATTGCTGGGCGATGGATATGGTTTTCTCTGGATCCATGAAAAATCCAAACTGATGATGGAAAAAGATGTTGCTTGTCCTCAATTCTGGCTTTATGGTTACAGGGAATTGAAGTCTCGACAGTCTCAACATTGTTAGGGAGCACTGAAAGCGCACAAACATATCCTCATAAGGTGAGATTTTTCACTTATCTCATCATTGAAACTTTATACAATTTTTCATTTTGAATTATGTGTTTGTATTTTGTTAGGTGGAGGTTCTATAAAGGACGCGAAATAGACATGGATTTCACACTCACTCAGAGCAGCTAAGGTTGTATTTTGGAGGATGTAATTGAATTTGTATTATAATGGTGAGTATATTGCATATTTCATTACTTTGTGATAGAAATATGAAATATAAAATTGATTTTAAAATCGTAAAATTCGAATCAATAATCATAAAATTAAAGTATATTTAAAATTCATCCAATAAATCTGAATTAATTTATTTTAGAAAATATATACGAATGTATAGATTCTAACAATAGCGGTCCCAAATATTAAGGGAAAATGGGTAAAAAATATTGAATGGACCAATGGAATTGATCTACATGGTGATGGTACAACTGCAATAGCAAATTCACAATTTTGACCGATCCAATGAAAACAATTGCAAAATTTCAAAACTATATAAAGAGAGTAACCCATTGATAGAACAAGAATATCAACCACTAGTGACTCGAGAGTTAAACTGAGAGAGATGATGAACCAATTTCAAATCCTGAGAAAGAAGATTTTATTAGATTACAAATCTTATTTTATCAGTCCTTGATATGGCTGTTAGTGTTGAAACACAGGGAGAGAAGCTGGATGATATTGAAGAAAATGTGGCAAATGCAAGAAACTTTATTAGAGGAGCCAACAATATTTATTAGGGCAAAGGCATCAAAAAGTAACTTGTGCTTTTACTAATTTTCATTAAGGTATGTGATTCGATTTACTTTAACATAGTATATCGCAGCATCGCTATATTGGCAAACAATTTTCAAATGACGTTAAAAAATATTATAAAATGTAAGTATTAATCAAAAGAGAGGAATATAAAAATATATTATATAATTTTATTTATTTTTATTTTAAAATTTATAATTTATTTTGTGTTAAAATAGTATTTCGTAATATGATTTACACAATAATGTTTGTCATCGAACTAAAAAATTATCATTATTTACTAATAATATAATATTATGAGATATTATTTTAATATAAATTAAATTATATATTATAAAATTAAAAATTAATAAAATCATAATTATTTTTTTTTATATATTTTTTCATATTTATTATGCTAATCGAATGAAGAAGAAGAGGAAGGCTTTGATTATTGGATGATGATGTTGTGAGTCTAAAGTAATATGCGGATATTATTGTCAATCGAAAATTAATTAACGGCGAATTTGGTCTTATTTAAGGAACAAAATTGTTTAACGATTTTGAAATTTGATAACTTAATTATTACACAAACTTTAAACAATGACTAATTTTATGAGTTTTGCTAAAATTTAGGGATTTAACTGTAAATTTCCTAAAATTTATTTGTAATATGCCATCCATAATATTTTTGAATAATTAATTAAAAAATATTACCTCATATCTATTTTTAAAATTTAAAGTTTTCAAATTAAGTCTAAAATCTCTTCTCTCACACAAATCTACCAATATAATATTTCTATCCATATATAAAACAATAGAAATTCTAAAAAATAGCAAAAAAAAATAAAATATTTAAATTTCAAAATATTTTTTAACTTTTTAAACTATGGAATTTTTTTTTACTTCATTAATTCTTAGATATTCGGTTTATATTTTTATTTGATATTAGAAAACTACTTGAAACAAATTAGTAAAAATAGTTTGATAAAATTAGCTTTTTATTTTTTTTACTACATTCTTAGATATTAGGTCAATATTTAGCCTTTTATTTTTATTTAATGTTAGAAAACTATTTTAAAAATTTCTCCTAATTTCAATTTAATATTAATTAAATATTATTATTATACTAAAAAAATAAAAAGAAAATAAAGAAAGAAAGAAAGCTAGCTCCTTCAATATTCTGTCTTTATCCCTTCTCTTCTGTTTTCTCTCCCAAATTCCATTCCCTCTTCCATTTCTATTTTCGATTTCGGTTTTGATGACGGTTCAATCCCAATTTAAAATTTATTAAATTTACAATAATATTAATATTTTATATATTAAAATACATAAATTTATTAAATTTTTAAATTTACAATAAATCATTTATTTAATTCTATAATAAAAAAATTATAAAATATAAAACTAATTAATTGATCCTTTACTTTTGAAATATATATTAAAATATTATTGACATTTTAAAAAAAGTCTACTAGTTAGTCATTCGTTACTTCTGATATAAAGAAACTAATTATTAAACTTTTTAAAAATTTAAATGATCAACTAATAAAATTTTTAAAATTATAGAAACTAAATAGTAAAATATTTAATGATAAAATTAACGAAAAAATTAATTAATAGACTTTTTAAAATATTAAGAACATTTTAATATATTTTATAAAACTGAAAAACTAATTAAATGAGTTTTCTTATATCATAAAAATTAAATAATAATTTTTTTAAAATTATATCCAAAATTTTAAAAACAGACATTTGAGGCATGCAAGGCTATTTGTACATTAGTTGAAGGATATGATGTCTTAATTTCCGAGGCAGATGTTTCCAGGAATTTATGATTTTAGAAAAGAGATAAAAGGAGTTTATGAAAAGAAAGGAGAAAGAGGTAATAATGTCGCTAAGAATGTTCATGAATGGAAGGTAATGTGGGTAGGGTGGAGGAGATAATGAAGATAGTGGAGGAGGGGAAGATGAGATAGTTGCTTCAAGGGTTGCCGAAGAAGAGGAGGAGGGGGGGATTTGTGCAATGGGTGTGGGGATGTGAGGTTCTTTCCATGTTTTGCATGCAATGGAAGCTGTAAGATGGCGATGGTGGTGAAGGAGCTGAGTCAGAGGCAAGGGAGGATAGTGGTGCCGCAAAGCGAAACAGGAAAGGAGAGAAGGGTGTGTTTTATTTGTTAATCAGAGGATAATTTGAGTATAAAAATTATTATTCTCACATTTGAACAAAAGAAAATGGGTGGATTAACTGTGAAAGGAATTAAAAAAATAACGGACAATTAACGAAATTAAAGTATATAGAGATATTTTAATTTAATTCAAAAATTATATGATTATTTTAATTATTCAGGTTAAACTATAAAAATATAATAGTAATTATTTTTTAAAACTAATATTTTATTATTAAAAAATAATATTATATTATATTATGATGCATTTGACCTTTAACAAAAGTATATAGATTTAATTGAAAAAAATATATAAGTTTAATTGGATTATTTTTTATAAATAATTATGATATCAGTTGTGCAAATTATTAAGAGGTTAAACAGAAAAAACATTGCAAAGTGTAGTAGGTTTCATGTACACACTCCATTTAAAATCAATAATTTTATAAGAATTCAATTTCAAATGATTTATTTTTGTAATTATTTTATTTAAAGTGAAAAAATTTAATTTTTTTATTTAAAAATTTTTTATCTAAAAAAAATAAAAATCTCAAATGATTTTGCAAAAATTCATATGAATTCTTTTATTATAAAATAAATTATACTAAATAAAAGGATAATATATTATTTTAATTAATTTTTTTTAGTTTTATATAAGTCTTATTTGATTGGAATAAATTAGTTAAGTAATTTGAAATTTGTAGAAAGTATTAAAAGTGTGTTTGGTTATATTTTTTCTGGACTTTCTGCGAAATCAGAGACTTTTCTTTTTTATAAAATGAAAATAATTTATTTTTCTAATTTAGTTAAATTACTTTTTTTTTAAAAAGTAAATTTTCTAGAAATGAACCAATTTAAATCAAAGAATGCCATAGTTTTTTCTAGTCTTTTTTCCTGCAAAGTGGCATCACCACTTCAAATCATGGAAGCTTATGCGAGCGAAGTTTCTAGAATCGGTGTTAGACGAGTGATGGGCGCTTGGCTTTAAGCTTATGGGAGGTGGATGATTGATTTGATTTAAAATTAAATTAAATTAAATTAATTAAAAATTAAAATTTTAATATTTATAAAAATTAAATTAATTTTGATATAAATTAAATTAAATTAAATTAAATTAAATTAATTTAATTTAATTTAATTTAATTTAAATTTTTAATAAATTTTTTATTTTTTATATAATATTTTAAAATTTAATTGAAATATTTTAATTTTAATATAATTTAATTTTTATATTATTAAAAATAATATATTATTATCAAATCAATTTAATTTTTTTAATTTTTTTATTAAAATCGAATTAAATTAAAATAATTAAAATTTTTAAAATTAAAAATTTTCAAATCGAATGTAAATAAATAAAAAATTACACTGAATTTTTAAATTAATTTAATTGAATTAATTTTTTTGATTTAAGTGAAATACTACTCACACTCCTGATTACCGAATTACCTAGTAGGCGTATGATAGTGACTATTTGTTACAAGGAGCTAATATGTGCAGCAGAGGTGCATGTATCCGGTGACTAGTGGAAGTTGAATGACGTTCCGACAATAATCGGATTTAATATAAAATAAAATTTTATTATTGTTATTATTAAAAAAATTACTATATAAAATAAAAAAATTAATTAATTTTACAAATTTTAAAAATTTAAAAATTTTATTAATTTTAATTGTCAAATATTTTATTATTTAATTTATAAAATATGAAAAAAATTTATTAATTAATTACTTAATTTTATAAAAATATTTATTAATTAATTTTATATTAAAAATATTTTAAATTTTTATAATATTTAATAATTAAAATTAATTAATAAATAAAGTGATTAATAATTTTTTTTAAAATATAAAAAATATTTTAATATATTTTTAACCCTCACTTTAATTTAATATATTTTGTTTGCTTTTATTATAGTTCCACCTTGTTTTTGGCCGTATGTTGAAACTGAAAAAATTGATCAAATCGAATTAATTTTAAAATTTAATTTAATTTTTTATTTAATTCGGTTTGATTTAGTTTTTAATTTTAAAAATTTCAGTTATTTCAGTTCGGTTTGATTTTAATCAGAAAAAAATTAAAAATACTGAACTGAACTGATTAGTGATAATAATATATTATTTTTAATAATATAGAAAAATTAAATTATATTAAAATTAAAGTATTTTAATTGAATTTTAAAAAATTAAAAATACAGTATAAAAAATAAAAAAAATTTATTAAAAATTGAAACTGATCAAATTAAATCGAATCGAACCAAATCAGATGGATTCAGTTCGATTTGATTTTTAATCAAAATCGATTCGATTTAATTTTTATAAATATTAAAATTTTAATTTTCAGTTTATTTAATTTGATTCAATTTTGAACTTAACCGACTGAATACTCAGCCGTATATGTTGCTCTCATAATGTGTTAGGATTTTATTCTTTAATGATTTATATATATTATGCGGAAGCCAATCATCAGTAAGATATCATTTGGTATTTTTGAAGGAGCAAACTCAAAGATGAATACACCAAAGGGCTCACGTATAATATAACTGCCCCATCCAACAGTGTGTGGGGCCTTGTTAGTGATTATTAAGTTTAATATTATTTAATTTATAGTTATTGATGTAAGCATAAGGTTTAATAATAAAAAAAATTAAAATATTTTGATTTTTATTAATTGTAGTTAATTTAAATGTTATTTTATTTATAGTAAATTAATTAATTTTAATTAATTAAATTAATATTACTTTATTTAATAAAAAATATTATTTTACGTTATTTTTTAAAGTCACTTCTTATTTTAAATTTGATCATAAATTACAATTTATAATTAAATTAAAATTGATGAAATTAAAAAAATTGATTAAAATTGGAGAATGATAAAAAGATTTAGCTTTTTCTTACTCTTTAGCCTTTATTATTTTATAAAAGATTGTTTTATATAAAGAAACACTATAAATATTGCCAAATTTTATGGTAAGATTTTCTATTTTCTACACTACAAGAAATTTCATAATTACCAACGGACAATTCCGTTGGTAATTACTGAAATTCCGTTGGTGAAACGGATCACCAACGGATCTGTGACGGACTAAGTCCGTCGGGAAAATTCTCGTTGGTAATTTTAATTACCAACGGAAATTTGTACCCGTGAGTGACAGTGACGGATCACCAACGGAATTTTTCGTTGGTGACAGTGACGGATCACCAACGGAAAATCCGTTGGTGACAGTGACGGATCACCAACGGAAAATTCCGTTGGTGACAGTGACGGATCACCAACGGAATTTTCCGTTGGTGACAGTGACGGATGTTTGGTTACTAATCCGTTAGTGAATAAAAATACAGAATTACACATCCCTACCCCTACCCCTACCCTGTAACTGTACATATACATCCATATACATCCATCTGCACCCTGTATATTCATATACATCCACATCCACAATCATATACATCCACATCCATCTATATCCTGTACACTCATATACATGCATCTGTACCTGTACCCTGTACATTCATATACATCCATTTGTATATTCATATAATAAAAATACTATAAACAGACAAAACTAAATTACTCATTAAAATATATAAAAAACGTAATGAATTTGTACTACAATTATATTTTGGAAAAAAATTATAAACTGGTCATAACAAAATGTACATACTAAACTAAACTAGCTAGCTCATCATCTGTATCATCATCACTATCTGTATGATGATCACCAATGACAGGAGCATCATCACGCCGCTGCTGTGGAGATGGAGCTGGAGGTGCCGTAGGACCAGATGTCTGAGTGGATGTCCCAATACCCTGTTGTGCCATCATCCTATGCATAAACGTCTGCAACTCGTCCAGCCTTGTGGTGATTCGACTATTCTCTGTCTCTAGCCGATCAATTTTATTCTGCATCCTGTTCATTGTTTCAATTGTAGGAGGATCCACTGGGGGTGCAGACGTGTATGATGCAGAACAATGAGCTGGCTCATGAAAATATGATGAGGCCTGGGACCCTAACCCATAAACTCGACTCTTTTTCTGTCCGCCAACCGCTTCGTAGTACAGTTGGGCCTCATTTATGGGCGTTGGTTCATTGCTTCCCTCCTGTTGATGTGTAGCAGCCTCCTTCAGCTCTACGTATTTATCCTGCATTATAATTTTAAAGTAACATATAAGTAAAACAATTTACGTCAATCAAAATTGTTAATAACTACATTTAAGATGAACTTACATAAATAGCTTTTGATCTCGCATCAACAAACTCCTCCGTCCCCTTTTTCTTATGTGTGGCCTCAAAAAGCTCATGCGGATGTGGTTCTCTGCCTAGTCTTTCCCTCTGTTACCAATTATAAGAATTGTAGCATTTGTCATCGAACCAAAATATTGATAAGAAGATAATTATAAAATAAAAGTTATAAGAAATACCATCCTCCGCTGGTGGGTGTACTGTGAAACAGAACCGCATGCGTGCCTGGAAATGCCAGATCCTGAACCTCCAGCCTCACTGCGCCTATTGGCAGAAAACTTCTCACACTTCTCTTTGTATTCAGAAGTGTTTCAAGTTTCCTGCCACTTCCTCAAAACATAATCAGGGGTTGCAAGATTCTTCGCCTTTCCTTTCCGGATTTCCCACATTAAGCCCCTGTATCGCTCAGCGTCTTTTTTTTGCCAGGCAATTTTTACCAAGCTCTCAATTGCTTGGTCCCATAGAAAGTATTTCTGCAAAAAGATTACATTTTATGATTAGATAGTAATTAAACAGTTCAAAAATAGATGATAAACTGATAAAATAAATATGCTTCACCTTGAATTCCTGCCAATAAAACTCCTTGGTTTCATTGGGCACAGTCTTCCAACAGTGGCCTTCCTCGACCAATCTTTCTTTCACTATCAGAGTTATCCTACAGCTGCACATCTCCGACGGATGCAAACTACATGAACAAGATAATTTTAGAGTAAGTAAATGGTAACATTTAAAATATTGTAAATTAATAAACAATTAATTATTACTTGTTGTTAATGAGTGAAATAGTCTGTCTGAATGACTGTGTTCCGCCTACAGCAGTGGTCGATGCAGCTGATGCTGGAGCAGATGCAGGAGCAGATGATGGAGTAGATGCTGATGCAGATCCTGTCCCTCTAACGGATGCAGTACCAGAAGGGGATGCAGAATGAGGTGAATGTGTATGTGATACCGGTGGTCGTGGAGCTGCAGGAGGGTGGTAAGGATGTAAACTGTGACGGTGAGGTGGTGGAAGGGGACGGGGAAGCTGTGCATCGGCAGATGGTGCAACTGGTGTATATGATCGATCTATATGAGATGGCTGTACACTGGATGCAAGTGGAACCCATATCTGAAGTTCTGTATCCCCAAGTCCCGTCGGCGCCCGTGGTATATGCGCCTCATGCTCATGTCCGTCATCTGTATTCGCGTCCTCTTGACTTGCACTTGCAGGAAGTTGAACCCGTCCTCTGGGCTTGCTAACCCTTCCACGTCCCCTCATCTGTGAATAAACAAAAAATGTCATAGTCAAAAATAATATAAAGTTCATAAACATTATATTAAATATATACAAATGTATTAAGGTACTCACTGAGTAATAAAAGAAATATACAACTCCAAACTTCTTTAGTATATAGATGAATTTAGTCTGATTCATATGAATTGTACTCATTATCACCGTCTGCATCTGCATCAGAATCAGGGTCACTAAGGAATTTGTCTTCATCTATCGAAACGTCATCATGAATCTCAGTCATTCCTCCGCTAGGATCATTGAGGCAGTGTTGTTGATTAATATCATCGATATTTACTTCAGCATATTCTATGTCATCTTCTTGAAAAGGTTCATATGTCTTTGAAGACGTTTGAGATACTTCAACAACGGGTCTACCTTTAACTTTCATCACAGCCCACCAATCATTTTTGTCACGACGCTTGCTCGGGTATGAAGCATAAACGACTTGTGTTGCCTGAGAGGCCAATACAAATGGCTCGTACTTACTGTATCTACGCTTATTGTTAATATCAACAATTCTATACTGTCGGTGCACCTTGGTGCCCGTATTTGGTGTTGGATCAAACCAGTCACATTTGAAAAGTACAGTCCGCTTAATTGGTAGCCCTGGATACTCCAATCGCAACACCTCGACCAACTGTCCATAGTAGTCACTTTCTTCAGAACTGTAATTACTCCCTTTTATACATACACCAAAATTCATTGAGTTACTACTTGAATTTCCATTGATTGTGTTGAATTTACATCCATTAACACAATACCCATTAAAAGTGGTGACACTTCTGAGTGGTCCCTTCGCCACATCTTGCATAAGCTGATTTTGTACATTGTTTGGCGATTCATGGGCATACTTGTAAAACCATTTGACAAAGTCCCTCTCTAGTTTTTCATCAACAACTGCATCTGTGATATTTGGTTGTGTCGACTTTACTCGCTCCACATAAATACTATACATACAAAGAAACAAGTAATGTTTAACAATAATGTACAATATAAGAGGTATTAGACTATTAGTATAACTACCAATACTTACTCAATATATGTTTTCACCTCTGGACAATTTAATAGAATATATGTTTGAGCGGCTTGGATTTCATCTTCAGTCATATATCTGGATTTTCCTTTTCCGATAGTTCTACCTGTGCATTTGAATATGCTTAATTTACCTGGTATGTCATCATCAGATACAAATTCATGCAAGTTGCGTGGAACCTTTCGATGTCTGGTCATTACATGTGCTTCAAAGTAGTGAGCAGAAAATGCACTTGCTTCTTCTACCAAGTAAGCATTGCATATTGAACCTTCAACCCTTGCTTTATTTTTAACATTGTTCTTTAACTTTCTCAAGTACCTAGTGTGTGGAAACAAAAATTATATATGTTTACTAAGTAATTCATCATGGTAAGGAGTGCGAGTAAATATTAAGTACGTGTACCTCTCAAATGGGTACATCCACCGATATTGTACTGGTCCTGCAATTAATGCCTCATATGCAAGGTGTACTGGTAAATGTTCCATTGAATCAAACAGACTTGGAGAAAAAACTCGTTCAAGCTTACAAAGGATCACAGGAATTTGTTCATGTAACCGTTGCATGTCCTCATTAGTAAGTGTAGTTGAGGTGAGTTCTCTAAAGAAATTGCTAAGCTCTGTTATTGGTTGCCAAACATTATTTGGTAAGAACTCTCTGAGAGCTATAGGAAGAATTCGTTGCATGAAAACATGACAGTCGTGGCTTTTCATACCAAAAAGTCTAAGCTTCCGACTATCAACACATCTCCCTAGATTGGAAACAAATCCGTCAGGGAATTTGAGTATTTTAAGCCAATCACACAGTATCACCTTCGATTGGTTATCCAAACAATAACATGCTGTTGGATATTTCCCGCTAATTGGATCTTTCTTCAATTTTGGTCTCCTGCATATTTCATTTAAATCTTCCCTTGATTTGATATTGTCTTTTGTCTTCCCCTCCACATTCATAACTGTATTAAAAATATTTTCAAATACATTCTTTTCAATGTGCATGACATCAAGATTGTGGCGAATCAAATTTGAAGACCAATATGGCAAATCCCATAATATGCTCCGCTTACGCCAACCAGTTATCTTTGAAAGCCGACAATTTATTTCATGACTGTCAATGTCTATAACCCGCCTCAACCCAATTTGCTCAATTTCTTTTAGCAAGTATTCCCCAGTTCTAATTGGCGGTGGTGACTTCGATACACATTTGTTTTTAATAAAAGATGTCTTGTTTCGACGGAAAGGGTGGTTGTCAGGCAAGAACTTCCGATGACTGTCAAACCATGTTTGTTTACCCCCCTTTCGTAATGTAAATGCATCTGTGTTTTCCATACAGTAGGGACATGCAGTGCGTCCTGCAGTGCTCCACCCTGAGAGCATTGAATAAGCAGGAAAGTCACTTATAGTCCAAATTAATGCAGCACGCATAGTAAAATTGTTCTGTTGGAAAGCATCGTAAGTATTAACACCAGTTGCCCAAAGTTCTTTCAATTCTTGCACTAATGGCTGCATGTACACATCAAGCTTCTCTTTCAGATTCTTGGGACCAGGTATTATAATTGTCAGGAACATGTACTCATCTTTCATACACATACCTGGTGGCAAATTGTATGGAGTTAGTATTACTGGCCATGAAGAATACTGTTGCCCAGATTGACCGAATGGTTGAAATCCATCAGTGCAAAGGCCAAGTCTGACATTTCGGGCCTCCAGTGCGAAGGTTGGATGAGTTTGGTTGAAATGCTTCCAAGCAGGAGCATCTGAACAGTGGCACATCACCCCATTCTCAGTTGCATGGTCATTGTGCCAAGTCATATACTTAGCTGTAACACATGACGCATAAAGTCTTTGCAACCGTGGTGTAATGGGGAAGTAATACATCTTTTTGTATGGTATTTGACTCTTCCCTTTCCCCAAGTTGTGCTTCAGGCGTTTGAACCTTTCATGGTCATAAAATTTGCATCGTGTAAGTTCTTTATCATTTTCCCAAAAAATCATACAACCATTCGCACAACAGTGTATCTTTTGTACAGGAAGCCCCAATCCTCGGACTAGTCTCTTTGTTGAGTAAAAGCTGTCCGTCATGACATTGTCACTCGGTAACATCTCCTTCATGAGTTCACAAATCTGATCAAAACACTGTTCTGAGAAATGATGTTCCGCCTTCAGATTTAGTAAACGTGAAACAGCTGATAACTGGGAGTGAGTTTCACAGCCAGGCCATAGTTGTTGCTTAGATGCATTTAACATATCATACAGTTTCTGTGCAGCCGAGTTTGGCATCTCATATGTATCATTATGCATTACATGACAGCTTGTTGCATCCATGACCATGTCCTCAAAACGATTGAAATTTGGGTGATTAACACTGTCAGAACCATAAGACATGTCTAAATCTGTATCACCATATCCATCATGCACTTCAGTTTCATCGTGCAAATACCAAACAAGGTAATTTTGAACAAAACCATGCTTCATTAAATGATATTTAACTGTATTTTCATCTTGAAAGCTACGGTTCTGGCACTTAAATCGATTACAAGGACAGCGGATCTGATCGCCATTTAAATATTCTGTGCAGGTCTTAGCTTTCTCTAGAAATTCATTGATACCCTCTAAATATCTGGGATTCAGTAAACCGTCTATGAGACGAGCATACATCCAACTTCGTTCAGCAGTCATATTAACTACAATTAATATGCTGATATGAAAACAAATAACTTATAAACCCTATCTTCGAACAGAGCCTGAAAACCAACAATTAAATTGTGCATTATATCAAAATGATAATCTGATAACTACATTCATTTTGGAACTAAATGTTAACATAAATTTGAACTTGCCTGATATCAATGGCAGTATCTTCTACTGGAGGGGAAGGTGGCGGGGCAGTATAACCAGGTTCGTTAGGCTGTTAATGAGAAATTATAGCAATCAGTATACGTATTCAGCCATCATCCATATTAAAAATGCATCATGTTTGGAATATCTACCTATCCACGCACACTTAGTGTAAATTCAAACACATGCAACAAAAAAATTTCACAATGCAATTAGATTTCAATTTCACTGCCAATGTGCACCTGCTGGTGTATTTACTTGTGCATTTGCTCTGGCACTTTGAAGTGCACCTGCTGGTGCACTTTGAAATGCACCTGCTGCTGTTGTATTTACTTGTGCACCTCCTGGTGCACTTGGCCGAGTGCACCAGCAGGTGCACACTTTAAATTGCACCTGCTGGTGCACTTGAAATGTGCACCTGCTGGTGCACTTGGCATGTGCACCTGCTGGTGCACTTGAAATAGGATCTGATGTGCCATTTATGTTATTCAACTCAGCTAGGCCTCAATTCCCAACCAACTTGAATTGACTATGTGAACCCTTTTTATCTCTTCTGTTAGGTTTAGGGCCATTAATCCCATGTTTGATCATGCAAATAATTTTTTAGCGCTTCAGGTTCAAGCCCATGTTCCTTTTGGCTCAGAAATCCTATGATAATATCTGAAATGATACAAGGCTAACTACAAACAATTCAAATATATCAATACCATAAAGAAGATGGAATGACAGCTAAGTTATTACCAAGTTTTGTTCCAACAAGAATTACTGGAACCCCAGGTGCATAATGCCTAAGTTCTGGAATCCACTGAAATGGAAAGTCAGAACAATTCATCAGCTCCAGAAACATAAACATATAATTTTACATGAACTCATCATCTAAAAAGAACAGCTATTGATGAGACATAACCTTTTTTGCAACATTTTCATAGCTAGCTTTGCTGATTAAAGAGAATGCAAGAATAAAGACATCTGCCCCTCGATAGCTCAAAGGTCTTAATCTATTATAGTCTTCCTCACCTGTTCAAATGTGAATAATAAATCCTAAAGCAATGAATAATTCCTGGTAACAAAGAACGAGGAAGTTTTTAAGGAACTTCAGATTACCAGCAGTATCCCATAGCCCTAAATTGACCGTGCTCCCATCCACAACCACATTTGCACTGAAGTTATCGAAAACAGTTGGCACATAATCCTGTTTTCAATCACAGAAGAAAAAATAAATAAAAATATGACCAACTTAAGCAAATATTTGGTATGCACTAAATCAGAAGCCGAAAAAAAAAAGAAGCATTATGGAACACACACCACAGCATAAATAAATAAATATTAAGTTAAAAAAGTTTGAATCAGATAAAAGAGTTCGGTGATTTTTTTTTTTGGTCAAAAAAGAGTTTGATGATGAAAACTTAAACAGGTGGCAAGAATCACAACGCCAAATAAAGCATCAAAATAATTTCTTTCTATGCAAACCTTCCTAAAAAAAGGGTGACGAATAATCCCCAACACAGATGATTTCAGGCTTAATTCAAAATAGAACATTAGAAAAAAATCCAGCTCCCCTGGACCCATACTAACTCTGTCCACACCTTTAACGCTAGAGTTATTGCCCATTAAGCAAACACAGATAGTGTTACTCTAGCAGACACTTGTTACCAGTATAATTTATCGCACCAAGAAGCCAGTACGTGTAAAAATCAACATCATCTAGCCCTATAATTTCGACTTTAGTGAATTCCACGACTAACAAATTGAGGTTCAGAACAAGTACTGCGCTCATATAGAATCCATGAGCTCCAAGAATTAAAAACGCACTAGTAAGAGCTGATCTAAGTTCTAAATACGTTGAAAAACCCAAAATTGAAATTCAAACTAAAATCTTCACTTAATTCATAAATACGTATTAAAAAACTTCTGGCCCGGTAGAGATGGTTACAGGGAAGAACATGGCTTTAAAAAAGAACATTTCAAAATAGAAAAAGAAAGGAACTCTGCAGAAGGGGAATAACCGTAGAAAAAAAAGAAAAATAACAAAAGGGGGAGAAAGCCAGAAAGAGAGAGAGTACCGTGGGAAAGGTGTTGCTAGTATAGGAAATAAGCATGCAAGTCTTGCCAACAGTGCCATCGCCGACAGTGACGCACTTAATGAACCTGGAGCCCGTGGATATTGATGCTGAGAATAAGCTCCTTTGTCGACGGTCGATGGCGGCGAACCGTTGATGGCGGCGGACGATGGATGCACTTGGCAGTGAACGACGGAAAGGTTGGAGGCAACTTCAGATTTCAGTGATTTTGATTTTAAGGAATTAGGGATTTCATTTAAGACTGGGATTTTGGCTCCAAAATTTTCACTAACGGATTACTGACGGATGGCTTCATCCGTTAGTATTCCGTTAGAGTGATTCCGTTAGTATTACTAACGGAATCACAAACCGTTGGTGAATCCGTTAGAATCACTAACGGATTTCAAATCGTTGGTGAATCCGTTAGTATCATTAACGGATTTTAAACCGTTGGTGAATCCGTTAGTGATACTAACGGATTTACCATCCGTTAGTGAAATCCGTTAGTGAAATTATGAATTCTTGTAGTGCTACAAGAGAAATCAGGCTAATATTTTTTCATTCTTTAATTTAACTAAGCTTCTATAGATTATAAAATAAGCACGGTGAAATGACCGTTCAAAGAGAATGTAGGCTCCGTAAGCTTTGAAAAAGATTGATTTTGACGATATTAAAACTTAATGAATTTTGTTTATCTAACCATTTTCAGTATTAAAATTAGAGTATCTGAAAAGTATTGAAGAATCAAAGACGTTCTCATCAGAAAGGAAGAAGACTCTTAAAGCAATATAAGATGAATCAAAGAAAAAAAAAGTAAAGTTAAGTATCTTTAGGATTTATTATAAATGAGTGAGTGATATGCTTTATTCTAAAAATTTCAAAAAACAAGAGTTTGAAAGTTATTGTTTTAACTTATTAAAATTTTAGAAGGCAAAAATTAGACATTTAATTTTAGATAAAGTTTAAATATAGATATCTAATTTATGTCTGCGTTTATTTTTAGCTAACCACTTTTAGTCTGCAATTTTAACTGATTTCAGTCTGTATGAATTTCAATATTATAACGACTAGTATTTTCAAAATTTATTTCGTTAAACTACCTCTACAACTAAGAAGAAAAATATTTCAGATACCTATTTAAGAAATTAAATTTTCTTCATAAATGAGTAATGAAAGCACTGATTTTCTAAAAGCATCAAAACCCTTGTGTTAAAAGCTTTTCATTTAAATTTCTGATCTTTATTGGTAAATCTTCTCTCTCTCATCTTAATAGCATTCTGTTATAATTACTTAGAGTTATTGAAAGTATTTCTTTCTAAATCAAAACCTATATAAGGTTGATCATGTGTATGTGCTCACTTGATAAAGGTTTTAAACACCTATTAAAGTTTAGGTAGAAGTTTGAGTGGTGAATCAAACTTGTAAATGTCTATAAGCACCTGAAAAGCTTGTTGTTGTATATAAGGTTTTTCTCTTGCCTAGTAAAAGGGGTTTAGTAGAGTGAAGATTCAAGGAAGATCCTTAGAAGAGTGGACGTAGGCAATGTTTGCTGAACTACTATAAATTCTCTGTGTTTGATCTTCTTATCCCTAAACTCTTTACTGTTAGCTTTCATTATTTATTTGAGATATGTGTGTGAATGTTAAAAAAATGATTATAAGAATGTGCTAAAATTAAGCTTGCTAATTTTATTTCTGCATTGCATTGTCTGTATCTGTTCAGTACATGTTTGTCTTTGATAAGCTGGTTCCTTAGTCTTTTAAGAAAATATTTAAAATATCTATTTTAAGCTATTACTTATTCACACTCAGAATTAGTAGCCACAATTTTTTATTAAAACTTAGAGCAAGAGCTGAAAAATTAGTAAAGTGACCAATTCATCCCCCTCTCGGTCACTTATCTTGGGACAACAAATTGGTATCAGTTGTATACTCTCTTGCTTGAGGTTCAAATACCTTATAGAGATCCTAGAATGGCTAGTTTTTCTAATTCTACTGGTATGCCTGCACCTTTAGCCGAAGGCTATTTAATCACACGATCACCTTTTTTCAGTGGCACAAATTACTCTTTCTGAAAAATTAGAATGAAAAATTTTATATGATCTATTGATGCGGTTTGGAAAAAGATCTATGCAAATGCTAAACCTTTAAATATACTTCATTGTGCACTAGATGTAACTGAATACAATCGTGTTTCAGGTTTTGAATCTGCCAAAGAAGTATGGAACAAGCTTGAAGTGACTTATGAAGGCACAAATCAAATAAATGAATCAAAAGCAAACTTACTGGTTCGTGACTTTGAACTGTTTGAGATAAAATCATGTGAAACTATAGCTGAAATAAGCACTAGATTTACTGATCTAGTTAATCTTCTAAAAGCACTTGGAAAAAGTTTTGAAGAAGCTGAGTTGGTGAAAAAGATTTTAAGATCTTTGTCAAAGACTTGGGAAGTAAAAACCACAGTCATCTTTGATACAAAAGTCTTTACAAAGTACACCTATGATGAGTTGATTGGATCATTAATTGTCCATGAAATGATGTTAAAAAAGGATATCACAGAAAAAAGAAAAAGGCAAGAAAGGTATAACTTTAAAATTAGAAAAACTAACAGATGGCAAAAAGAAATCTATTGCTTTAAAGATAGACACAAGTGAGTCTTCCGGTCTATCCAGTGATGAACTCAAGAGATGGCTACATTGGCAAGGAAGTTCATAAGAGCTTTCAGAAAAGGTAGAAACAAGTACAAAAGGTTTGTCAAGAAGTATGGGCCAAAAGATGATTCTCAAACACATCTTCACAAAAACTCAAAAGAAGTAATATGCTATGAGTGTAACAAACCCGATCACATCAGACCCAACTGTCCAAAAAGCAAAAAGAAGAAAAAGAAAGACAATTTAAATAAAGCTATGGCTGCGGTATAGCACACAAATAATGAAAGTTCAAGTGACGATTCAAAAGAAAACAATGAAGTTGAACTTCGCTGTATGGCTCTTGAGGAAGAAGCTGTTGAAGGAATCGAATATGAACTACTTAATAAAGAAGAGTTAGAGCTTATTTTTGCTGAAGTTTATAATGAATATAAAACATATAAAAGAAAATATACATCATTAAAACTTGAAAATATATCTTTAAGATCTGAAAATATTTTTCTGAGTATGGTTCTAAAAGAAAATGAATTTTAAAAATCCCAAATGATTTTATTTAATGATTTGAAAAAGGAGTTAGAAATTTCAAAAAAAAAAAAAATTGTGAAAAGCTTTTGGAGAAAAACAGAGTTCTTGAGACAAAAATAGAATCTTTAACAAATGATCTAGCAAAATTTATAAAAGGAAAATAATCTTTTGATCTACTGCTTGGATCACAAAAAATGTCTAGAGAAAAATCAAGAATTGGATACAATGGCTTTGCAATCATAATAAATACAGAAATTATTTTATAAAAGCATCAACATCCTTTTTTTTTTTTTCTAGCATTACATATTTTTACTATAATAAAAAAGGTTATATGATTCATTCATATCCTATAAAAAGAGGAAATGCAAAGGTAAAGAAAATATGGGTACTAAAAGGTACAGTTTCTATTATTGTTAACTTGCAAAGTACCCAAAAGAATTTGAGCACCTAATTAGATATCTAATTTTAGGTCTGTCTAAAGCATAAAGAGGAAACAAATAAATGACATTGTAACGACCCGAAAATCGGACCGCTACCGGCGCTAGGATCCGGGTCGACTTAAGGCCGCCGGGACCCGTAGCAAGCCAAACATACATCCTGAAAACCTGTTTAATCCCATACATGATCAAGAACATACATAAAAATTAAAACCTTTCTTTCATACACTCTATCATACGCCAAACTCAACCTGTGCATGCACTGAACATATACATAATCATATCTTGACCCCTCTGTGGGATCTCATCAATGCCCCCAATGGGTGGCATAACATGTGTTGAGTTGGCTAAACATAGTCATCAATAAAGCTCTAGGATCATGTAATAAAAAGGGATTACAACATCCATAGGGTCAAGCACATATTCTAATCCTCAATATCAATATACAAAACATAACTATTCATTATCTTACAATTTATCATGTCCACTTTCTAACTATTACAACATAAGACTTTACTCTTCTTGACTTCTCTGTCTAACCCGTACCTGCAATCCTGGGGGATTAGGGAAAATGGGTGAGCTACAAGAGCCCAGTGAGCAGAATAATAGAAAACAATATTTAAATCTCATGCCATTATGTAATGCAACACATCACAACTAATCACATCTCGGATGGTATTGTCACCAATAGTCCTCTACATTTCCAAAGTGCCGGGACGTAGAATGGGTACAACCGTTCTTTCTTTTAACATAGCATATCATACATACCAATGTGCCAGGGACGTAGAATGGATACAACCTGGACTTTCTCTTACATAGTGCCAGGGGCGTAGAATGGGTACAACCTGGGCTTCCATACCATCTCATGCCGTAGCATCATCATACCATATGAGGACTAAAGGATCATTCAATGACCAATCCACATCAACATCATAAATGCAATGCAACATATTCGTGAATTCTAATGCAGGCAACCTAATTCATCACATGGCATTCATGATGCATGAACATGCTCAACTTTATAATTTATTTGCTTTAAAAACATAAAGGTTTATTCTACTCACCTCTGGCCGAAGCTCTACTGACTCAGAAGCAGCTGAACTCACTGCTGGGGTCCTCGGTTCCTCGGGTCCGAACCTACACAGGTGGACTCAAATGAGGGACCAAACAACTAGAACATAACTCTAAAAACATCCCCCAAAAACCCCCTAAAACACCTCAAAACAATCATGCAAAAACATGCAAAGGAAGGCAGAACAGGGCAGGTTCGGCGGCACCTTCGGCGGCCGAAAGTCCCTCCAGAGCCGAAACCCAGGCAGGTTCGGCGGCACCTTCGGCGGCCGAAAGTCCCAGACAGAGACGAAAGTCTCTTTTCGGGGGCAACTTCGGCAGCGGAAAGGCCTGCCTCCCCAGCCATGTTCGGTGGCCGAAAGTTCCTTCGGCTGCCGAACCTGATTTCTGCCAAAGGGCAGAAACTTGGCTCCTTTATGCACATTTGCCTCCCATATCCTTCAACATGCATATAACTCATCCAAAACATGCAAATATACATACATTGGCTCCTAGGGGCTTCAAACTAACTTAAACCCCAACTACAACACACAACAACAACACAAATCCAACATACATGCTCAAAACATAACATTAACTCAAAAACCTAACTATGAGCTAAACATGCATTCTTCCCCATAGATCTTGCATAAAACTTACTTTAAACATGAAATGAGCTTAAGATCGGCTCTTACCTCTTGAAGATCGAGAGAGAGACGTCCTAAACTCGAAGGTGGGAGATTTTGAGTTCTTGAACCTCAAAGCTCCAAAACTTGCTTTAAACTCGAAAATCTTCAAAACAAAGCAAAAGCTTGTGAAAAACTTGAAAGATTTGAAGGAAAGAACTCAAGGATGGTGAGGAATGGCGGAAGGACTCACCTTGGCCGAAAATGGGGAAAAAGCTCGCCCGTTTTCGGCTAAGGGACCCTTTTATAGTGGCTGGCCAGGCCACATTCGGGGGCCGAAAGTGCCTCCGCATGCATGCCATGTTCGGCGGCCGAACTTGAGGTTCGGCGGCCGAACCTGGACTTTCCTCACTTTTGCCTTCGGGGGCCTAAAGCACTCCCGAAGTGCATGCATGTTCGGCGGCCGAACTTTGAGTTTCGGCGGCCGAACCTGAGTTTCCTCCAAGGGTGTTTTCATTCAAAAACTCATTTCCTCTTTACTTAAAATCATCAAAAACATTAAAACATTTCATGAAAACATGGTTTTACCCTTCTAGAGGTCTCCGACATCCGAAATTCCACCGGACGGTAGGAATTCCGATACCGGAGTCTAGCCGGGTATTACATTCTCCCCCCCTTAAGAACATTCATCCCCGAATGTTCCTTAACTAGCACATGCATAGCATACACATAACATACATGAAACATACAAGTACTGACCTTAGAAAAGATAAGGGTATTGCTGGAGCATGGACTCCCGTGTCTCCCAAGTGCATTCTTCCAAATTGTGGTGGTTCCATAGGACTTTCACCATCGGGATTTCCTTATTTCTTAGCTTTCTGATCTGGGTGTCTATGATCCGCACTGGCTGCTCAACATAGGTGAGATCCTCTTGGATCTCCACATCAGGCTCACTAAGAACCTTGCCCGGATCTGACACAAATTTCCTCAACATTGAAACATGGAAAACCGGATGGATTCTTGCCATTGAAGCAGGCAAATCTAGCTTGTACGACACATTCCCAATCTTCTGCAAGATTTCAAAGGGTCCGATGTATCGCGGGGCTAGTTTACCTTTCTTCCCAAAGCGAACCACTCCTTTCATTGGAGACACCTTGAGCAATACCAGATCCCCCTCCTGAAACTCTATCTGCCTTCTGCGGATGTCTGCATAACTCTTCTGTCTGCTTGCAGCAGTCTTGATTCTCTCTCTGATTATGGGTACCACCCTGCTGGTAATCTCTACTAACTCAGGCCCTGCCAAGGCCTTCTCTCCAACTTCCTCCCAGCAAACAGGTGATCTGGACTTCCTTCCATATAAAGCTTCATATGGAGCCATCCCGATACTAGCATGATGGCTGTTATTGTAGGCAAACTCTACCAAAGGTAGATGCTGCCTCCAAGAACCGCCAAAGTCCAGCACACACATTCTAAGCATATCCTCGATAGTCTGGATGGTCCTTTCTGACTGTCCGTCAGTTTGGGGGTGGAAGGCAGTGCTGAAATCCAACCTAGTACCCATGGCATTCTGCAGACTCTGCCAAAACCTGGAGGTGAACTGGGGCCCTCTATCTGACACTATCGAAATAGGAACCCCATGCAGCCTGACAATCTCATCCACATATACCTGCGCCAACTTGTCCACAGAGTAGCCACTCCTGACAGGAATGAAGTGAGCAGATTTGGTGAGTCTGTCCACAATCACCCATATGGAGTCCACTCTGTTGGACGCTGCCGGTAACCCCACTACGAAGTCCATAGCTATATTCTCCCATTTCCACTCTGGAATAGGTAGCGGGTTAAGCATTCCAGCCGGCTTCTGATGTTCCAGCTTCACCCTCTGACATACTTCGCAGGCAGACACAAACTGTGCCACTTCTTTCTTCATCGCTGGCCACCAATAAACCTTCTTCAAATCTTGATACATCTTGGTGGCTCCGGGGTGAACGCTGTATCTTGCATTATGAGCCTCCCTCATAATGTCTCCTTTTAGCCCTATGTCATCTGGTACACAAAGTCTGCTCCCATAGCGGAGGATCCCCTTACTGTCAAATCTGAACTCACTGTGGCAATCTTTACTAACTCTGGGTCCTCATGCTGTTTCTGAGCCACCTGCTCCAGAAACACAGGTGTCACTCTCATCTGGGCCACTAAAGCACCGGTACCAGACAACTCCAACTGTAGACCTTCATCAATGAGCTTGTAAAACTCCTTCGCCACTGGTCTCCTCTCTGCCGTGATGTGGGATAGACTGCCTAGTGACTTCCGGCTTAGGGCGTCTGCCAGGACATTCGCCTTACCCGGATGATACTGAATCTTGCAATCATAGTCACTCAGCAGCTCTACCCATCTCCTCTGTCTCAAGTTCAAATATCTTTGACTCAGGATGTACTGCAGGCTCTTATGATCTGTAAAGATCTCACATTTTACCCCATAGAGGTAGTGCCTCCACATCTTGAGTGCAAAGATTACTGCTGCCATCTCAAGGTCATGTGTGGGGTAATTCAACTCATGCTTCTTCAGCTGCCTAGAAGCATAAGCAATCACCCTCCCATTCTGCATCAGTACATAACCCAGTCCCACACGGGACGCATCACAAAAGACTGTAAAGTCCTCATCACTAGATGGCAGAGCTAAAACTGGTGCTGAAGTCAACCTCTTCTTAAGCTCTTCAAAACTCTCTTCGCACTGGTCAGTCCACAGAAACTTCTGATTCTTCCTGGTTAGTCTGGTCAGAGGAGCTGCTATTTTCGAGAAGTCCTGAACGAACCTCCTGTAGTAACCTGCCAAACCCAAGAAACTCCTGATCTCCGTCACTAAAGTGGGTCTAGGCCAGTTAGCCACAGTTTCTGTCTTCTTGGGGTCCACCTCAATCCCATTCTCTGACACTATATGCCCCAAGAACGAAATGCTCCTTAGCCAGAACTCACACTTAGAGAACTTGGCATACAAGCCATGTTCCCTCAAGGTCTGCAAAACCAACCTCAGATGATGGGCATGCTCCTCTGCATTTCTGGAATACACCAAGATATCATCTATGAAGACAATAACAAAGTGATCCAGGTACTGGCTAAACACTCTGTTCATGAGATCCATGAATGCTGCAGGGGCATTGGTTAACTCGAACGGCATTACAAGGAACTCAAAATGCCCATATCTGGTCCTGAAGGCTGTCTTCGGCACATCCTCCTCCCTTATCCTTAGCTGATGGTACCCCGATCTCAGATCTATTTTGGAGAAACAACCTGCTCCGGCTAGCTGGTCAAATAGATCATCGATCCTAGGCAACGGGTACTTATTCTTGGTAGTGACTTTATTCAACTGCCTGTAGTCGATACAAAGTCTAAGGGATCCATCCTTCTTTCTTACGAACAAAACTGGTGCACCCAAGGCGAAGTGCTCGGTCGGATGAAGCCCTTTTCTACCAACTCTTGCAACTGTTCCTTCAGTTCTTTCAACTCGGCTGGAGCCATCCTGTAGGGAGGGATAGAGATCGGTCGGGTTCCAGGCATCAATTCTATCTCGAACTCTATCTCCCTAGCAGGTGGTAAACCTGGCAGCTCGTCTGGAAAGACGTCTAGAAACTCTCTAACCACTGGCACCGAGGCGGGCTCTCTAACCTGACTGCTAAGCTCTCTCACATGAGCCAAATACCCCTGACATCCCTTCCTAAGCAACCTACGAGCCTGAAGAGCTGATATCAGACCTCTAGGTGTACCCCTCCTGTCTCCTCTGAAGACAACCTCTGACCCATCCTGAACTCTGAACCTGACTACCTTGTCCCTGCAGTCCAAGGTAGCACCATGGGTAGATAGCCAGTCCATCCCTAGAATGACGTCAAAATCTGTCAAATCTAGAACCACAAGGTCGGCGGACAAGCATCTTCCCTCAACAAACACAGGACTACACTGGCAGACTGACTCTGCCACTGATGGATCACACTTGGGTCCACTGACCCAGAGAGGACACTCTAACTCAGAGATCATCAACCCCAACCTCTGGACGGCTCTCGGAGCAATAAAAGAATGAGATGCACCAGGGTCCATCAAGGCATACACATCTGAACAACCAATGACTAAATTACCTGCCACCACGGTGTTAGATGTATCTGCCTCCTGCTGAGTCATTGTGAAGATCCGTGCTGGAGCTGATGGACCTTCACCTCTGAAACCCGCTGAAGAAGAGGCTGCCCCTCTCCCTCTGCCTCTGCCACTGGCCTGCGTCATGGCTGGAGCTTCTGGCTGAGCCACACTACCAGAAGCTGTCTGCTGAGACTGTGCTCCAAAAGCTGCCCTAGGACACTCCCGAGCCATGTGTCCCTCTTGCCCGCATCTGAAGCAGGCGGTTGTCCCAGCTCGGCAAACACCCCTGTGTGGCCTATCACACTTAGCACAAACTGCATTATCCGCGCCAGAGCTTGAGCCACTCCCTAGTCCCAGACTGGACTTGACCTTGTTCCAAAACTTGTTCTTCTTGGGCTTCCTAGTGGTGTTACTCCACTTTCTGCTACCTGAAGCTGCTGCACTGAAAGAAGAAGAGCCTGGGGTCTTAGAACCAGAAGGCTGTGCCACTGACTGCTTAACTGTTCCCTGAACGATGGTACTGGCCTCCATTTTCCGGGCCATATCCACTATGGCGTGGAAGCTCTCCCTATATGCTGACTGGATCAAGGAGGAATATCTAGAGTGGAGTTTCATGATATACCTCCTTGATCTTTTCTGATCCGTGTCAAGGTTTTGCCCTGCAAATGGCAACAGCTCCAAGAATCTGTCTGTGAACTCCTCTACACCCATCTCATCAGTCTGCCTCAATTGCTCAAACTCTATCATCTTCAGCTCCCTTGAACTATCTGGGAAAGCCCATCCTGCAAACTCATTTGCAAACTCCTCCCAAGACATGTTGTCTACTCTAGGGTTCACATAATTCTTGAACCACTCTCGTGCCTTCTTGCACTTAAGTGTGAACCCAGCCATCTGAATGGCTCTACTGTCATCAGCCCCAATCTCATCCGTGATCACCTTAACCCTCTCAAGATACACAAACGGGTTCATACTGGGGAGCACCCAACTTCATGTAGTCGGTCATCTTGACCTTGCTCCCACTGGCTGAGCTAGGTCTAGAAGGTTGGGTAACAGGGGCTGCTGGTTCTGTAGGTGGAGGTGGAGGTGCAACATCCCCTGGGGTAGGGTTTGCTGGATTTGGATAGTAGGGTGGAGGTGGATACATTGGGTACTGTGAGTATGGTGGGTAGTAGGGTGGGTATGGCATCTGTGTGGGATAAGGGGTAAAGCTAGGGTAATCCGATGTACCTCCCATCGAATACCCGGGATTTTGTGAGAAGTGTGGGTAGTGGGGTGGCTGAACAAATCTCGAGGCCTGAGTGCCTCCTTGGGACTCTCCCATTCCCTCTTCTAATATACTAACTCCCAAACTGCCATCCCTTCTTTGCTCTACATCCATATTGTCCCCCATGTCCTCTGACGCTCCTCCCTGAACTGTTCCTCTGACTAATCTGCTTCTACCCAGATCCAAAGACCTTCTAGGGTCTCTTACTGTTCTGTCCCTGTTGGACCTGCTTGACATTGCCCTAGGCAATGTAGGAGGACGGGCGCTCATGCCCTCATCCTCAGGTGGCACTCCAGTCAATCTTGTAGATCGACGAGTTTCTCTCATCCTGTTTTCTGAAAGGCAGCACATCACAAGCAAACATTAGCATCATATGATTCATGTGGGCACACATGAACCCTCATCACATATCATTAATGCACATGCAT
Source organism: Manihot esculenta (assembly GCF_001659605.2). Classification (NCBI taxonomy): domain Eukaryota; kingdom Viridiplantae; phylum Streptophyta; class Magnoliopsida; order Malpighiales; family Euphorbiaceae; genus Manihot; species Manihot esculenta. The sequence continues at coordinate 22,439,114 of NC_035170.2, forward strand.
ATTATCATGGCATTTCACATCATCAAACAAGATAGGACTCCACATCCTATCCTAGTGGACATGATCTTCCTATTGTGCTTGACCTTCTATAACATCTATGAGCCCGACACTCTAGATCCGACCATATGAACCTAGGGCTCTGATACCATTCTGTAACGACCCGAAAATCGGACCGCTACCGGCGCTAGGATCCGGGTCGACTTAAGGCCGCCGGGACCCGTAGCAAGCCAAACATACATCCTGGAAACCTGTTTAATCCCATACATGATCAAGAACATACATAAAAATTAAAACCTTTCTTTCATACACTCTATCATACGCCAAACTCAACCTGTGCATGCACTGAACATATACATAATCATATCTTGACCCCTCTGTGGGATCTCATCAATGCCCCCAATGGGTGGCATAACATGTGTTGAGTTGGCTAAACATAGTCATCAATAAAGCTCTAGGATCATGTAATAAAAAGGGATTACAACATCCATAGGGTCAAGCACATATTCTAATCCTCAATATCAATATACAAAACATAACTATTCATTATCTTACAATTTATCATGTCCACTTTCTAACTATTACAACATAAGACTTTACTCTTCTTGACTTCTCTGTCTAGCCCGTACCTGCAATCCTGGGGGATTAGGGAAAAGGGGTGAGCTACAAGAGCCCAGTGAGCAGAATAATAGAAAACAATATTTAAATCTCATGCCATTATGTAATGCAACACATCACAACTAATCACATCTCGGATGGTATTGTCACCAATAGTCCTCTACATTTCCAAAGTGCCGGGACGTAGAATGGGTACAACCGGTCTTTCTCTTAACATAGCATATCATACATACCAATGTGCCAGGGACGTAGAATGGGTACAACCTGTGTAACGCCCCGGAAATCCGGACCGCTACCGGCGCTAGGATCCGGGTCGACTTAAGGCCGCCGGGACCCGTAGCAAGCCTGACATATAACCTGTAAACCTGTATAATCCCATACATGATCAACAACATGCATAAAATTTAAAACTTTTCCTCATACATACTGTCATCAACTAACTCAACCTGTGCATACTCTGATCATATACATAACATAGTCCCTCTGTGGGATCTCATCAAGCCTCAAAGGCAAAACATCCTGTGTTGAGTTAGTTTACATAAACATCATAACATAAGATCATGTATATACAAAAGGGATTAACAATATACTATGGTCAAGCACAACTCTATCCTCAATAACCTTATTACATAACATCCTGAACATTTTTACATTTTATCATAATACATTTGTCATGTCCACAAACTAACTATTACATACATATGACTTTTTCTTCTTGCCTTCTCTATCTATCCCGTACCTGCAAACCTGGGGGTTAGGGGAGAGGGGTGAGCTACACAGCCCAGTGAGTAGAACTATAAAAAGAATATTTAAAACATGCTATCATGAAATGCGTCACTGCACATATTAATCACACCACGGATGGACTGATTCAAAAATCCCTCAACTCCATGCCCGGCCCTATTATGGGCACCACAGGACTTCGTATTGCCCGGCCCTATTATGGGCACCACAGGACTTCGTACTCGGAGTTATTGCCCGGCCCTATTATGGGCACCACAGGTCTTCGTATTGCCCGGCCCTATTATGGGCACCACAGGACTTCGTATATAGAAGGCTAATGAATCATCCTAATGTCCATCCACTATCATCTATCACAACAATACAATGCGGCATAGTCGTGAATTCTAATGCAAACAACCTATAATATGATCATGATGCATGAAGCATGATAAAAGTATTTCATTTCTTAATTTAAAAAGGTTAAGTTTAGTTCCACTCACCTCTGGCTGACTCTGACAAACTCTGCAGCAGCTGGCTCACTGCTGGGGTCCTTGGTTCCTCGGGTCCGAACCTACACAGGTGGACTCCAATGAGGGACCAAACTTACGTAAACATAACTCTAATATATCCCCCAAAAACCCCCTAAAACATCATGAAAATATCACAGAAAATATGCATGAAATGGCTGAACAGGGCACTTTCGGCGGCACCTTCGGCGGCCGAAAGTCCTGGACAGAGACGAAACTCAGCTAGGTTCGGCGGCACCTTCGGCGGCCGAAAGTGCCAGACAGAGACGAAAGTCTCCTTTCGGGGGCAACTTCGGCAGCCGAAAGGCCTGCCTCCCCAGCCATGTTCGGCGGCCGAAAGTACCTTCGGCTGCCGAACCTGGTTTCTGCCAAAGGGCAGAAACTTGGCTCCCTTTGCACATTTCGCCTCCAAACCTTCCAATCATGCATATACCTCAGTTAAATCATGCATACAAGTTCCTAGGGGCCTCAAAACATCAAATACCCCAACTACAACACTTCAAACATACTCAAACAACACACATTGTTCAAAAAGTCATCAAAAACCCATAGGTTCAACATATACCCTAACATGCATTCTACCCCTTAAAACTTCATAAAACTTGTTTAAATCATACATTGAGCTTAAGATCGGCTCTTACCTCTTGAAGATCGAGGGTTGAGGAGATCTAAACTTGGAGATGGGAGAAGTTCCAACTTTTGGTCTCCAAGTTCCAAAACTCGTTCTAAGCTCAAAGATCTTCAAAACCAAAGTTATAAACTTGTAAAGATCATGGAAAAAGGAAGGAAAAACTCAAGATTGGGGATGGATGGCGGAATGCTCACCTTGGCCGAATGGGGAAAAAAAGCTCGCCCATTTTCGGCTAAGGGACCCTTTTATAGGTGGCTGGCCAGGCCACGTTCGGGGGCCGAATGTGCCTCCGCATCCATGCAATGTTCGGCGGCCGAACTTGACTTTCGGCGGCCGAACCTGAACTTCCCTAACTCCTGCTTTCGGGGGCCTAACGTGCCTCCAAAACGCATGCATGTTCGGCGGCCGAACTTGACTTTCGGCGGCCGAACCTGGGTTTTCCTCCAAAGACTTTTCATGCAAAACTCGTTTAGTTTCATACTTTAAAACCATTAAAATCATGAAAACATTTTATAAAACATGATTCTACCCTTCTAGGGGTCTCCGACATCCGAGATTCCACTGGACGGTAGGAATTTCGACACCGGAGTCTAGCCGGGTATTACATTCTCCCCCCCTTAAGAACATTCGTCCCCGAATGTTCCTCAACTAACACATGCATAGCATACATCATAACATACATATAACACAAAGAGATCTAACCTTAAAAGAGATGGGGATATTGCTGGAGCATGGACTCCCGTGTCTCCCAAGTGCATTCTTCCAAGTTGTGGTGGTTCCACAGGACTTTCACCATCGGGATTTCCTTGTTTCTTAACTTTCTGATCTGGGTGTCTATGATCCGCACTGGCTGTTCAACATAGGTGAGATCCTCTTGGACCTCTACATCAGGCTCACTAAGAACCTTGCTCGGATCTGACACAAACTTCCTCAACATTGAAACATGGAAAACCGGATGGATTCTCTCCATCGAAACAGGTAAATCGAGCTTGTACGACACATTCCCAACCTTTTGCAAGATTTCAAAGGGTCCGATGTATCGTGGGGCTAGTTTACCTTTCTTCCCGAAGCGAACCACTCCCTTCATTGGAGACACCTTAAGCAATACCAGATCCCCCTCCTGAAACTCTAACTGTCTCCTGCGGACGTCTGCATAGCTCTTCTGTCTGCTTGCAGCAGTCTTGATTCTTTCTCTGATTATGGGTACCACCCTGCTGGTGATCTCTACTAACTCAGGCCCTGCCAAGGCCTTTTCTCCAACTTCCTCCCAGCAAACAGGTGATCTGCACTTCCTTCCATACAAAGCTTCATATGGAGCCATCCCGATGCTAGCATGATGGCTGTTGTTGTAGGCAAACTCCACCAAAGGTAGATGCTGCCTCCAAGAACCGCCAAAGTCCAGCACACACATTCTGAGCATATCTTCTATGGTCTGGATGGTCCTCTCTGACTGACCATCAGTCTGGGGGTGGAAGGCAGTACTGAAATCCAACCTAGTACCCATGGCATTCTGCAGACTCCGCCAAAACCTGGAGGTGAACTGGGGCCCTCTATCTGACACTATCGAAACAGGAACCCCATGCAGTCTGACTATCTCATCTACATATACCTGCGCCAACTTGTCCACAGAGTAGCCACTCCTGACAGGAATGAAGTGAGCAGATTTGGTGAGTCTGTCCACAATCACCCATATGGAGTCCAATCTGTTGGACGTCGCCGGTAACCCCACTACGAAGTCCATAGCTATATTCTCCCATTTCCACTCTGGAATAGGTAGCGGGTTAAGCATTCCAGCCGGCTTCTGATGTTCCAGCTTCACCCTCTGACATACTTCGCAGGCGGACACAAACTGTGCCACTTCTTTCTTCATCGCTGGCCACCAATAACCTTTCTTCAAAACTTGATACATCTTGGTGGCTCCGGGGTGAATGCTGTATCTTGCATTATGAGCCTCTCTCATAATGTCTCCTTTTAGCCCAATGTCATCTGGTACACATAGTATGCTCCCATAGCGGAGGATCCCCTTACTGTCGAATCTGAACTCACTATTATTGCCTGACTGAACAGTCCTGGCAATCTTCACTAACTCCGGGTCCTCATGCTGTTTCTGAGCCACCTGCTCCAGAAACACGGGTGCTACTCTCATCTGGGCTACTAAGGCACCTGTACCGGACAACTCCAACTGTAGACCTTCCTCAATTAGCTTGTAGAACTCCTTCACCACTGGTCTCCTCTCTGCCGTGATGTGGGATAGACTGCCTAGTGACTTCCGGCTTAGGGCGTCTGCCACAACATTCGCCTTACCCGGATGATACTGAATCTTGCAATCATAGTCACTCAGCAACTCTACCCATCTCCTCTGTCTCAAATTCAGATCCCTCTGACTCAAGATGTACTGCAGGCTCTTATGATCTGTAAAGATCTCACATTTTACCCCATAGAGGTAGTGCCTCCACATCTTGAGTGCAAAGATTACTGCTGCCATCTCAAGGTCATGTGTGGGGTAATTCAACTCATGCTTCTTTAGCTGCCTAGAAGCATAAGCAATTACCTTCTCATTCTGCATAAGCACACAACCCAGTCCCACACGGGACGCATCACAAAAGACTGTAAAGTCCTCTCCACTAGATGGCAGAGCTAACACTGGTGCTGAAGTCAACCTCTTCTTGAGCTCTTCAAAACTCTCTTCGCACTGGTCGGTCCACAGAAATTTCTGATTCTTCCTGGTTAGTCTGGTCAGAGGAGCTGCTATCTTTGAGAAGTCCTAAACGAACCTCCTGTAGTAACCTGCCAAACCCAAGAAACTTCTAATCTCTGTCACTGAAGTGGGTCTAGGCCAGTTAGCCACAGTTTCTGTCTTCTTGGGATCTACCTCAATACCATTCTCTGACACTACATGCCCCAAGAACGAAATGCTCCTCAGCCAGAACTCACATTTAGAGAACTTGGCATACAAGCCGTGTTCCCTCAAAGTCTGCAAGACCAACCGCAGATGATGGGCATGCTCCTCTGCATTCCTGGAATACACTAAGATATCATCTATGAAGACAATAACAAAGTGATCCAGGTACTGGCTAAACACTCTGTTCATGAGATCCATGAATGCTGCAGGGGCGTTAGTTAACCCGAACGGCATTACAAGGAACTCAAAATGCCCATATCTGGTCCTGAAAGCTGTCTTTGGCACATCTTCTTCTCTTATCCTTAGCTGATGGTACCCCGATCTCAGATCTATTTTGGAGAAACAACCCGCTCCTGCTAGCTGGTGGAATAGATCATCGATCCTAGGCAATGGGTACCTATTCTTGGTAGTGACTTTGTTCAACTGCCTGTAGTCGATACAAAGTCTAAGGGATCCATCCTTCTTCCTTACAAACAAGACCGGAGCACCCCAAGGTGAGGTACTCTGTCGGATGAAACCCTTTTCTACCAGCTCTTGCAATTGCTCTTTCAACTCCTTCAACTCGGCTGGAGCCATCCTGTAGGGAGGGATAGAGATCGGTCTAGTGCCAGGCACCAACTCTATCTCGAACTCTATCTCCCTAACAGGTGGTAAACCTGGAAGCTCATCAGGAAAGACATCCTGAAACTCTCTGACAACTGGCACCGAGGCCGGCTCCCTGACCTGACTGTCTAGCTCTCTCACATGAGCTAAGTACCCCTGACATCCCTTCCTAAGCAACCTACGAGCCTGAAGAGCTGATATCAGACCTCTAGGTGTGCCCCTCTTGTCTCCTCTGAAGACGACCTCTGACCCGTTCTGATCTCTGAACCTGACTACCTTGTCCCTGCAGTCCAAGGTAGCACCATGGGTAGATAGCCAATCCATCCCTAGAATGACGTCAAAGTCTGTCAAATCTAGAACCACAAGGTCGGCGGAGAGGCATCTTCCCTCAATAAAAACTGGACTGTACTGGCAGACTGACACTGCCACTGACGGGTCACACTTGGGTCCACTGACCCATAGGGTACACTCTAACCCAGAGACTATCAGACCCAACCTCTCAACGGCTCTCGGAGCAATAAATGAATGAGATGCACCCGGGTCCATTAATGTATACACATCAGAACACCCAATGACGAGATTACCTGACACCACGGTGTTGGATGTGTTAGCCTCCTGCTGAGTCATGGTGAAGATCCTGGCTGGAGCTGATGGACCTTCACCTCGGGAACCAGAAGAAGAGGCTGCCCCTCTCCCTCTACCTCTGCCACTGCCCTGAGTTGTGGCTGGAACTGCTGGCTGTGCCACACTACCAGAAGCTGTCTGCTGGGGCTGGCCCATAAAAGGCGCTCTAGGACAATCCCGAGCTATGTGTCCCTCCTGTCCACATCTGAAACATGCATTAGTCCCAGCTCGACACACTCCCCTGTGTGGTTTTCCACATCTCTGGCATTCTGTACCATCTGAGCCTGAGCTCGAGCCACCGCCAAATCCCAGACCGGATTTCAACTTGTTCCAAAACTTATTCTTCTTCGGCTTCTTGGTGGTACCATCCCACCTCTTCTTACCTGAGCTCTGAGAAGAGAAACTTGGTCCTCCTCTGCTTGGGGTCTTAACCCCTAAAGACTGGGTCACTGACTGCTTCACTGACCCCTCAACTATAGCACTTGCCTCCATTCTTCGAGCCATATCCACCACAGTGTGGAAACTTTCTCTCTCAGCTGACTGAACCAACGAGGAGTACCTGGAATGCAGCTTCATAACATATTTCTTGGCTTTCTTCGTATCTGAATCTAGAGCTTGCCCTGAAAAAGACAATAGCTCCAAGAATTTATCCGTGAACTCCTCTACACTCATGTGCTCTGACTGTCTCAGTTGCTCAAACTCAATCATTTTCAGTTCTCTAGAACTGTCTGGAAAAGCCCATCCAGCGAACTCATTCGCAAATTCTTCCCATGTCATACCGTCTAGTCTCGGGTCCACATAACACTTGAACCATTCCCGTGCCTTCTTGCACTTTAAAGTGAACCCTGTCATCTGAATGGCCCTGCTGTCACTTGCCCCTAGCTCATCAGTTATTGTCTTTACTACTCTCAGATACTCAAAGGGGTCATCCCCTGACTTGTATTTGGGAGCATCTAGCTTGAGGTAGTCTGTCATCTTTACCTTGCTCCCATCGACTGAGCTAGGTCTAGGAGGTTGAGTAACTGGGGCTGCTGGTTCTGTAGGTGGTGGAGGTGGAGGTGCAGCATTCCCCGAGGTGGGGTTTGCCGGATTTGGATAGAAGGGTGAGGGTGGATAAGCTGGGTACTGTGTATAGGGTGGCTAGAAAGGTGGATAGGGCATGTAGGTAGGGTAGGGGTTAAAGCTGGAATAATCCGATGTACCTCCCATCGGATACCCTGAACCCTGTGGGAAGGGTGGATAATGGGGTGGAAAACCATACCCCGAGGCCTGAACGCCTCCCTGTGACTCCCCTGTCCCTTCTTCCTGCATGCTCACATCCAGGTTCCCATCCCTCCTCTGATCCTCTTCCATGACCTCCCTCACATCTGAAGAACTTCCACCTCTATCAGTCCCCCTTCTGCTAGCATCAAAAGACCTTCTAGGGTCCCTTGACACTCTCTCTCTGTTGGCTCTACAAGACATTGCCCTAGGCAATGTAGGAGGACGGGCGCTCGTGCCCTCATCCTCAGGTGGCACTCCAGTCAATCGTGCAGATCGACGAGTTCCTCTCATCCTGTTTTCTGAAAAATAGTGCACATCAAGAAAGCATTAGCATCATACGGTTCATGTGGGCACACATGAACCCTCATCACATAAGCATATCATAGCATATCATATCATTAATGCACATGTATATAATCATGGCATTTCACATCATCATGTAAGACAGGACTCAACATCCTATCCTAGTGGACATGACTTTCCTATTGTGCTTGACCTTCTATAACATCTATGAGCCCAACACTCTAGGTCCGACCATATGAACCTAGGGCTCTGATACCACTCTGTAACGCCCCGGAAATCCGGACCGCTACCGGCGCTAGGATCCGGGTCGACTTAAGGCCGCCGGGACCCGTAGCAAGCCTGACATATAACCTGTAAACCTGTATAATCCCATACATGATCAACAACATGCATAAAATTTAAAACTTTTCCTCATACATACTGTCATCAACTAACTCAACCTGTGCATACTCTGATCATATACATAACATAGTCCCTCTGTGGGATCTCATCAAGCCTCAAAGGCAAAACATCCTGTGTTGAGTTAGTTTACATAAACATCATAACATAAGATCATGTATATACAAAAGGGATTAACAATATACTATGGTCAAGCACAACTCTATCCTCAATAACCTTATTACATAACATCCTGAACATTTTTACATTGTATCATAATACATTTGTCATGTCCACAAACTAACTATTACATACATATGACTTTTTCTTCTTGCCTTCTCTATCTATCCCGTACCTGCAAACCTGGGGGTTAGGGGAGAGGGGTGAGCTACACAGCCCAGTGAGTAGAACTATAAAAAGAATATTTAAAACATGCTATCATGAAATGCGTCACTGCACATATTAATCACACCACGGATGGACTGATTCAAAAATCCCTCAACTCCATGCCCGGCCCTATTATGGGCACCACAGGACTTCGTATTGCCCGGCCCTATTATGGGCACCACAGGACTTCGTACTCGGAGTTATTGCCCGGCCCTATTATGGGCACCACAGGTCTTCGTATTGCCCGGCCCTATTATGGGCACCACAGGACTTCGTATATAGAAGGCTAATGAATCATCCTAATGTCCATCCACTATCATCTATCACAACAATACAATGCGGCATAGTCGTGAATTCTAATGCAAACAACCTATAATATGATCATGATGCATGAAGCATGATAAAAGTATTTCATTTCTTAATTTAAAAAGGTTAAGTTTAGTTCCACTCACCTCTGGCTGACTCTGACAAACTCTGCAGCAGCTGGCTCACTGCTGGGGTCCTTGGTTCCTCGGGTCCGAACCTACACAGGTGGACTCCAATGAGGGACCAAACTTACGTAAACATAACTCTAATATATCCCCCAAAAACCCCCTAAAACATCATGAAAATATCACAGAAAATATGCATGAAATGGCTGAACAGGGCACTTTCGGCGGCACCTTCGGCGGCCGAAAGTCCTGGACAGAGACGAAACTCAGCTAGGTTCGGCGGCACCTTCGGCGGCCGAAAGTGCCAGACAGAGACGAAAGTCTCCTTTCGGGGGCAACTTCGGCAGCCGAAAGGCCTGCCTCCCCAGCCATGTTCGGCGACCGAAAGTACCTTCGGCTGCCGAACCTGGTTTCTGCCAAAGGGCAGAAACTTGGCTCCCTTTGCACATTTCGCCTCCAAACCTTCCAATCATGCATATACCTCAGTTAAATCATGCATACAAGTTCCTAGGGGCCTCAAAACATCAAATACCCCAACTACAACACTTCAAACATACTCAAACAACACACATTGTTCAAAAAGTCATCAAAAACCCATAGGTTCAACATATACCCTAACATGCATTCTACCCCTTAAAACTTCATAAAACTTGTTTAATCATACATTGAGCTTAAGATCGGCTCTTACC